>NC_079134.1:55682066-56027900 GCF_945859705.1 Episyrphus balteatus | reverse complement strand
AAAATAAAATAAAATAAAATAAAATAAAATAAAATAAAATAAAATAAAATAAAATAAAATAAAATAAAATAAAATAAAATAAAATAAAATAAAATAAAATAAAATAAAATAAAATAAAATAAAATAAAATAAAATAAAATAAAATAAAATAAAATAAAATAAAATAAAATAAAATAAAATAAAATAAAATAAAATAAAATAAAATAAAATAAAATAAAATAAAATAAAATAAAATAAAATAAAATAAAATAAAATAAAATAAAATAAAATAAAATAAAATAAAATAAAATAAAATAAAATAAAATAAAATAAAATAAAATAAAATAAAATAAAATAAAATAAAATAAAATAAAATAAAATAAAATAAAATAAAATAAAATAAAATAAAATAAAATAAAATAAAATAAAATAAAATAAAATAAAATAAAATAAAATAAAATAAAATAAAATAAAATAAAATAAAATAAAATAAAATAAAATAAAATAAAATAAAATAAAATAAAATAAAATAAAATAAAATAAAATAAAATAAAATAAAATAAAATAAAATAAAATAAAATAAAATAAAATAAAATAAAATAACGTCTCTTGGAAATCACGTACAAATCGTCTGTATTGAGTTTTTAGCGAATCTATCAATCCGTTTGAGCTCTTTTTTCCCATTCTTCAAACAGAAACTTATAACCGGTACAGGGAAATTATTGGCAGTATTAAATGTACAATTATTGGCAGTGGCAACGTTTGATGTCTCAATGCGCGTATTATTGGCACCCCCTACCAATAATAAAGACACTAGGTACTTTATATGGAACGATATATTGGCAGCCCTTTTTAACCAACCATTGCTTTTTAGCCAACCATTGTACTTATTTTACTTTCCAAAAGGGCCCCAAATTCTTGTGTGCCCAAGGGCCCCAAGATAGTTAAAGACGGCCCTGGTTCAAGGTGACTTTCAGTCGTTCTAGCCGGACCGATTCTTTCAAGATTGATTTGTACCACACTCTTATAAAGAGTGTAGCTGTCATTATATCGACTATAATACTTTTAGCCCATACCCCATATTTCTTGCGAAAATGAGCGCCATCTACACATAAACTTTTAATTCATGGTAGCACTTAGCAGTACAATTGAAGGATTAATTTCACCTGTGGGAAAAATGTAAATGTCTCAGGATGATTTGGAGTATAGCCAAAAAGAATACAAAAATATAAAGCTAATGCATTCAAAAAAAAAAATTCACAAGCCTGAAATTGAAAACGAAGAAGTCTTTATTAATATTTTTTATAATATATTTATGTAAATTCTTTTAGCACTGCGAGGGAAATTAATAAATTAAGCCAGACACCCAGAAGAAGATATGAAACTTCTGACGTCATACTGGTTGGTTTGCCTTAAAGTTCGGATTGATACTTTTGGCTAAGTATGCGTGAAAAGATTGAGCTTTTGGATAAGTATGTGTGAAAAGTCGGACGCTTTTGACTAAGTATGTCTAAAAAAACTGTGGTTACACTATGTGTGTATTCCATACATGTTGGATTTTTTGTATTTATAATTTTATAACTTGTAAATTTGTTCGTAATTATTTTGTTTTATATTGTGCATGTGGGAGGTTGTATTTTTGTCTACTAACCACTACCATGCACTTATGATGAGCCTCTGATTGTAGTTAAAAGCTTGTTCTAAGCTTACTACATCAAAGAATCTGAAGTGAAAATTCCACATTTATTCACAAATACAAAAGAAATTACAACAACACGAAATAAACAAATGGGTTTTGGGGGGTAAAACGTGGGTATCTCTGATAAAGGTATCAGTGTTTTTATTTTTATTAAACTGTGCAGTGTTCTTTGCTTGGTTTTTCGTTACATAAAAATTAAATTTGCCGTGCCTTTATTTTTAAAAATGATATTTGCTTGTTTGCTCGTAGTTCGAAAACTTTATCACATCGTAAAAATAAAAAAAAACTTAAAACAAACTCCCATCCTCCATCCATGGGGGTAGGTTTGTTGTGGCAGAGCAGATGGGCTTACGATGATTAGAGTCAGAGTGTCTATCTGGGACCTTTCTAAACATTTTGCTCTCGAACAGTTAAAAGAGAATTTCGAAGAAAAAAAGAGAACAAAAAAAGAGGTATCTGTTAAAAAAAAAAAAAACAAATTTCTTAATAATACAAAAAAAATGTTTGCTTCAGGGCGAGAAGGGTTCATATAACTCGATTATTTCCGTCTTACCTTTTGAAATTCTCAAACTCAACAACATAGCTTTTGGCAACATGAATATAATTTAAATCAACACCTGCACACGCTGTCAACATTATATCCACAACTTTGCTTTCAGTTCTACTCTACACACCTATCTGCTTTTCCACTCACTCTATAAACAAACACAAAACTAGAGGAAATAAATTGCACGACTGGGGTCGCACGTACTTGCTCTTATGCTTAAAGTAATTATAATGTTAAAGCTTTTTATTCAAGAAATTTAAAATTTGATATTTTGAAGAAATTTCATAAGTAGTACCTATAAAAAAATTAAATCTGTTTTTATAATTAATTAAACTCCGTTTTAAATTATCTTTAAAAAAAAAAACAAATATGCCATTTTATTTCTTGTATAAAAAGGTATTTTTAGAAAAAAATTTTCGAAAATTGTAGGAGCCGTTTTTTAAAGAAATAATTTTTTATATATAAAAATTCTTTAACATTTTTCAAAAAAAAAGTTGGTATGCCATTTTTAAGAAATAATTAATTTACACATAAAAACTAAATTTCAAAATTTTTCATTGATCTGTTTTCAAAAAATTGATTTTCCAAAAAAAAAAATTTGAAATATTTTTTAAAAAACCAAAAATGCGTTTTTTGAACATTTTCTAAAATTTTAATATTATCTTTACTTACACACTTTTGTATAAAAAATTTCATTTAAATCGGGTTAATTTTGTACGAGATATTCAGAAACGAAAAAAACCGTTCTATGACAGGTACCGTTAATAACGGTACAAAAAATATTTTTTTTATTTCAAAAGTTGGCTCTTATGTGTAGTACTACACACAAAAATTTTAATCAAAATCGTTAGAGCCGTTTTTGAAAAAAATTAACTTTTCTATTTCCGTTATATGGCAGGTACCGTTAGTTTTGGTCATAAAAAAAAAATTCAATTTTCCCTCTAGGGAATCACCAAAAACTGCTAACTACCAAGTTTGAAGAAAATCACTTCACTCGTTTAGGCTGCAGCTCCAGATAGAGACAGACAGACAGACAGACAGACAGAATTGCCGGACCCACTTTTTTGGCATTCTCCATCATCGTAATGTCATGTAAAATTGTTATCTCGAGTTCGATTTTTTTTACGAATCCTAAACTTGCCCTATAGTACCTACCTATATCGCAAGTAAAAAAGGTAACCCGAAAAATTTCGTCTTATAAACAATAGAAGAAATTTGTTTTCTTTGCTCTTTTTTCATTTACTTATTACTGCCCTTGTGACCTCTCTGTTTAACACACGCTTTCTTATGGAAGAAAATAAGACGATATTCTTCGTCTTACTTTTTGGTGAATTTTTATGTATCATGAGTCAAATTATGTTGCGCAGGTTGTGGTTGAGGTGGGCTGGTGTGTCAAAGGTTTCCACTATGATAAGAAATATGCGTGGATGTTATATTTAATGTCATAAGGCATTTTTGTTTTCAGAAAGTGCATAACATAACTGCAATTTCCATAAAGTGGCACGCAGTGCAATTTTGAAAATAATACAAGTTAAGATGATGCAAAAATTGTGAAAAGTTTTTAGGTAAGTGTTTTGATTATGACCTTAATATCATTGGCCGACAAACAAAAAAGTCGAGAGCAAGATTTTTGCTTTGTGATTTTTTTAAAATTTAATAGTATTCTGAACTCAGAAGTCACAAATTTACATTTGCCAACTTCTAAGATTTTGAAATATAAATTTCTATTTGCAATAATCTTTGAAAAAAAAATTAATTTTGTACAATAAAATAAAAAAATACACGTTGGTAGAATTCCACTTCAAAAGTACCGAAAAATAACGTTAACGTTATCTACCAGTATTTCAAAAACGTGACGGTCCAATGCAATTTTCACTTCGGGAAAATCCTTTACAAAAGTATGGTTTTGTTCAAGCTCTATTTTGTAACTTTATAGGTATTATTTTCTCTTAGAGGATTCAAATAATTTTAATCAGTTTAGTTTTATGAAGAAAACAAAATTGTAGTTAAAGGACGCTCTTACTTAAAGTTTTGTATAAACCTAGATAACTGTTGCTTCTGTCGGCGTCGAGAGATCTTTTTAGCTCGAAGGCGATTTCATGCATACATATTTTAGACATTCTCAAGAAGAAGATAGACTTTCTGATCTAGCACTTATAGGTAGAAAAAAACTTCTTCTAAATTCTAATAACTAAAAGTAGGCTTGACTTTTAAGAAAAAGTTCCTGCAGAGTTTTATTGAAGAAAAACGTAGAACTTTGCACAGTGCCTCTGTGCGCAAGGTCAAATGACGCTTTGACTGGAGTAATTGGGCCATTTTGTAAGTTAAAACCAATCATTAGAAGACAGCATTTCCACTGTTTTTAAATACGAAACGCGTATCAACAAAAAAAAAAAAAATTAATGGAGGGAGGGAGGTACTAGGGTTCCCAACTTTGGGTAGAAACAAAGGAGGAAATTTTTTTCAGAATAAAAATAATAAATAAAATAAAAGTTTTACATAAATATAGGTAGGTATATATACACTTTAATGCCTGATTCACAATATTGCGAGACGAGGCGACAAGACGAGAGCGTTGGGAGAATAAAATTGATATCCAGTTTTCGATGTTTGGTCAAATTATTTCATTCTTTTCACACACATTCTTCTATATCCTGTCAAAAATACACAATTAACCAATAAAAAACGTAACATTACCGAATGGCTTACGAATTAAGTGACCAAGAATAAATCTCGTCTCGCTCTCGTCTTGTCGTCTCGCAATATTGTAAATAAGACATTAGGAGACTTACTTTTTCTTATTGATAATAACGTAACCAAAAACTAGCATTTCTATAGCTATAGTAAAAAAAAAAAAGAATAAAATACATCACAGAATCAATAGATATTCAGTTCATAAAACTATGCGTTTAGTAGGTAAGTTACAAGAAAGATAGTCATTGCGAACATAAACGTAAAGGTATGGGGCGATTTCATAATAAATGCAGGACTACAAAAAAGAATTTATAATATTGTTATAATTACGTGTGAATTTTGACTAAGTTATTACTCGTTCTTAGAAACAAAGTAAACAGTTCTAATAAGGGGCAATTTTTCAATAGTCAGATAAACCTCAGTTAGAGCTTATTCTTAGGAATAAAAGTTTTTTTTTTATTGACATTTATTCTTCTGATAGTCTAACTGACGGACGGGTGAAAAATCAGGGCTTAGTTGGATAAATTTTTCAACAGACAGTCCTTGTTTGAATAAATGGAAGTTCTATTTCGCAGAACTGCTGCAGTCCTGCATTTATGAACTCGCTCTTGATTACATTGGCTTTTGTTTTTGAATGCAAATTCTCACATAAATAAGAGCCAATTTTTCATTATCCATATAGGGCTTATTCCTACGAATAAGCTTTTTCTTATATTGACATTTAGGGCGGAATTCATAGTCGTTATTCAAAAATGAGATTTTTTTTCTCAACTCAAGCATTAGCTCAAGTGATGTCATCATATATAGCAAAAATAGAACTGTTAGAGTTACATGAGTAAAATAATATCTTGACTTGGAAACATTATTTTCCCAATCAATCTAGCAATGCAATTTGACTGATTAGAGATAACTTTCGTAAAAAAAATATATTTTTTTTCAATTATTCGATATCGGTTTGATTTTCTGTTTGTCATGATTTAACGAAATTTGAAAATGAAGAAAAAAAATATTTACCTAAAATCTACGTCCCCGGCGAACCCCACATGCGGAGCCGTAGTGTGAAGCAGTAAAGTGGGAGAACTGTGATCCCATTCGAGATCATGATTGTCGTCGATAATGGAGAAGAAGAAGAAGAACCTAAAATCTACTACGTCCTCATATTTCAAAAAAGTGAAAAAAAATTAAACGTTTCCTGAAGTTTGGATTGTCATTAGTGCGAACCATGGAATTCCTCAAGTAAAAATGTCTCCTCAGATTTTCATCTGAGAAAAATCTTGGATTGAGTGAAGTATATGAATAATAGGGTGTCCGTTATTTCCCAAAGTGATGTTTTTGGGGGAGACACCCCCCAGATCGAAAGACCTAAGTAAGGGGAATTTACCACACAAAAAATTTTTGGAGGTCATTAACCCGTGCCTCTAGGTTCATACATACTTTCCCCATACAAGTTTGTATGGGAAATTTTTAACTTTTACATAAATTTTTTTCTCTTTCTTTAAAAGATCACATTCAAAATTTCCCGTTAAAATTTTTTTTTATATTTTATTTCGGTTTTTGAAATTATTAGCTGTTTTCATGGTTTTTGCTTTACGTTTTATTTTATTCTTATTAGAGTACACCAAACACCACCTTTCACACAATTTTAAATGCAGTTTTATTGGTTTTTAATTATTTTAAAATATTGCATTCAAAAATGTGTGTATAAATCAAAAAATTTAATTTAAAAATTTTTTTTTTGAAATTTTTGGCGTTTTTATATGTTTAAATTTATTTTTTTCCGAAAATTAAAAAATTATTTTACTGGAAAATTTTGAATGTGATCTTTTAAAGGAACTATTTTCTAACCAGAATCAACAAAAATTTTGAACATACATGGTTTAACTCGAGAGATAAAAAAATTTATGTAAAAGTTAAAAATTTCCGATACAAATTTGTATATGGGGAAAGTATGAACCTAGAGACACGGGTTAATGATATCCAAAAAATTTTTTTGCTAAATTCCCCTTATTTAGGTCCTAAATTTTCGATCTGGGGGGTGTCTTCCCCGAAAACATCACTTTGGGAAATAACGGACACCCTAATGAATAAGGATTCACTTGAGGGAATGCTTATTTCTCAACTTGATTGACGACTATGAATTCCGCCCTTATTCTTCTGATAGTCTTACTGACGGTTGAAAAATCAGGGCTAAATTAAATAAATAGAATTATTTCTTAATGTAAAAAAGGAGGACATTTAAAAGCTTAAGAGGACAAGAGGACAAAAAACTTAAAAGGAATACTGTCCTCCCAAGAGGGGGACAGTTGTGAACCGAGGTACATACATAACTTAATTTTATTTTTTGAATTCTGAATAAAATACACTGAAAAGTAACCGCTAGAGCTCATCTTTTTGAGGAAGATCATCTGCATTTCAGATTTTAGGAAATTAACTAAAAAAAACATGGATTTCGGTGGTATTAGAATGAAGGTAATTAATTTGTAACCAACCTACAGATATTATTTTACTGAAACTTACTTCATTACTCAATTCTTATTGAAACTCACTTTTTTAACGATATTCGTGTTCCAGGAAAGTATCGAAATCCATTTTAATAACAATTGATTTCCGTTCCCTTTATTTAGAGCGGGATCTTTTTTCCACTTTATATCTCATTAATTGCTATAGTTGATTTAAAACTTCACTGATTTTTTTTTAATGAATGATGTATTTAAACGAAAGCTCTAACTGGTCAGTAAAACAGTCTTTCAATATCGCCGAGTCATAAAAACCAGTTACTAACAAGGCACTAATTATTTAATTAATTACTAAGAACTCTGAATACTGTGATTCCTCCTAAGCCCTACGGATAACTAAAATTAGCTTTATAAAAACTCACCGTTAATTTTCAATCAAAATTCGCAGATTTTTTTTATAAAACACAATTGAATTTCGACATTATTCCGTCGGGATGTGGTAAAAAGGGTAAGTACCTACTTAATTGAACTAATAACTTGTTCATACAAATAACGATCACAAAAATACAAAAATTGGATTTCTTATTGTTATTCTAATTGCGGAGATTTATATGCAATGGTAGGTATATGGAAGGCAAGTATGTAGGTAGGTATTAATTTCGTTGATGAGTTAGGTAGTTCAGCTACATGTTTGTGTTTACATATTGTAATTCCATTTAACGGTGAATTATAACTAATAACTTCCACAGCACCTGTATTCTGTATACTTCGGAATTTCAATACATGCGCATGCGCATGCCCACTTAATGCGCCTTAGATGCGATTTTTCGCTTATTAATTTAATTTTAAGCTGTTTTTTTTTGTTATTGTTGGAATCAATAATGAACTTTCAAAAGATTTATTTTGGTACCTACTTCACTTTAGTTTTATCGCGCACGATAAACGTAGGTATATCAAAGCCAACGAACGTAAAACAAGTGTTAAATAAAAGTAGTATGCACTTTAAAAAGAAAACAAAAACACTGCAAATAAATGAATAGCAGAGCATATATTAAACATAAGTTAACAAAAAATGCGCAATGAATTAAAAAATATGAAAACACATCCGAACGCTCTAAAAGTAGCCACCTAACTGCTTGAAATAATAATGAACCAAGGTAATCTACTGCCACCTGGCTGAAGTTGAGAGGAGTGTTCAAGGGAACAGGTTGTTCAAGAAGACCAATGCCGCTAATATATTATTCAACAGGAAAATGACGACCATTTTTAATAAATGTGGAAGCGAGAAAAAAGAGGTATTGGAACGCCCACATTTACATTTTGCGATGTTGCTCCTCCCAGCTATGGTGAAAAGGTGATATATATTTTTGAGAAGTGTATTTGGCTCTTTTTTGTTATAGGTATAGTTATAGGTAATGAATAAATACTATATCTGTGGAATGGCAAGTGAAAAGTACGTTCATTTCCAACGTTTATCTAAAGAGTATGCCGCCATTTTCAAATAGTTTCAAGATTTGTGTGTGTCCAGTACATTTACTAATGTACTTACCTGAATGAAATTTTAAGTACGATTGGGTATTATAAGTTATAAAGGTAGGTACGTGAAAAAAAAACATAATAAACCCAAAAGTAGGTGCCTAACTTTTGGGTGTTTTTTTGTTTACTAGGTGACGTGAAATAACGCTCGGCGAAATAAGGCCCCATTTGAAATGCAGTTTTATTTCCATGAAAAAAACCAAAACAACGCTTGACGATCTTTATTTCACTTTTCACATGCAGTATTGAAATAAGCCCTCATTCGAGATAGGTAGAAATAAAGCCGCATTTCTGGAGGAAGAGAAATCTTGCTAAGTATATTTATCGTAACTTAGTACTAAGGAAATGACTTCACTTATAGTCGGAAATGATTTCATTTTTTCAGGTGAAGTTTTATATCACTGAATGTGAAAACAAGTCCTCCTTTCCTTGAGAACGAAATTCACTTTTGGGTGAAGAGGAGGTGTGAAATAATTTCGCTTTTTAATACTGTATGGACTGTTTTGATTTACTTCTACTACTTCTTCTACTACTACTTCTAATTATATCTTCCAAAAATTGAGATGCAATCATAGACAAAAATCTTGAGGTGTCTGTAGCGCTTTTTTTTTACAAGTGTCTGCAATGAAAAATTTTCTTGCACTCTTTGTTTCTAATACTTACATATATTTAAGATATGTATAACACATACCTAAGCAACAACAAAAAAAATTTAACAAATTAAAAATAAATTGAGTTCAGTTATAAGTAGATTCAATTGAATCCCAAAGTTCAAGTGCGAAACTGAAATCTTTTTTTTAATTCCGAATTTCAAATGCGAAGCGGAAAAAAGTTTTCCCACGGGAGAATGAATTTTGAGGTGTGAAAATAAAAAATTCGCTCGAATTTCCGCTTCGCATTTGTGCCCTTAATTATGAAAGTGGACTAAGTCACTCCTAAAAATGGCATCAAATCTAGCCTAAAAATAATTATTATTTAAGGGGTAAAGTTTATTTGAAAGCGAAATTGTAGCAAATAGACTTCTTTATTGCTCCTCTAGTGATTTCATAAAAGAAATATAATTAAATCGTTATAAGAAAATTATTATGTAAGTTTTTCTTCAAACAATGCAAAAAGTGACTTAGTCCACTTTCATCATCATAGGCACATTTGAACTTCAGGATTTAAAAAAGAACAGTTACGTAACTTTGGGATGAAATTGAGTCTACATATTTTGTAAATGTAAATGAATTTTTTAAATATATTCTTGTTCTTATAATTGTAGAGGTAAATATCTTGACAAACTTTTGGATGAACTTATTTCACCTTAAATGGAATTACAGTATCTTGCCATATTATTAGGCCCAAGCGAAAAAAAAATACAATTTTTTGCTTCATGTTGCTGAATTTTTAAATTTTTTGTCGAAATATCCTGAATTTTTTGTTATCTCATTTACTTACTCTTATCATGTAGATACGGATTGACTTAAAAAAATTTAAAGAATTCAAAAATTTTGATAAATAATAACGTGCAAAAGGGAATAAGCTCCAAAAGAGGTTTTCTATGGAATTCATGACCGGAATATTTCCAGACGGGTCCAATACTTAAATTTTTGTACCGAGGAATAACGGACATTCTTAACTTTATGACAAAAGCCCTATCTTGCATAAATAGTGAAGCTCTGATCGTCTGGTTATTACGTAAGATTCTTAGATTTTTGGTAGTTTATTCTTTCGTAGAAGACCAGACGAGCAGACCTTCACAGTATGTTATTCCAACTTTTTTAAGTCAATACGTATCTACATGATAAGTGTAAGTAAATGAGAAAAAAAAATTTAAGATATTTCGACAAAAACTTTAAAAACTGAGCAACATGAAAATTTTAAGTTTTTTTGCTTGGGCCTATAATAATATGGCAAGGTACTGTATTACTGTACTGTATTATTCGAGTATAATTCTTGTTAATTTACTTTTCTGCAGCGATTTTAGTTGGGTAGGAGGTTGGCTGTAAGCAAATTTTCTTCAAAATTTTGAAGTTTCTTGGAATCCAAAAGAAATTTTGAATCCACCCAACTTTGCCTCCACCCCAAATCTTATAGTAAGCCCTAGCAAGGGGTTACAGGGGGCAGCATACCCCCTATACTCAGCTGAATTTTAGACTCCCCCGACCTTCATATAACTATTTTTAAGAATGTAGTTTTGAAGTGCAGATCTTCTTGTTTTCTACTTGCAAGGTTGCAAGTGGAAAAAACTATATAAGGCTCCTCGGGCCTAAAATGGAAATAAAGCCGCCAGCACTATCAGGGCCTAATTGCTATTACAAATGAAAATAAGAGCCTATGCGGCCTTATTTCGTAGGGCGTTATTTCACGTAACCGGTGAAATTTAAATAGAAAGCATGGGACCATCTAAGGCAAAAATCAGAATAGAAATTTATGAGGATGTCGGATTCGAATGCTGGAATGAAATAAGTGCAACCTATTTTTAACGCAATTCGGCCCAAAATTGGGGAGCTAGGCCATTTGTGTTAAAATTTGATTTTTGGTTTGAAATAGGGTCACATTTAGCCATTTACGTTAAAAAGGATTTTTTTAACAAACTTTTCTGCTAGATTTAAGGAATTTCTCTCAATAAATTAATTTTTTACTTTTCTCCTAAAATAATTTTTCGTACAAAACCCAACTTTACGAACAAAAAGCTTTGTTTTATTTTTGTTCCCGATTTCTTATTGATAATTTGATTTTTTGAAACAAAAGCTCAGACGTTTAAAGTGTTCAAACAAAAACTTCTATTTTGAATAGTTGGTTTATTCAGTGTAGTAGCACTGAACACTAGTTTTCACAGCTGATATCTGTCATCATTGTCAAAAGGAAAAAAAAAAAACAATAATTTCGTATTTCGATTTTTAAAAAATAGTAAAATAAAGTATTTTATATTATCTAATTATTTTATAGCTTTTAAAATAGATATTATTGTTTCATCGCAATAAGGAGCGGAGGTATATAACATAAACGGCTCAACGTTTATAAATTTATAAATTGGTAGATAACTTTCACAATTGTAAAGATAATGGAATGAAATTGTATTATTTAGTTAATAAAAACAAGACTTAAAATACTCGACCTTATAATTTCTAAATTTGAGTAATTGTAATAAAGAGAGTGTAAAAAGCTACAATTTTGGTCGTTATTTTAGTACGGCCTATTTGTTTTGTGTTTGTTTCTTAATCAGACTAAAAATTTTATAATTCTATTTTGGAAAGATCAAACTAAGGAGTACCTAAAGTATATTGAAAAACAAAAAACTTGTTTTTCAATCGGAATGGATGCTATTTTTCTTGACCTTGTTTAAATAGGTGTAACTTCTGCATATACAGGGTGATTCAAAAGCACTGTGCCAAAAAGCTAGAGCGTGTAGGTTGGGTCGAGACAAGAAAAAAATCGTATGAGGGGGGGGGGGGGGATAATAGACCTCCTCGTTTAGCGGGGAGGGGCAGTTTAAAAATATTGACTTATTTTGGAAAAAATGATTAAAAATCAATAACGTGCTATACCTTTTTGTAAATCAAAAACTCTAGTCTTTTACAAAAATTTCAAACAAAGCCATTATATAGCATAGTTTTTGAAAAATTAATTTTTAAAATCAAAATTTTGAAGAAAAAAAATTGGAAAAAAAATTTCAAACTAATTTTTTTTCAAAATTTTACTTAATTAAGTACTAATTTAGTTTTTAAAATTGGATGCTCTTTTTTATTTTTAAACAAAAACTGAAAACCGGATTCAAAAATATCTTGTCTTTTTCGAAAAATTACCAAAAAACCAAAACTACATTTTTCTAAGAAACCTCTTTATTTTATGTTTTAACATGGCTGGACTTATTGATAAATTAATTTATGAAACATTTACCATTGTGGAGTGGCTTAGCAACAAAATCATGTACTTTGTGATAAAAGTATGAAATTTACATCATTGGTAGTACTCAATATAAGAGTTATTTTGAGATATTGGGCCATCTTGTATTCCACCCGGAAGGGTAGATACAAGAGTATTTCTGTGTTGCACTTGTAGTCCGGTCAAATTAGACTAAAATAAGGGGGTGAGGTTACATTAATTCCCAGCGAGCTGTAAATTGGTAGGTTTATGGGAAACACCATCATAAATTAAATCTAAAAAGTCCTCATCGATCCGAGGTCTGGAAAAAAATTTACTTGGGGTCAAAGGTCACAAAGGTTTTTCACGATTTTCAGCAAAACGGTAGGTCTTATCAAAAAATTGTCATTGCAAGAATTGTAGACCAGATTATTATATACAAAAAGTGTTATAACACTTTTTTTCCTAAACCCCACCGTTTCTTAGGTATAATGATTCAAAAAGTTGAAGTTGAGTTGTAATCGTCATAATCAGGCCTATTCTGAAAAAAAACTCCCAACTGAAAAGTTCTCGAAATTTCATTATTTTTTTAGCTTGAATTTCTTTCTTCAATGGTTAAGAATATGGGGAAAGCAAAAAAAATGAAAATTTTCACCATTTTTCCGATTGGGGCCCTTCTCCCGAAACCATTTCCTTGGGAATTTTTGTTTAGAATAGGTCTGAATATATACAGGGTGTCCGATAGAGAATGGAAAACCCTAAAACGGCTGATAGCTACACTTATGACTGTTCTAAAAACAGATAGGTAAAAGTTCTATCGCAACCAGTTCATAAAATATTGGCTTTTTTCGTTCAGTGTATTTTAAATTTTATTATCTTATGTTTTCGTTCACTACAACCACGAATTAATGAATTTTGTTTATTTCTTTTTTTTTTATAATAATTGGATGAGTACATAAACACTTTAAAAATTTCATAGCTATTGCACATTTTCCTTAAAAAAATTTGAAATCTGTTTTTCGTTGCAAAATATAAAAAAAGTATTTCATGAAAAATTTGAAACACCTGTGGTATAAAATAAATCTATAGAAACCTAAGTGGTCAACTTTCTTAAAAATATTCCCCTTAGACGAGAATATTTTAAAGGAAGTAGTAAATTTTTTTCCAGACCTCGGATCGATGAGGACTTTTTAGATTTAATTTATGATGGTGTTTCCAACAATCCTACCAATTTTCAGCTTGCTGGGAATTAATGTAACCTCGGATGTCTAAATTGACCGGACTATTGCTATATTGCACATCATAGTATTAGTAATAAAACATTCTTATTCAAATGATACATGATTTCTAACCTTTTTTTAACGCCCGATCGAATAAAATTAATACCAAAATGTCTCGAACATCATGTAAAACGTTATTGGACTTTTTATGAATCGTCTTTTACTTAAAGAGCAAGAATCATAGTATTACCAATTGCTCTTTGAAAAAAAGTGGTAGGCTGATAAAATTTTATAAGGACGTTTATAAAAAAAATGTCCGTCAAAATATTTTGGGTTAAGGGTGTTTTTTAGTGGGAAATAACACTTTTGAAATGGTACCATTGCACCACATGGAAAATGTATGCATTTTTTTGAACTGCATAAAGATGTCGTACATAGTATGAGAACCAAAAATAAAAAAAGATTTAACTATATTTACCATGGAATATTTAATTCTAATGACCAACTCAAAAAGCTTGCTTTTATTTGTTCATTGAGTTTTCATACAAATTAAAAATTTGAAGGAGTGAAGTGCAGAAGTAAAAGTATGAAAAATAATTGTGCAGTTTGTGATAAAAGGATCAAATAAATAGGATTGTTGATACAATATGGGTCAAAATCATGGAGGTGGAAAATTTGATGTCCAGGCAGCATTTTTTTAATCAAAATAGCACTATTTAAACTTGTTTTCTCATTTACCAATTAAAATAGTTGGCATGCGTCTTAGAATATATTTGTTTCGGTCAGAAAATTTTCCATTTTTACTTGCTATATAGGTACTATAGGGCAAGTTTAGGATTCGTAAAAAAAATCGAACTCGAGATAACAATTTTACATGACATTACGATGATGGAGAATGCCAAAAAAGTGGGTCCGGCAATTCTGTCTGTCTGTCTGTCTGTCTGTCTGTCTGTCTGTCTGTCTCTATCTGGAGCTGCAGCCTAAACGAGTGAAGTGATTTTCTTCAAACTTGGTAGTTAGCAGTTTTTGGTGATTCCCTAGAGGGGAAATTGAAATTTTTTTTTATGACCAAAACTAACGGTACCTGCCATATAACGGAAATAGAAAAGTTATTTTTTTTCAAAAACGGCTCTAACGATTTTGATTAAAATTTTTGTGTGTAGTACAACAACAAGAGCCAACTTTTTAAATAAAAAGAAATATTTTTTGTACCGTTATTAACGGTACCTGTCATAGAACGGTTTTTTTCGTTTCTGAATATCTCGTACAACATTAACCCGATTCAAATGAAAATTTTTATATAAAAGTGTGTAAGTAAAGATAATATTAAAATTTTAGAAAATGTTCAAAAAACGCATTTTTGGTTTTTAAAAAATATTTCAAAATTTTTTTTTGAAAAATCAATTTTTTGAAAACGGATCAATGAAAAATTTTGAAATTTAGTTTTAATGTGTAAATTAATTATTTCTTCAAAATGGCATCCCAACTTTTTTTTTGAAAAATGTTAAAAAATTTTTATATATAAAAAACTATTTTTTTAAAAAACGGCTCCTACAATTTTCGAAAATTTTTTTCTAAAAATACCTTTTTATACAAGAAATAAAATGGCATATTTGTTTTTTTTTTTAAGATAATTTAAAACGGAGTTTAATTAATTATAAAAACAGATTTAATTTTTATACTACTTATGAAATTTCTTCAAAATATCAAATTTTTAATTTCTTGAATAAAAAGCTTTAACATTATTGTTACTTTAAGCATAAGAGCAAGTACGTGCGACCCCAGTCGTGCAATTTATTTTTATTGCATCTAATATACCCAAAAAAAAGCGTTCCCGGGCATGTCCATAACTCAAAAACTGAAAATCAAATGGCTTAAAATCACATAAAAGTTAGTTATATTTTTGAGTATTTCTTTTCTTAACACTACATATACAGATATATACAACATTCTTTATTAATTGGTACATCTCTTAAAAAAAATTAAGTTTTGTTATTTTTTTATATAAAGTTTGTCCCAAGAAAAATGACGCATAATACCAACATTTATTAATGTATCAATATTTTAATCATCTAACGTACAAAAGGGTGCTGCAAGCAGTTTTTAAAGTTAATTTTATATAGATTTATCATTCCACATCCACACCTTTTTTATGGATAAATATATAAAATGTAAGTTAGAAACTAGTTTCAGTTTCATTTTTTAAGTACCGTACATCAATTAGCCGTCATTCCGGGAACGCTTGTTTTGGGGTAGGTATAGCTCGATAGAAATTTAAATTTGTTGGTGATATTATGATCAAAAATCGAGTCTACTACTATATAATCTCAAAAATATTCCGTTTTACCTTGTTACATAAAAAATAAAAATAAATTAAGGTCAAAACGTCATTTCCGGGAACGCTCTTAGAATCTGAATCAGCGTTGCCAGATTCCCCGATTTTTCGTATTTCTCCCGATTTGTTGAGCTATTTACGATTGTCCGATTTTGTGTTTAAAAATTAGGTTTTCTCCCGATTTTCAATTCAAAAAAGAATGTGCTACCTTAACATCGTCACTTTTTTCATAGAAACATTTCAAATTTTATTTTAAAGTTGGCAGAACTTCACTTAAATGTTTTAAAAATTCCTTTCGTCTTATTTGTTTCCTTTTTTTTAATTTGTTGGTTTTAATCTATCAAGAGAATACCTGAGTAACAAAAAGGATCATTCCACAATTCATTATCGACAGACGATATCGTTATGACGATAATCTTGCTTCACTTAAAAGCAATAGTTAACTTTTATCAGACGACATCGTTTTGACGATTGAAACATTTTTTTCTGTCTGGTCAATAATATTTTAAAAAATGTCTTTAAAGCGACAGCGCTTATTGACGATAGGTTAGGTCTCGTTTTCATTTATTTGTTTTTTTTTTTTCATGGATATTTTATATTCGATTTAACCGAAGTTTTTAGGATTTTATTTCATTATTACACCAGAGCGGGCTTTTAAAATATTTTTTATAAATGCATTTGTCTTCCATTATAAAAAAAATTGCATTGAAAATAATTTTTTTTGCAAATGAAATAAAATTGCGCTAAAAAAATGTTAATAAATTTAAATTAAATAATTTAAATAATTAAAATTTAAATAATTAAATAATTTAAATTAAATAATTTTTAAATTTCTTTTAAAAGAAACGTTTTAAAATCGTTAGACAATTCAAAAAAAGCGACAAATTTAATTAACTTTTATTCTACTAATGCAAACAAGAAAATTCTCATTTTCAAGGACTAGCTATTTAATTTAGAAAATTTTTTACACATACATATATAATATAAGATCTGTTTGGGTACTGTCTTAAACAGAAATATTTCTACTTTTTACAACATTATTAAACTTTTTCCTGTTTGGGTATTTAAGAACTTTGAAGTTTTAAAGATTTCAAATATTTTTGAAGGTTCTCAAACTATGATGTGGCAAAAAAACGGGCAACCACGTTAACAATAATCGTTTTTTTTCGATTTTATCAATTCAAAAATTACGGAACGACACTCCCCAGTTTAAAACTCAAAATATTTCAAAACGACAAACAAGGTCGAAAACAACAAAGAATTAATTTTACTCTAGTTAAATATTAAAACAAAACCACATCTCAGCCTTTGATCATGAAATAAAAAATGTCTAGGCCGGAATTTGAAAAATTATTTGTCGAATATCATCATATGACACATGTTTTCAAGGTATTTTTTGATGTTGAATCTAATGACATAAAAATAAAGTCAATACGATTGCTCTAAGAAAAGTTATTGTTATTAAAAACAAGGGTGCTTTTTTTTTACTTCCACAAGTAAAATATAACCGAAACCCATGTGAAAAAACATGCTACACTGATAAAATTCGGGATGAAGGTTTTATATAAAGCAGGGACAAAGGATTCATAAATTTCTTAAAATTATTTTTGGTGAAAGGGTGTTTTTTGATGTGTTAAGTTGTGTGTGAGGAAGGTATCATAACAGCTGACTTAAATTTTATTAATTTATAAAACTTGGTGTAAATGTGTTGGTTGGTATAAGAATTAAGAATCTATAAAGTGTACAAAATTATCTTGAGTGAAAGGGCGTTTTTTTAAGAAATGATGGAATTCGGAATTAGTACCACAAAAACTAGGAAAAAATTGTTACACCAATGAGTTTAGTAAAAATGTTTCATTTATAACAGAAACCAAGAACCCGAACAGTCTATACAAATATTTTAGGTTAAAGGGTGTTTTTTTTTGTGAAATAGGGAAAAATCCGTGATAAGTCCGATAAAATCAATGGTATAAATGGTACCCTCACAAAATTCATAAAATATGTTCTCTTTCCAATGGGAATTACGAATAATGTAAGTCTTAAATTTTGTTTTCATGTGAAAGGGTGTTTTTTTTAGAAGTACAGAAAACATGGGTATATTTGAAAAATTGTGTAATACTAGAGTATTATTAGTGGTACCCTATTTCATCAGTGTAACAATTTTTTTTTATTTCTTGATCCAACAATTCAAAAACAAATCCAACAATCCAAAAGCAAATCCAGCAACCCAAAATCAAATCCTAAACAGCTATGTAGATAAAAGTTTTCCTTTTTCAAAAAGTGGAGATAGCCTAGAGGATAAGGTGAATAGCTAAATTTTTGGGGCTTACTACCCTAACGACGAATACTTCAAGAGTGTGTTTTTAAGCGGCTATATTGGCAGTTCCGCTAATCTACCACGTCGGGCGAAGAACCGTGGACAGGCGACTGCTGTATGACGGGGACATTCTCGCGCTAGGCGGAGAAAGGCGTCTTCGGTTCAGTAGGACTGTGTCTGATCGGGACCGAAGAGATAGGGTAAGGCAGGAGAACCAGTTTTGGTGGCTTCGTAATAGTGTAAGTGGTTAAAGTGGTCTTTGTTTTTTGCCTTGGCCGGCTTACATAGTTTTAGGCTTACATAGTTTTAGGCGACTCATGGTAATAAATAAAAAAATAAAACTATTTTAGCGGTACTTGAAATTAAATTGGTAAGTGATCCCAAATATATGAAAGCTCAAAATGCATTAAAATTTTTGAATTTACATTTACATTTTTAGGTTCAACTGCGTACATACAAAATGGTGACTTATTCACAATATGGCTCGATTGTGGAAACTTCAAACTTTTTCAACAAAATTAAGCAGTTAATTGGATTTGAAGAACTTAATGGAGGAGAAAATTCGAAATTTCGAATCCAAAGTTGGGTTCCGAAATAACCCGTATAGACAACAATAATCTTTAAATTTGCATTAATTTTGACAACAAGAAATAAATATGGAAAGTGTCTATTGGACACGTTTGAAGAACTAATTCTTGGAACAAAAAATCTTTATCTTTCGAAGTACACCTGGTACTGTATGTCTAGCGGTGTATATAAACTTTTACTCTATGCAAAAAAACAGAATTAGGTTTTTTGATTTCCCTATACATAGGCGTTCTTTCGATAGAAGGGTTGTTGGAAGCAAGGTACAAAAAAATATGCAAAGTTAGTTTGGATCATACTCAAAAGAGTTCGATGTTGAATTGAATTACCGACTTGATTAATCATTTGCTTATTACGTCAGATCCTTAAATTTAAAGCATCAGATGTAATGCTGAATTTCAATCCTCAAAAAGTGACCCAAATATAAATTTAACTTGGTTAACAATAGTTTAATTGCAGAATTACTCATTGAGTTAGATCTTAGTAATATGTATAATTCTTCCGAAAGTGATGGTGATTACTTTATGTATAGAAGTATAAATTTGTTTAGCTATTAAAAAATGTAATCTAGATAGCAAAACATAAGCAAAGAATTATCAATAAAAATTAAAATAAAAACAAGTTCGCTGCTCAGCTCTTTTAAAAACAAATATCCTATATGTTTTAGTGTATCAATTTCTTTGTTTTTAGGTTGCAATCATAGATATAAGTGCTAAAATACTATTTCAAGCATATTTGGCTGAATTTCTTATTTTATTCCCAAGATATTAATTTTGCCGTTTTTCCCATACACTCGTTCCAGTCGGTGAGTGAGTCGGGGTGGCACAAAAAAATATACAAAAAAAAATTAAAAAAAAAAAAAATACAAACAAAAAAAAAAATACACGAAAATACACACAATACAAAATTGTTTGCTGTGGCTGTTCTAGTTTTTAAGTAGTTTTAAGTAGTTTAAGTAGTTTTAATTAGTTTCTTAGTAGTTTTGGTTAGTTTTTAAGTTTTAAAATAAACAAAAAAAAAATGATCAGAGCCAAGTTTTTTTTATAAATTATTTCTTGCAAAAAATAAAATCTTGAAATACTATTTGAATTAAATTAGTTTTAAGGCCGAAAGGCATTAATATTAAAAAAAATGAAGTACAACTTAGAGTTCCCGTATAGGGCCAGTAAGTTAGTTGTAAATAATTGATAAGTTAGTCTACGTTTCTATGAATTTTTGTCTAGCTTTAAGATAGTTTTAAGATGATGAAAAATGAAAATTTGGTGAATGTCTGTTAATTTTACCTGCCTAGGTTGGAATCTGCAGGGAAATCGACATTGTTTTTTTTTTTTTTGTTAACATTACTAGAATAAAAATTAATTAAATTTGTCAAAAAACCTCCGCAAAAAAAAAAAAACATTTCAATTTTTACCGGTATTCGAACCTAGGAGGAGTAGGAGTAAAAGGCACAGCCCTTATTCGCAAGACTAATATGTCTTTTCAATATACGAAAACTTATATCAATATAACCTCTTTGAAATATATAATATCAGTTGAAATCGGCTCTCTGACCTCTTCAGACGTTCCACACAGTGCGGTTTCTACAAAAAAGCGAAAATTCCCCATCTAATGTTGAAGACATTTTGTCTTACAACACAAAAAATATTAAGGTTTAATTTATTATTCTCCCTTGCAATGTCTCCCAGACTCAGATAATAGTATTGACAATGACGAAGTTACTATAACCCCTTCTAAGGAACAATCTAAAATCCCACCCATTTGTGTCTTGCAAAAGACTTCAGAAAATGTTCATTCTTTTCTTAAAGATGCAAAAGTTACTGACTACAGCATCAAAAAAATGTCAATCAATTGTGTGCTCATCTTTGAAAGATAAAAACTGGCAATTCTTTACAAACGATCTCCCATCAGCAAGATCGTTCAAAGTAGTGTTATATGGGCTAGATGAATTTCCCATAGAACAATTGAACAACGAACTAATCTCCCTCGGGTTGAATTGCCAAAACGTTAAACTTATTAGCAAAAACCGAAATCAATATGTTGAAGTGTTATATTGTTTTTCTTGAGAGTGGATCCATTAGGCTTGCTGACTTAAAAAAGAACATAAGTCATATTTAAAACACAAATGAAGTGGGATTTTGCACACCGTCAAAGTCAAAAGTTTACACAATGCTTTAATTGCCAAATGTTTGGGCACGGGGAAAAGAATTGCCATATTAAAATCCATTGCGCGATCTGTTCCGAATGCGATGAGACTGCGAAGTGCACTGCCAAAAACATTAGGTGTGCTAATTGCAATCAGACACACACAGCCACTGACCCTGCTTGTCCGAGTAGGAAAATTTTTTTCGAAATAAGAGAAAGTCTATCTTCGAAAAATAAAAAAAATACTTCATTTAAAATGTACACCAGTGATCACGCCACTCAAGCTGCAAACACGGCAAAAACCTCAAATCAAATGCCCTCTCAAACATCAAACATTGACGACTTCCCACCATATCATCCTCACAGAAAGAGCTCAGCTCGTAAGATGCCTTCTGCACCTGTTCTTTATGCAGCGGAATCAAATGTATGGACCAACAACAACACCGCTGAACCTCAGAACAACAACAACAACAATGATCTTTTTTCGATGGAAGAGATTAACTCTCTCACAGCTGAATTAATACTTCTACTTGGTAAATGTAAGACTAAGAGCGAACAGTTCAATACTATTGCACAATTAGCTATAACATATTTATACACTGCCAAATGAATAACACAGCCCTCAAAATAACTTGTTGGAATGCTAAAAGCATTCGATCTAAATATACTGAATTTTTTGCTTTTTTGGGCAAGCATAACATAGATGTAGGTTTAGTATCTGAAACGTGGCTTAACAATAATGTCAAATTAACAAATAAAGATTATAATTGTTATAGGCTAGATAGATACCCCGTTTGTATGACCGATTTAAAGATCGAATTGAAACTGAATCGAAATTTCGATCCAGGTATATGGAAGTACCAGATCGAGGAATCGAATTGAAATAGAATCGAAAACACAATTTTTCTTTTAAATATATTTGCAGTAAAATAGAAAAATCTAACCAAAAACAAAGTGCAAGTAAAACTAGATATCATAATACATACATACAGTAAAATTTTCAAATAAGAAGACAATCACACACAATTTCCACCATAAATTATATCTCGAGTATTCAATTCGTTTGGTATGTATGCATATTTTCGATTCGATTCAGCTCCCCCAGTCGGATCGGATCGACAAATCCGGATTCAATTCGATTCAGGTATATATAGACCTAAATCCTGATTCAATTCGGATTCAAATCGCCATACAAACGGGGTAAGAGAGGAAAGAAGAGGGGGTAGTGTTGCCGTGATAGTTCGAAAAACGATTCAACATAAAATACTTCCTATAATGAATACTAAAATAATACAAAGTATTGGTATTGAGATTCCTTTTACGAACGGTTCTAAGCTTAAAATTTTTTCAGCATATTTTGCCGGAGGTTCAGCATCTCCAGAGAAGAGATTCGACTTCAATAATGATTTAAGAAAATTGGTTAATTTGAATGATACGTTCCTTGTAGGTGGTGACTTTAATTGTAGGCATAGGACTTGGGGATGTCTCAGAACAAACTCATGGGGGAATATAGTAGCTAACCTTAATACAAGACATCCGTTTGATATTCTGTTTACTCCCGATCCTACTTTTTATCCTGCAATTAACAGCTCTAGACCTTCTACTCTTGATATATTTTTAACGAATTCACCAGGTCCAGGTTTATTTAATCAGCCTATGGAATTAAACGAATTAGGGTCGAATGATTTACCAGTGGTTATATGTGTTTTGTCTTCACCCTTGAGTAAGAACAATGAAATTTTTGATTTTAACAAAGCAAACTGGAAAACTTTTAAGGGAAAACTTCGTACGAAATTGAGAAACATTCCAGATCTTTTAAATGAAGGTGTTAATCAATCAAAAATATTAAATGCTATAATTAGGGAAAAAGTTTTCATTTTTAGAAATCACTCCTGGAACCAAAAATTACAAAGCTTAGAGAAAAAAAGCAAACCATTTTGGAATATGGTTAAAGTAATTAAAAAAAGAAATTCTCATATTCCAGTTTTGAATATGGGTAATAATTTGATGCTATCTAGCTTAGAAAAGGCAAATGCACTAGCTCAATCCTTCTCTGAAAATCATTCAACTGGCAATAATTGTATCACCAATTTTAGCGTTGATTCTATGGTAGCTCGTTCTATGAACACAATCAACTTAACTTCAATCAACGGAGAAGAGGGTTTTATCTCTGGGTTGACGATTTAAAATCTGTTTTTCAAAAACTAAGAACCCGGAAGTCCATAGGATTTGACAATATTCGAAATTTTTATCTTAAAAACCTACCTGAGATAGCCATTAAGTTTTTACAAAATCTTTTTAACTGTTGCTTAAAAGTAAGTTCTTTCCCAACCGAATGGAAAATTGCCAAAATAGTACCAATCCTAAAACCAGGTAAAAGTGCTAGCTTGCCTGCTAACTACAGGCCTATTAGTTTGCTTAGTTCTTTGAGCAATGTTTCGAAAAAATAACTAAAAACAAGCTTATGTTGCATATAACAGGTAATAATGTTTTTCTTCCGGAACAATTTGGTTTCAGACCGTTTTATAGTACGGTACATCAAATACACCGTATTACCTCACATGTACGGAAAAATTTTATTTCAGGTAATAGCACAGGTATGGTACTGCTGGACATTGAAAAAGCATTTGATTCCGTCTGGCATGATGGACTCTTGCATAAACTACTTTCATTTCGATTTCCTATGTACCTCATCAAAATTGTTAAGCCTTTTTTGTCCTCTAGAAAATTTTGTGTTTCCGTCAATAATGTCCTATCAGATACCTTCATTTGTATTGCTGGTGTTCCCCAAGGATCCGTTTTAGGTCCTTTATTGTATAATTTTTTCACGTCTGATTTTCCACGTCTACCTTACTGTGATATAGCTGTTTTTGCTGATGATACAAGTATCTTTTGTTCAGATTCATCTGGTTTCTCTATAGAAACCAAATTGCAATCTGCCTTAAATTTGGTACAAAACTATTTTAATGATTGGAGAATCAGTATAAATGCTTGTAAGACCCAGGCTATCTTTTTCACCCGAAATGAAAAACCTGTTTCCTTCCTAGCAACATACTCAACGTAAATGGCGTTAACACGGAATGGACTAGTAGTGCCAAATATCTTGGAGTATATCTAGACAGTAAACTTACATTCGCTTCACACATTCAAGAAATCATTAAGAAAATCCAAAAGTCATATCCGCAAACTACAAATAGCTCAAAATAAACTTCTTAAAATGATGTTGAATCTTCCTTGCCGCTTTTCGACAAACGAATTGCACACTAACACAAATATGGAACTAGTTTCTAATAGGCTAATGAAATTGAACGAGCGGTACATTAATTGCTCCTCATCTGACAATGTTCTAGTCTCAAGACTATCTATTTAAAAAAAAAACATAAATTATTTTTTTGTTATACTATCTGTTTATTTATTTATTTATTCTTTTATGCTTTTATTTATTTATTATTTATTTATTTATTTATTTATTTATTTATTTATTTATTTATTTATTTATTTATTTATTTATTTATTTATTTATTTATTTATTTATTTATTTATTTATTTATTTATTTATTTATTTATTTATTTATTTATTTATTTATTTATTTATTTATTTATTTATTTATTTATTTATTTATTTATTTATTTATTTATTTATTTATTTATTTATTTATTTATTTATTTATTTATTTATTTATTTATTTATTTATTTATTTATTTATTTATTTATTTATTTATTTATTTATTTATTTATTTATTTATTTATTTATTTATTTATTTATTTATTTATTTATTTATTTATTTATTTATTTATTTATTTATTTATTTATTTATTTATTTATTTATTTATTTATTTATTTATTTATTTATTTATTTATTTATTTATTTATTTATTTATTTATTTATTTATTTATTTATTTATTTATTTATTTATTTATTTATTTATTTATTTATTTATTTATTTATTTATTTATTTATTTATTTATTTATTTATTTATTTATTTATTTATTTATTTATTTATTTATTTATTTATTTATTTATTTATTTATTTATTTATTTATTTATTTATTTATTTATTTATTTATTTATTTATTTATTTATTTATTTATTTATTTATTTATTTATTTATTTATTTATTTATTTATTTATTTATTTATTTATTTATTTATTTATTTATTTATTTATTTATTTATTTATTTATTTATTTATTTATTTATTTATTTATTTATTTATTTATTTATTTATTTATTTATTTATTTATTTATTTATTTATTTATTTATTTATTTATTTATTTATTTATTTATTTATTTATTTATTTATTTATTTATTTATTTATTTATTTATTTATTTATTTATTTATTTATTTATTTATTTATTTATTTATTTATTTATTTATTTATTTATTTATTTATTTATTTATTTATTTATTTATTTATTTATTTATTTATTTATTTATTTATTTATTTATTTATTTATTTATTTATTTATTTATTTATTTATTTATTTATTTATTTATTTATTTATTTATTTATTTATTTATTTATTTATTTATTTATTTATTTATTTATTTATTTATTTATTTATTTATTTATTTATTTATTTATTTATTTATTTATTTATTTATTTATTTATTTATTTATTTATTTATTTATTTATTTATTTATTTATTTATTTATTTATTTATTTATTTATTTATTTATTTATTTATTTATTTATTTATTTATTTATTTATTTATTTATTTATTTATTTATTTATTTATTTATTTATTTATTTATTTATTTATTTATTTATTTATTTATTTATTTATTTATTTATTTATTTATTTATTTATTTATTTATTTATTTATTTATTTATTTATTTATTTATTTATTTATTTATTTATTTATTTATTTATTTATTTATTTATTTATTTATTTATTTATTTATTTATTTATTTATTTATTTATTTATTTATTTATTTATTTATTTATTTATTTATTTATTTATTTATTTATTTATTTATTTATTTATTTATTTATTTATTTATTTATTTATTTATTTATTTATTTATTTATTTATTTATTTATTTATTTATTTATTTATTTATTTATTTATTTATTTATTTATTTATTTATTTATTTATTTATTTATTTATTTATTTATTTATTTATTTATTTATTTATTTATTTATTTATTTATTTATTTATTTATTTATTTATTTATTTATTTATTTATTTATTTATTTATTTATTTATTTATTTATTTATTTATTTATTTATTTATTTATTTATTTATTTATTTATTTATTTATTTATTTATTTATTTATTTATTTATTTATTTATTTATTTATTTATTTATTTATTTATTTATTTATTTATTTATTTATTTATTTATTTATTTATTTATTTATTTATTTATTTATTTATTTATTTATTTATTTATTTATTTATTTATTTATTTATTTATTTATTTATTTATTTATTTATTTATTTATTTATTTATTTATTTATTTATTTATTTATTTATTTATTTATTTATTTATTTATTTATTTATTTATTTATTTATTTATTTATTTATTTATTTATTTATTTATTTATTTATTTATTTATTTATTTATTTATTTATTTATTTATTTATTTATTTATTTATTTATTTATTTATTTATTTATTTATTTATTTATTTATTTATTTATTTATTTATTTATTTATTTATTTATTTATTTATTTATTTATTTATTTATTTATTTATTTATTTATTTATTTATTTATTTATTTATTTATTTATTTATTTATTTATTTATTTATTTATTTATTTATTTATTTATTTATTTATTTATTTATTTATTTATTTATTTATTTATTTATTTATTTATTTATTTATTTATTTATTTATTTATTTATTTATTTATTTATTTATTTATTTATTTATTTATTTATTTATTTATTTATTTATTTATTTATTTATTTATTTATTTATTTATTTATTTATTTATTTATTTATTTATTTATTTATTTATTTATTTATTTATTTATTTATTTATTTATTTATTTATTTATTTATTTATTTATTTATTTATTTATTTATTTATTTATTTATTTATTTATTTATTTATTTATTTATTTATTTATTTATTTATTTATTTATTTATTTATTTATTTATTTATTTATTTATTTATTTATTTATTTATTTATTTATTTATTTATTTATTTATTTATTTATTTATTTATTTATTTATTTATTTATTTATTTATTTATTTATTTATTTATTTATTTATTTATTTATTTATTTATTTATTTATTTATTTATTTATTTATTTATTTATTTATTTATTTATTTATTTATTTATTTATTTATTTATTTATTGGTTTAATTATTAATTATAACTAGCCGACCCGCCCGTTGCATAGCGCTTCGCTGCTATGGTTATGAGTGGAATTAAATAGTGTTTTATGTATAGTGCTTTATGTATATAGTTGAATGTTGGTTAGATTGTTTGTATGTTTGTTTGATTGTTTGATTGTGTGTTTGATTGTTTGTTTGATTGTTTGTTTGATTGTTTGTTTGATTGTTTGTTTGATTGTTTGTTTGATTGTTTGTTTGATTGTTTTTTTGATTGTTTGTTTGTATTGTTTGTTTTATGGAAATTATCTTATTTTGATATAATCATGCAATAATAAATTGAATAAAAACAAAAAATAATTTTGGCCATGTTTTTGGGAAAATTTACCTGTGTGTGACGGTTCAATCTTATTTCCAAGTTGCCTACAAGAAAAGTTAGAATTTTTTAAAGTCAACCATGTCGAATTTCCAGACTGAGATTACGGTACTTCCTACACTGGTGACTGTTCATGATCAACAGATCTCCACTGGTGTTTTGAGGTTTTTCGCAAGTTTCTTGATTTAACATTGTGTAGCTTGTAGTGAATGTACCGCTAAGTGTGATATACCAAATGAAAGGTAATTGTATCAAGATGCTCATAAAAGTTTAATAAAATTTTGAATTCCAACATTTTATTTTACCGTTATCTCAAAATTGTGTGTACGAAATTGATTGAAATTTGGTACATATATAGTCCTATCAATAGTCTATCAACCCTGCAAATTTCATTCATTTATAAGTTAAACAAAAAAAGATAAAAATAAAAAACGGTTAAAAACGGGAAAAAATGACCAAAAAACTTGGCTCCAAAAAACTTCTTCATCCCGATTTTGATGGAAAATTTCATTTTAGAAATCCAATTTTTTGCACATATACTCACACATACTCCACCTATACACCCTATAAGTTTCAGATTTTTTGAACTCCCGAAAATATTTTTAAAAATAAAATAAAGTTCAATTTAAAGGTGCAAAAAATAGGTGTTTTTCAAAACTCTCTATCTCAAAAACCAGTTACTTAAAGAAAAAATCCCAACACACGTCTCGACTATTTTTTCATTACCTATCTATTGGTATACTCAGAATTCCCCAGAAAAATTTCCCTCTCTCGTAATGACCCCTTTCTCAACTTACCCCAATTTGATAAGGTTTTCAAAACCTAACGATTTCTTATAGTTTTAAATTTTTAAAAATTTTTTACCAAAGGTCCATTAACATAAAAAATGATTATCTATCTATTGCAAAAAAAATCAACTCTCTACAACAATGCATTTAGATTTTAGATAATTTTTTCAATTTGCCATTTTGCCCCTTTTTACCCTATTTAATTTGCGATTTGAGTAAAAACCTTTCTTAGTGCAAACCGCTTCACCTATACATATCATATACCGTTGAGTTTGAAAATTTTTATTTTTTTCCCATATAGAGCCAGTGATTATGTGAATGGTCAGAAAGGTAAAAATCAACGCATTTATAATATAGTAGTATTAACTTATTTAATTGTTTATTTATATATTTTTTGCTTATGCTTTCGATTATTTATTTATTTTGTTAACTATTTATAAATTAATTTTTGTTTGTTAATTCTTTTGTACATCATTTTGTTAAAAAATTGCTTGAGACTGATAAATGTTATATTATTGTTTTATATTTATATCGAAAAGAAAAATGTAAAAAATTCTTGAAAAGGACATTGTGAGGTTTTTTTTAACAACACCCCCTCTTCACCCACCTAATATGTGGTATTTTCTATTTTCTTTTTTTTCTCATATTTAATGAAGGTTTTTTACTGCAGCTTTTCCTTCAAAACATTTTGTATAAAAAACGTATTTATTGTTAGATTCTAAGAACTTGGCAGTAGTAAGGTAGATTATAACCAATCTCTGTAAATTGTGCAATATTAATTTAAGAAAACTGTAATTTTGCTGCAAAGAATAAATATATATATATATATATGAAATATATAATAATAATTATTAATTTTGTTATGAAGGTTTAAAAAAATAATTAGTTTAGACGCAACTCGGAAATACATGATAGTTGAGGCGCAACCCTATGTAGTTAATCTATCTTCCGATACTCCTATAGTTGCAGAGTAATCTGCGGTGTCACCTCTTGCTGTAATTATTCAATGGTTTTGACGAAAGAAGTTTTTTTTAAATTGCAGTGGCCATTTTAGCTTTATTCAACGTATTCCGCGCATGTTTATTGATTTTAAACTTGTTTTGGTAGTAAATACTTAGTTATTTGGTTTCTTTTTTCAATGGAACTATATCTTGTTTTCAATACGCAAGGATAACTCCTTGCTTTCTTTTACAGCTTTTCGGTGTCCTTTTTCATATGAATTTCTGAAACAGGTGAGTTCACATTTATATTCAAGCCCCAAGACTTAAAATATGTGATCAAAGTAGGCAAAGCGTTTTGAATTCATTCTAATGCAATGTTCGGTCTAACAGCAGCAGCTATTAGTTTTGTGTCACCTGCGTACAAAAGAGCCTCAGGTTCGGATTCTGAGTTGCAAAACGGCATATCATGTACAAATACATTAAAAAGTTTTGGTCCAAGTACTGTTCCCTGAGCAACTCCCAAAAGAATTTGAAAATGTTCTGAGAGCTCCTACCCAATGACAATGGATGCGGTTCTTGAATCGACAAAATTTATTCATCAATCTTATGAGAGACACCGGAAAGTTCAAACTTATTAATCCAATACGGTGTCACTTTTTCACACGGTGTCCTCATTTAAGTCTGAATGTTTAAAAAATAATAGACGAATCGTTAATGTTTCATAAATTAATTTACCAACAAGTCCTGCCACGTAAAAACAAAAAATAAAGAGGTTTCTTAGTAAAAAGTAGTTTTGTTTTTTTTTTATTAATTTCTCGAAAATAACAAGATATTTTAGGATCCGGATCTAGTTTTTCGTATATATATAATTTGACTGAGATCACTTTTCTCTTTTCATTTAATGGATCTATAGAATTATCGCTGTCCTAAATACAGCTTCTATTTTCATAAGATGTCAAAACTTTCACAATTACAGATGATATGCTCATATCCGTATCCGTAGTACATAATGTATGCTTCAGTGCCGGTTTTAGTACTACCAGCGCCACTGGGCAAGATTTCACAAAGCGCCCTCTCCTAAAGTAAAACTTTCATTATCAAATCATTTTTAAAATAACAAAATAAAACAAATATTTACCCAATATCTACCTAATATTTACTACTCGATATTTACTATTAATGTATTTATGGAACAATGTTTAGTTTATTAAAATGTTAGTTTAACTAAAAAAAAAATATTCATGCTTGTTGGAAAGCTTATTTTTAGGTATATCCGACTTTTTTTTTCTAAACACTTCTGAAGTTAGTTCCAGTTTTCAGTACAATTGAATCTATTTAAACAATACATATTTTTATTTTTGCCAATATTTTCCAAATTTATGATTGTCTTGTCGTCACTTATGACATCATATTACAAGCTGTACAAAATTCAACAATTGTACATGTACACTTCTCAATAATTTAAACTAAACGAACGATATAATTGAAAAAAGTATGGCTAAAAATAATGGCACCTTTCGATGAAATTTTAAGTGAACATGTAGCGCCTTATTCTGCAAAGATGGTAGGGTGGAAAATAGGGGGGCATGTGTGAAAGTCAAAATATTGAACAACCGTTGGGTTGTCTTAATTTTTCACATAGAGTATCGCTAAAATTCTGGGCGCCTCCTAATTCGTCCTCCAAAAAGAATCTGTAGTAAGACACGCGCTTTTGCAGAAGTCAAATAAATTGAACTAAGATTGGAGCCACCTTCGTCTTCAATAAGAGTAGGACCGAAAGAAGGGACGCTTTTCTTCAAGAGCTAATAATAGGGGACACTTTTTCAAAAATAAAATATATTGAATTTAGACTAGTCTTTCACAAGAAGATGATTCGGGCCGCTGTCAGCGCCTCTTAGCGACGGCCAGGGGCGTACACTCCCTTGGGGCAAGCGGGGCGACGCCCCGAGCCCCCGACCGACCTTAGGGCCCCCACTGAAGACAATGCAGAGAAGGAAACTGTTAGCATAAATTGAGTTACGAAGTAAATTAAAATGAGTTTGAATCACTTCGGATACAAGGGAGACAAATTATGTCATTCAGTGTAATGTATAATGTAGCCACATAATATATATTGATTTGATAAAAAGGTTACCCCAGGGGCTCCAAAAGGAAATAAACTGCTTTTTTAAAAGAAAAATTATAATTTTATCTTAGGGCCCCAAAAAATATTACTTGAAAAATCTTTGCAACCACAAATAATACATTAGGGGCCCCAAAAAAGCAAAAAACAACTTCAAGCCAGGGCCCTGCAGGGACCCCAAATGCCTTTACTTCAGTACTTAAAAAAAAATTAAGTTAAAAAAAATTGTTTTTTTTTGCCCCAACATAAATACATCAGGGCACAAAACTAAATGCACAAACGGAATGACACCGAATATTACATCAGATTATATTATATTTTAGGGGCCTCTAAGCACTTAATTTTGATAATTTTGAGGCCCCAAAAATTATTTTTCAGGGGCCCCAAAAGAAATAAACTATGTTTGATGATGGAAAATCAAATGTGTACACATTACTTTAGAACAGAGACCCCAAGAACTATCAATTCTAAGATTTTAGGGGTCTCTTAATATTTAATTTTAGTTTTTCAGGGGCCCCAAAATAAAAAAAAATATGTCTGATGATGGAAACTCAAATATGTATTTATTACTTCAGAACAGAGGCCCCAAGAACTATCAATTCTAAGCTTAAAAAATTTTTATTTTAGGGGCCGCTAAATATTTAATTTTGAGGGCCCCAAAATGAATTTTTCAGGAGCCCAACAATAAAAAAAATTATGTTTGATGATGGAAAATCAAATATGTACATGTACATGTACATTAGGGCGTTCGTTATTTTTGAATCAAGTTCCTAAGTGGAAAAACTGTTTCTAAATAATAAAAAAAAATCCTCTAGTTTTTTCAGATTTTTATTTTGACACTAGATGGCGCCCCAAGAGGGTTAAAGTTTTTCAACATTTGAAATAGGTATGGTATAGGTATTTTTTTAGATATAGATTTCAATCAAAATTTTTTGATGAGGTCCTTGTCTACGTTAAACAAAAAGGTATAGATAATTTTTCTAGGACCAGGGGTTTAGTCAGGGCATGCATGGCTTTGTTGGATTTTATTTAATTTTTCATGCTACTCATTTGCTTGTTTAAATAAAACATAAAACATACAAAAAAGCCATGCATGAACTGACTTAACCCCTGGTCCTAGAAAAATGATATATACCTTTTTAAAAACGTTGTTTAACGTAGACAAGGACCTCATCAAAAAATTTTGATTGAAGTCTGTATCTAAAAAAAATACCTATACCATACCTATTTCAAATGTTAAAAAACTTTAACCCTCTTGGGGCGCCATCTAATGTCAAAATAAAAATCTGAAAAAATTAGAGGATTTTTTTTTATTATTTAGAAAAAGTTTTTCCACTTAGGAACTTGATTCCCGAAAAAAAAAACCTAAATAACGAACGCCCTAATGTACATATTACTTCAGAACAGAGGCCCCAAGAACTATCAATTCTAAGCTAAAAAAAAAATATTATAGGGGTCTCTAAATATATCATTTTAGGCAAAGTGCATTACGAACATATTAAAACATTAAAATAAACCTAAAAATGTATAAGCCATACAAAAAAAAATGTATGGCGTATACGTACTTTTTTTTGTATCAAACGGGCCCCCAAATATGAAAGGGGCCCCAAAATTTAGTCTTGCCCCGGGGCCCCGACGAGTCAACGTACGCCACTGGTGATGGCTTATGCTACTCCCCTAAACCCGGACCTGGCATGCTTGTATTGGTTTTGTTTACCCATTAAGGTATTCAAAAAACAATCATGGCAAATTAAATTCTCGATAATGTTTATTGTATGCGAACATGTGTGCGTATATTTTATTGAATTATTGTGCTTCTCCAAAGAGAATGGGTCTGCGTCTCCGCGAATGAGAGTACAATTTTATTTGCAAAACTTAATCAGTCTGTCGATGCGCTGTAAATATATCCAAGATTGCCATTCGATATTAGAACTTGAAAAGTAAAAGAACAGATATGAGGGTTTCTTTTATTGAGCCTTCGGCGCAAGCGCCGTGAATAAATTATGCTTCGTTATTTCCTGTTCATCTTTGGTTTCTGTTTGTTTTGATTTGATCGATGCGATTCTTCAGCAACTGCAGGGTTTGAAGAATAATTCATAAATTTCAATTATCAATTTTAAATTAGTTTCGGTTCATGTATTACGCAAAACGTTTTCTTTAAAGTACCTATACAACAGCAAGGAAAAATGCTTAGCCGGTCTGGCTTTACTGACACATAGATGTAATTATTTATTTAATCAATGGGATAAACAAGGCTACATTATTGGTTTCTGCAATCGAGGAAGGCAGGTATCTACTCTCCTCTCATGATTGTTTGTACTTGTACACTTGTACCTTTTGCACTGAGGCCAGTGTTTTCGTTTTACACTGAATCCAGTATTGCCAATAAAATATTTTAAGAAAAAGGAAAATTCCCATATTAGTGTAAAAAAAACAGAATCAATTAAAATAAGATACAATTGCCCATGTACGTACTGCATTTTTTCACATGTCGATAGTAAATTTAGTTGTTTCGTGAAATTTGAGTTTTTTTTAATTACTGTGCATTTAGGCAATAATATTTTTTTTAAACAATTTTTACTATATGCCTGGAAGACGTAAGGTATAAAGGGATGTCGCACGCCACTCTAGAAGAAATGAAAAGATAGGACAGAATTTTTGTAAGTAGGTACAGTGAATTGAAAATAAGATGATTATTATTTAATATAGTCCCACGGATGGCCTCCAAGCTGGAGGATAAATACAAAAAATGCTGCCTTAGGTAGGGCTCCAGCATTGAATAATTACAAATAGAAGTGACACCGTAGATTACTCATGCGAACATAATGTACCGGAAGATAGATGAACTACATAACTACATAGGGTTGCGCCTCAACTATCATGTATTTTCGAGTTGAGTCTAAACCAATAATTTTTTTAAACCTTCATAAAAAAATTAATAAAATTATCATTATATAATTCAAAGAGCTTATATTGATGTAAGTTTTCGTATATTGTAAAGTCATATTAGTCTAGCAAACAAGGTCGATGCCTTTTACTCCTGCTGGCCTAGGTGCGAATACCGGTAAATATTTGAATTGTTTTTTTTTTTTTTGCGGAGATTTTTTTTTGACAAATTTAATTAATGTTTATTCTAGAATTGTAAAAAAAAATAAAACAAACTCAATTTCCCTTCGGATTCGAACCTAAGCAGGTAAACTTAACAGACATTCACCTGATCCTCTAGGATATCTCCACTTTTTGAAACAGGAAAACTATATATAAGCTGTTTAGGATTTGATTTTGGGTTGCTGGATTTGCTTTTGGATTGTTGGATTTGCTTTTGGATTGTTGGATTTGCTTTTCTTATTTTTTGTAATTCAACGCACGATACTAGCGACAGTGATAAAACAGCGGAAGTTTCCCTAGGTGTCCACTTCTATTTGTAATTATTCAATGGCTCCAGGCTAGCAGTTAAGCACTACTGCACTATTTATACATACCATGGCGAGCAAAATGTAGCAGCGCATCGAAAAGTATTTTAAATAAAGCATTAAACATAAAAAGAGCTTTGATTTTGGAAATTTTTTTAAGTAAAACAAGCTTCTCAGTCGGTATTTAAATTGTAGGGCCGATGGATGATCGTAAAGACCTCCTTTAGCTCGCATCACTCCAAAAACATTTCTAATGGGTCTTGGTTTAAGCGGTATGTCAGTAAATACTTTGCTTTATATCGCAGCTTTAATTCCTCAAACAAAAGTTTTAAGGCATTAATATTGCTTAAAATTTCTTTCTGAAATGGAAGAAGAGATTTGTGTTTTCCTTTGCGCATTTTTCTTGTTGTATCTTCCATTTTAGCAAGGATAATGTTTTGTTGTTCAAACTCCAATCCATATGCCTCCATTCTATCGCGAAAGTCTTTTCTTGGAACCCTGGTATTAAACAAATCGAACCAGTCATTTACCCATTGAAATGAGAAGTATATACTTTAAATTTTGTTCTTACCATAATAAAATTGTGCACCAAATTTTGGTAAACATACCTCCTTCAATAGTTGTGATAACTCGTACCAATATTTTGAAGTTGCTTTTCCCACTGATCCAATTCTAAGTAGAGCACTATGGTTTGTATGCGAAAATAGCTGGGTAGCATATTTTACTTTCTGCCTTTTACCGCGTTATACTGAAAGATGTGTAGGAGTCAACCGACTAGCAATTTTAAGGTCGGAATCGGATTGAAGTGCAAGCAGCTTATATGTATGTGAATTTTTGATCATATGATTGAAATTTAAAGTTTTATGTTTTAAATTAAATTTTAGTACATTATTATTGTTTTTAGTTGAATTTAAAATTTTTAGATAAAGAATCTAATAAATTAACATGAAAAACTAAACAAAACACTACAACAAAAACTTAGAGCTATTATCACAATTTCTTATCACAGACTTTAATTTATGGCAACACTGGTGGTGGTTCATCGTTCGGTTCATTTTCTGCTGGATGCGCAGACTTTCCAATGTGTAGCGCAAGGGCGGATCCAGGATTTTTTTCTGGGGGCACAAGGGACGGATCGGCAAAAAAATCAGCAATAACAGTTAGAAATAAAGTGAAGTACCGTACGACCAGAGCCGGTTTTAGGGGGGGCAGCCTGGGCCGTCGCCCAGGGGCGCAAGAATTGAGGGGCGCCGCAGGCGCCCCGAACTTTTACAAAAGTTATATAAATAACGTAGTCTTTCCAATCGATGTTTTATTTTTTTTACATTCACAAAGGCGCCCCAAATTTTTTCTATTTTACATTTTCAACGGCGCTCGTATTGTTTGTCCTAAACTTTTTGAAGAATGAAGGCGCCCCCCAATTTTGGGTTAATTTATTTGGCTTCCGGAAGGACAATGGTGTCCAAAATCTTCGTTCATCTTTGAAGAACAAGGCGCCCCAATTTCTTTTGAAAGACTAAAGCAATCCTAATATTCCTCCTACCAATTAAATTTTTGCAAAGGTGCCCCTATAATAATGAATAAGGAAAGAGAAGGGAGACGGACAGAATCCCGAAATTAAAAATCCAGAAAGCCCAAAATCCAGAAAACCCTAAATTCCGAAAACCCAAAAACACAAAATCCCGAAAACCCAAAATCCAGAAATGCCAAAAATTGACAGCTTCTCCATTTCTCATAAAAACTACGTTTGTGTGTGAGAATAAAAAAATAGGTCTGTTCGTTGTTCCCCCCTCCAGGGCACTCTAAGGGCCATTTTTTTCACTCGGAGTTGAGCATAACTTGAGATTTTTAATATTAAAAATTCTCAAGTTTTGTTCAACTCCGAGTGAAAAAAATGGCCCTAAGTCATTTCAATTAACTGTGAAAAAAATCTGAGTTTCTCGGGTTTTCATTTTACATCGAACACCTCAGAGCTTTAGTTTCATCAGCGAACATCGAACACAGAGGAAATAAATCTGGTTGAAAAAGGAGCTACAAAAAACGCTTGACAACGAATTCGGAGCGACCCAGAGTGCCCTAGAGCTCACAGCGAACAAACCTTATACTTATAAAGGTATGTTGTTTTCGATTGGCCGTCCGGAAGCGCCTGGAATCATTAAGAAGCGTGCTGCAAGTTTTTTATTCTCCTAGTGAAAAAACAAAAACAAAATATTTGATTTTTCACCAATACAGATATTAAATTTTAGAATTGGGTGGAAGCGATTCAAAGTTTTTTATTGGATTTCAGAATGAGTGAATCATTGAGTGATTCCAATCGAAAACGACATTAATGTACCTAGTTGAAAAAGTTTTTGTTCAAATAAAACCAGCTGTACCTAATCTTTAAATGTGTTTAAACAAAAAAGTCAGAGATAAAGGTAGTCTTGTCAATTGAGCCTAAATGACATGAATAATTATTTTTTTTTTAAGTTAACCTTTTTAAGTTAATACACTGCACATTTTTAATAAATGCATTAACAAGTATATGAGAGGTAAGACATAATCTGCTATTGCTTTTTTTCGTGATTTTAAAAAATTGTTTTTAGATGAATTTTTTTTTAGAGGCGCCACTTGCAATCTTGCCCAGGGGCGCCGGTAGTGCTTAAACCGGCACTGCGTACGACTGACTGACAAGCAGCTTATTTTTACGACGCACAGTGCTGTATTTTGGTCTAAAACCTGGCCAAACATGTTTGGGCATATTTTCACATCAAATAGGTACCAAATGACAAAAAAGTTATTCACAAGGAAAAATTTTCATTTTCTTGGTACAGTAAAAGCCACTTAAGTGCTTAACAACTTACCTCCTGATTAGCCGGGAGAAAAAAAATATTTAAAATCATAAAATGCACGTACCATCCTGTGCTATAACTTTTCTTAAAGTTAGTAATTTATTCTTTATTTTATTTTTTGACTCAAGTTGTTTCATTGAATAGTTTTTGAGAAATTAAGTTTTAGAGATGAAATTTATAAAAAAAAATGTTTTCGTTTTTTGATTTTGTATAAAATTTTGCAATATTATGGACATATTTACACCATTATTTAATGACCTGGTAGTTTTTAGTCAAATACAAAAGACTACTCAAGACATTCTAATAAATATTAAAGTTCCTAAGAATAAAAAAAAAACTGAAACATAGCTACTTTTTTCCCGGGAAACATAATATTTATAAAAATTTATAAGTAAGGGTCGCTTCTGAAGAGTTTTTGTTATTTCAAGGGGCCTTTATTTCGGGGATGCAAACTTGGGCAAACTCTTGAAATGCAAGATTGTTCTACATATCTAGCAGTTCAATAATATATAGGTTATGCAATGTTGTGGTGTCTTGCGCTATTTTAATAACACTTATGTTAAAAAAAAAAAAAAAAAAACAACGAAAAAACTGCAAATTTTTTAAGTGTGTACTTCAACCCCTCCGTATGAAAAAATAGAGTTGCATATACAACTAATTTTTTTTTTAGAATACCATTCATACCTTGATTGTTGATGTCCATAGGTATCAACATTTTTCACCAAAATCACTTTGAAGTTAAAAAAAAACACTTAGAAAATTGACTTTTTTTAAATCGAAAAAAAATTCGTGTTTACCCAAAAAAAAATAGTCGTTAATTTATTTGTGAGGTGAAAAAGGGATGCAACAAACAATAAAATTCGCATTTTCAGCCAGAAATAGACAAGAGAGCTTTAAAAATGACCCAGTTGTCGGAGGGGGGGGCACGTGCCCCCCCCTGGATCCGCCGTTGGTGTAGCGGGTGGAGTTGCGGTTTTTCTTGTCTAATATTTTGATGTTATCAAAATCAGCCATATGTGTGTTGTCAATCATGTGTTGTGAGCAGCTCTTCAAGTAGCTCTTTTGTTAAAATAGAACAGGTAAAATATACTCCAGTCAAAGCGTCATTTGACCTTGCGCAGAGAGGCACTGTCAGTTTTTATTTCATGGATCGATAGGGGTATATTTTAAAGGCTTAAACCCAATTTCTCACCACCTGATCATTCTTATTAGCGGAATTATTCGCAAAAATGCATTTTTTGGGATATTTTACTTCTAAGCTAATATATTTGCTCCAGATTGTCGTAGACCAAAAAATAAACATACATTCCCTTCCTTATAATATTTTCTATCGTTATATGTAATTTCATTGTATTTGATTGAGTAAATACAAAATGGCAGCCATTTAAAGTCAAATTCTTGTTGTTAAAAAACACACTTTTGTCATTATTTCGAAAAAAGCTTATATCATGATTGACATTTTTCTAATCTATTTTGTAGCCCTATTCATGTCCTGCATTTTACAGAAAAAATCAGCTCTTTATCACCAAAGATGGCCGAGCAATTGATAAATGAACGCATGCAAAACCGGTGCGAAAACACCCAAAAATATCGTTTTTTGGGAATAACTCGGCTTCAGAGTGTCCTACGACAAAAAATAAAGCTATTAATTGTTCGTTACAACATTTTCTATCGATTTGGTGCAAAAAAGGAAATTTTAAGTCAAATACGTTTTTTTGTTTAGCAAACTCTTGCCTTATTATTTTGTAAACAGTGCAAATTTTGGCTAAAAAAAATTAGCTCTCTACGACCCACACGAGCCGAGAAATTAATTTTTTAAAAAAGTTCCAAATGACCAACGAAAAACATGAGACAAATCCTCTTATAACAAGAAACAACGAAAACAACCCCTTTCACTGAGAACTGTTATTCGACTTATAAACAAGGGAAATTTTTTTTTCTTACCGAATGATGCTTTCTTAAAATTATAATAACTCGGCTCGTGTGGGTCGTAGAGAGCTAATTTTTTTCTAAATTGTAGATAATTTAAAGGACTACAACAGTAATTTATTTTTTCAGCCAATAATTGCACCGTTTACAAAATAATAAGGCAAGAGTTTGCTAAACAAAAAAATGTCTTTGACTTAATATTACTTATTTTTTATTTGTTTCAACAAAAATAATGTGCACCAAATCGATAGAAAATGTTGTAACGAACAATTAGAAGCTTTATTTTTTGTCGTAGGACACTCTGAAGCCAAGTTATTCCCAAAAAACGATATTTTTGGGTTTTTTCTCACCGGTATTGCATGCGTTCATTTATCAATTGCTCGGCCATCTTTGGTGATAAAGAGCTGATTTTTTCTGTAAAATACAGGACATGAATAGGGCTACAAAATAGATTAGAAAAATGTCAATCATGATATAAGCTTTTTTCGAAATAATGACAAAAGTGTGTTTTTTAACAACAAGAATTTGACTTTAAATGGCTGCCATTTTGTATTTACTCAGTCAAATACAATGAAATTACATACAACAATAGAAAATATTATAAGGAAGAGTATGTATGTTTATTTTTTGGTCTACGACAATCTGGAGCAAAGATATTAGCTTAGAAGTAATATATCCCAAAAAATGCATTTTTGCGAATAACTCCGCTAATAAGAATGATCAGGTGGTGAGAAATTGGGTTTAAGCCTTTTAAATATACCTATATCGATCCATGAAATAAAAAGTGACAGTGCCTCTCTGCGCAAGGTGAGGCCCTTTTTTCCGACGCTTTGACTGGAGTAATAGTACAGAAAATCAAGAAATAAAAAAAAATTGTTACACTCATGAAACTTGGCAAAAAGTTTGCTTTTGGCACAAGAACCAAGTACAAAAAAAAGTCTATAAAAAAAAGTTGGGTGGAAGGGTGTTTTTTCGCGGACAAGAGGGAGGGGGTGAAGGCCAAAAATATAATGAAAAAAGTTGTTTCATCATATGACACATGTTTTCAAGGTATTTTTTGATGCTGAATCTAATGACATAAAAATAAAGTCAATACGATTTCTCTAAGAAAAGTTATTTTTTTTTTTATGTGAAAGGGTGTTTTTTTAGAAGTAAATAAAATATGGGTATATTTGAAAAAGTGTGTAATACTAGAGTAATATTAGTCGAACCCTATTGAAATTTAGCAATTATGTTACTTTAAGATAAGAAACAAGAATCTAAAGTGTCTATAAAAATATCATGGTTAAAAGGGTGTTTTTTAAGTGAAAACAAAAATGTTGGGTCACCCTAATGAAATTTGATAAAAACATTGATATTGGAAAAGAAAGCCAGAATAAAGAGTTTTCATAAAAAAAATTTTTGGTGGGAGGGTGTTTTTTTTTTCGAAGAGACAGTCAAATGTGCAATTGGTCCCAAAAAACCAATGATTCGTGTAAAACGTGTAAGAACGTATCTATAAATGTTTAATTTGTCATCAAAACCATACATAAAATGAATCATTGGCATTTTGGGACCAATTGCAGATTTTACTGTCTCTTCGAAAAAAACACCCTTTCACCAAAAATGTTTGACTTTTGTCAATTTTTCCTGCCCAAGATCTTAAAGTTGATACGGCAGGAAGTGGATACTTTTTTTTAAGAAGAAGCCTATAGGCTTTTGGGCCACTTGCGTAAATAGCAATTGCTTGGGAAACATCCTCTATAATCCACTTAACACGCTTGGCCCTTTGCAGCTTTTTCCTTTGCCCCGGCGTAAATATTTAGCTAAAGGCATCCATTTCTTTTTGTATAACATAATTTTCGGTTAGGACCTTATTATGTTTTAATTGCAACTCCTTAAGTTCGACTTGTGTTTTTAGAAGTCTAAAAATGCAAGATGCATATAATGTGGAATTGGAAAGATTAAAAATGAGTACATACCTTTCGTCTTCATCTGTGTTGGTTGATTAATCAACTTGCATTGGAGTTGATGGCTCAGGGCTGTTTGGTCTTTCAGGAACAAATTCATCAGGAAGTATATTTGCTCTGCAAGAGAAAATATTTGTTGGTTAAGCAAATAAGAATAATGAGATTAATAGATTAAAACATACAAAATCTCCTGGACATTTTTCTTTGGTATTATAGGAGCATTTTCTTTTAGCAGATTACTCGCCTGAACTGCAAGTATAAAAAATGAATTTAATCGCATGTAACAGGTATTATAAACTCATTGATAATTTTGACGAAGCAGATTATTTTCATCCGAGTAACAGGTATTATAGCAGCATTTGGTTTTTAGCAGATTACTCGCCTGAACTGAAAATATTAAAGATGAAATTTATCGAAATTAACAGGTATGATAAGTTGCTTGTTAATTTTGACGAAACAGATTATTTTCATCCGAGTAACAGGTATTATAGGAGCATTTGTTTTTTAGCAGATTATTCGCCTGCAAGTATCAATCAATAACTTTCAGAGCTACCAAAATAACAGAAAATGTAGTTCAGGCTCAGAAGGACTTTGAAAGCAAAGAGCTATTAAGGATAATGATCAATTATTATTAACAGGCAGAAAAACGTGTTTGTTTTCTCTTCCTTTAGTGTAATTTTTTTTCACTAACTTTTATTTCAGTAACAGGTATTTATACCTGTTATTGTAAAGTAGCAATAACAGGTAGTAAAAGTTATCGAAAAGTAGCAGCTAAGCCCAACACTAATAATTAAGGAGTTCATGTCGAAGATTTCGACAGGAAAAAATACCTACTAAAAAAGTCGGATTTCTTAAGAAAATAAATTTTATCTCGGTAATTTATGGAATATTCTCAACAATGTTGTACCATTTTGAAAAGAAAATTGAACTCACCAACTTTTAAGGTAACTTGCCGAAACATCGTGGTGCATTTTTTTTACACTACGGTTCATTGAATTAGAGGCATGTAAAATTTTTTAGTACTTAGTTGGGTAAAAATTTTCTTTAAAACTGATGCAGCTGAGTAAAAATTTTTGAATGCATTTGGTAGCACGGTTATTCAAGGTTCCGTAACAAAAGAAAAAAATGAGAAAAATTAAGATTTGTAGTCACGGCACATAATAAACCGTCACAGGGTGACCATTTTTTCGACTTTTATTCAAATGCGCATAACTCACAAAATATATGGCTGCGATTTTTTTTTATTATTTTTCTGATAACTGTCAACCCCTATTCTATCTACCGTTTTCGTTTCGACGTAAACTTTTGGGAAACCCTGTATAATCTTAGTATAAATCAAAAATAAAATTATGAAGAAATGCATTTTTTGATCTTTGAAAAAATGTTGATTTTTTTTTTTGAAAAATTAAATTTTCCAAATCAGGTTATTAGATTCTTTTGAAATTTAGGTTTAAGGCTTTGATCTATATAAACTACAATATGGTGTACAAACTTTATTTTATTTAGAATTATAAAATAAAAAAAAATAGGCACTTCTAGGAATCGAACCTGGGACTCCCGTGTGTAAGGCGAATACTCATCGATATTTTTGCACTTGTAGGGTTTTGAAATTGCCGTTCAGGATCGCCGCTCAGGACGTGGCCACCTCGTCGCTCAGGATTGCCGCTCATCCGCTCAGGACGTGGGGGGTGGCGGTACATTAAGATGTATTCTCTCTATTTGGAGGCCTGTCAAGGGAGAGCTTCCCGGAAAATGAGTATTTTGCTCTTCGTTTTCAGTAAAACTGCCGTCCGGTTTACACAGAGCTAGCGATTTTATGGGTTTTTCTTTTGCTAGTTTTTATACAGTCTTGCTACAGCTAGAGTAGAGGAGATACTCTCACAGAAGGTCCTAAAACTGCTACTTTTGACTCTTCTTGTTTCTTTGCTATAATAAATCAGTTCTGTTATGTAATGATTCCACTCTCCGGTTCTTACCGCCTCATTAAAGAGTTTTCTTACATTCCTCTTTCCTCCTGAATCACTCTGTATATTTTTACAAATTTATATTTGTACAATGTGGGTCTTAGGAGAGATTATGTCGTTTTGACCAAACGGACAGTTACAAATAAGAACCAAAGCTTGAATACTGCTTACAAAAACAAAAAAAAAAAAGGATTTTTTCAACCATTTGTACTTTTCTTGATAAAACTAATTTTCTTTAACAGTAGAATCAATTAGATCATAATTTCTATCTTCTTTGTTTTCCTTTGCCTTTATATTTTGTAAAAATCGTGGAATATGGTTGGTATAGATGGTAAAAGAGAAATCATATCATCTTTTTCTTTAGATATCTTTGGTGATATCACATTTTCCACAGTAAAGTTGGATGCATTTTTACCTTTTCTTATACACTTCGAAAATTCGATTCTTTATTTTGGTAATGTGGTTTTGAATAATACCTGATTTTAGATATTTTATTCCTTATCCATTTTATAGTTTTTAAACCAAATAAGTTCACATCTTCGTCTCTTTCTGACAACAAAACGCGCTTTGGCTTTATAGTCCAGTAAATAAAGGAGTTTTACCCTACAAAAGGTCCGGTAGTTCTAAATTTTTGATATGTTGTTAGGTATGGTTAGTAGATAAAAAAACCAAATTTCCACAACCACGCCCCCTCCGCCCCTTTCACTTTTATGCTCATAACTTTCTTCTGGTGCACTTTATTGAAAAAAAGTTGTTGGTAGACTTGTAGAAAACATAATTTCCTACGAAAATGACCCTGGTAGTATTTTTATACAACCAAAAACAACGAAGTTATGAAGCTTTCAAAAACATATAAAACTTTGGATTTTGCAATATTTTCAGTTTCTTGTCACTTAACACTAACAGTGTTATAACTCTTTAACAATTGACTTTTACGCAAAAGTCTTCATAATAAAATAAATTGTAAACTACTTTGAATTTGTGAATCAAATAACCGAGTTAGGGCTAAAATAGTAAAAAAGTATTTTTGATAGTTTTCGACACTTTTTGAATTATCCTTTAAATGAAGGATTTGTATCCCACAAAAGGTCGGGTGGTTCTTATTTTATATTTAATCAGGTTTTAATGGTAGATTGAAAAAAAATTCATAGCCACGCCCCCTCCGCCCCCTTAACCATACTCCAAAAACCAATTCTGTATTTTTTCAGTTTTATGTCCATAGCTTCCTTCTGGTCATTTAAATGTGCAAAATTGTAGAACACAAAATTTTCTACAACTTGCACATCCAATATCCACCAAACTAAGAATTTTTCAAAAAAATTACAATTTCCGATTTTCTTTATTTTCAGTTTCTTACCTGTTTACAGCGCTATAACTTCCTAATTTTTAATTTTTAGCCAAAAATCCTTTTGTAGGGAATTCATTTTTATGAATACAACTTTTATCTTTTGATAAGAACCAGGTAATAGAACCTAAGTATTTTTATTTAATAAAAGTCATATTTCTTATTAACCTAGTTTAATATCTCATGCGCTTATAAAGTGGTGGGCTATGAGTGGACGAAGGTAAAAGAATTGGGGTATGAGAGACAGGGGTAGCAGGTGGGGAAATATAGGAGTAATAGGTGGAGTTGAAGATGGTGAATTACGAGAAAAGTTGGCTTCGTTGAATTTTTCTTCAAATTGATCGATGATATCTGATCTTCTTCGTCGTCATCTTCATAAAAAATTCATGTGGACGATTTTGACAGGATTGTCCACAGCAAAACTTACAGAATGTGGACCATTTAAGTCCCTCTTTCCTGCATCTGCCAGCTCCCATGCATCTAGGCACATAGGTATTTGCATGACACAGCTTTCATCAATTTTTGGGGAGCAGGATCTTGCACAGTTTTAATGGGTTGCAATACGTGGCATCCTCTCGTCCAGCCCCATTCCAAAGGATTTTTCTCAATACCCATCCACGCCATGATCTGGTGATAAGTCCGGAGGAAATGAAAGTGTGCTGCATCTGTTGTAGGCGGTAGTTTGTACAAATTAAGTTTTGTTGAACTGCTCATAAATTTGAAATATCGAAGAGAGCTTAGAGATTGACCACTGTCCTCTCCATATAAAGCCAACAAGATATGTTCTTCCCCCTCCGATATTTTCTGAACTTTGGCATTTGGGTCCTTAATTTCTCTGCAGCTTCAAGTGCAGAGGGGTTTTTGAAACATTTTGTAAAATTTGTTTTTTTTCCGAAACCAAATATGTTTGAGGTGGTGTCACATTCACTTATGGCATGAATGATAAGACGTTCTCCATAGAATTGAATGTGAAAAATGAGAATTCATCAGATTAATTGATCCTCCCAGGTTTCGAAGGTACACGTTCTCGGCCCTAGGTATAGTAAGTCGATGTCTTCCTCAAAAATCTTTGAGCTCTATGGTACCTGCTTTAGATACTAATTCTGGCGCAACTGGAAGAAAGCATCCGTACGTTTGAGTTGAATCAGGGGTGGTTGTGGTTGAATGATAGTAGAAACTTCAAGTAGCTGCGCCTCGTGGTGACTTGATGAAAAGCCAAGGGATGTAATCATTTCAATGAAAAGCTTAGGACCTTCCTATACATATACACTTATTCCTGTTAGAAGGGGGGAAAGGAAGGATCGGGGACGAGCAGCAGCTATAACAGCATGGGATAAGGCCAAACATTTCTTTTTCCATTTATCCAAAGGGCCACTCTTATTCTTCAGTATTACAGTTTCAAAAAATAGAGGATGGGTACTCATCTGTATTTTAATCTTTAGACCGAATGACTTCCAAAACTGTGCCTGCAGCTGCTTTGACTACTCTCAACCTTTTAACCTTCTCCATACTTCTTAGGCAAACAGGATTTGACTGTTCTATTACACTGGTCAACAAAATTTAACTTTTTTTTTGCCACAAGAACCCAAATATACTTTTCTAGTAGTTTTTGGGGTGCTGAATCCGAATCTGAAGTCAGAAAAAATTGATTGGCCTTCGTTTTTGAAATATTACCGTTAGAAAATGTCAAAAAACGTAATTTTGGCTATTTTCGAGGTTCTGTTTTTATGTGGGGTAATTCATTATAAACAATTTTGTAATGGTTATTATAAGAACAGATATTCTTCTTTCAAAAACTGTTTAAATTTTCCCGATATCTCTTTTATTGCTCGAGATATCTTTAGTTTCATTTAATAAGTCAAAGAGAAACTAAACTCAATCTAAAGTTTAAGTCACTGGCCACAGAATTTTTGCCACAAGAACCAAAATATACTTTTCTGAAGGTTTTTGAGTTGCTGAACTCAAATCCGCAATCGGAAAAATTCTATTAGCCTCCGTTCTTGAAATATAACCGTTATAAAAAAAAACCCTTTTTTGCATTTTATAACGGTAATATTTTAAGAACGAAGGCTAATAGAATTTTTCTGATTGTGGATTCGAGTTCAGCAACCCAAAAACCTCCAGAAAAGTATATTTTGATTCTTGAGGCAAAAAAAGTGTAATTTGGTTGGCCAGTGTTGTTTCTGATTCAAAGACCGCTACTTAAATTTTAAATATCTCGGGCAATAAAAAAGATATCGGAAAGATTTAAACATTTTTTGAATGAATAAAACTAGCTCTTATTGGCACCGTTACAAATTTATTCACAATTAATTACTCCACATAAAAACATAACCTCGAAAACAGCCAAAATTACGTTTTTTGACATTTTCTAACGGTAATATTTCAAAAACGAAGGCCAATCAAATTTTTCTGACTTCAGATTCGGATTCAGCACCCCAAAAACTACTAGAAAAGTATATTTTGGTTCTTGTGGCAAAAATCTTGTTGACCAGTGTTATCAGCCGTATTGTGATTTACAACTGTCAATCGATTGTTGATAAATACTGAAATTTGGGATTTTTAAACCAAAGTTTTAGGAAAACTGGTCAACTGGAATTTTGTAATTAGATTTCTTTATAACGACTAGGGCCATTCTCTGCTTTCAAAACTTTTTTTAATTAAGTAATAAGATATTAAATTTTAATTTGTATCAACTATCGATTGATAGTTGTATATTAAGGTGGTCCTTATTTTACTCTTTTTCGAAAATTGAGTGCGACGCCCCCAAGATTGGTTCCAAATCAGGAAAAAAATACACTATTTTTTTCAAATTTTTATCTCTGACCCTTCCGGGGCGATATTCTGTGTCCAGTGTTGGGTAAATGGCGGATTTTTGATATAAACTTCTTAGGAATAAAAATTTGAAAAAATTAGGGCTTGTTTTTTCCTGATTTGGAACCATTCTAGGGGGCGTCGCCAATTTTGTGTTCCTAAGGACCACCCTATTCTATGTAGCAATAAGGCTGAACCTCCTTCAATCGTACTTGTCAATTATCAACTCATGTATGAAACTTCATAAAACTGAAAAAATGCAGAATTGGTTTTTGGAGTATGGTTAAGGGGGCGGAGGGGGCGTGGCTAGAAATTTTTTTCAATCTACCATTAAAACCTGATTAAATATAAAATAAGAACCACCCGACCTTTTGTTGGATACAAATCCTTCATTTAATGGATAATTCAAAAAGTGTCGAAAACTATCAAAAATACTTTTTTACTATTTTAGCCCTAACTCGGTTATTTGATTCACAAAATCAAAGTGGTTTACATTTTATTTTAGGTAATTAAATTGCCTGTAAGATTGATTATAAAGACTTTTGCGTAAAAGTCAATTGTTAAAGAGTTATAGCACTGTTAAGTGACAAGAATCTGAAAATATTGCAAAATCCAAAATTTTATATGTTTTTGAAAGCTTCATTTTCGTAGGAAATTATGTTTTCTACAAGTCTACCAACAACTTTTTTTCAATAAAATGCACCAGAAGAAAGTTATGGGCATAAAAGTGAAAAAAGTGCCAGATTTCTATGGTTTTTCGGTGATGCTGAAGGGGGCGGAGGGGGCGTGGTTGTGGAAATTTGGTTTTTTTATCTATTAACCATACCTAACAACATATCAAAAATTTAGAACTACCGGACCTTTTGTAGGGTAACCCCCTTGTTTTTAGCTTCATTTATTGGGCTATTAAGCGAGTTTGATGAAATATTAAAATTTCTTCCGGCTTCAATTCATGTTAATAATTTTATTTGAAGTGAAAACTTCTTTATTATCGTAGTGATTTGAAACAAGATGAAACGAAAAAGCAACAGGAAAAATGAATTAATTATAACTTTTTTGCTTTAATAGGTAGGTAAATGAAATCAACGGCGTATACAAGGGGGGGTCACGGGGTCATGACCCCCCCCCAAGAACTCAGAACTTAAAAAAGAATTTGTTATGTGATACTGAAATCTCTTGAGTAGGATTATTTTCAAAATGTTGAAGTTTTAGAACATGAACGAAAATTAAAAGTAAACAAAATTCGGATAAGTATTATATTCAAAGCTTTTTAAAAGAAATTGAATCTAGTAGGTACACAAAAATAATATCTTAAGGGCAAGACACTGCTTACCAGCAAATAAAAGAAGCAGCCATATCTTCTATTTTTTTATATGATGAAGTGAATAAAATATGTTTTAGATAGGGAAGCTTTCTGTGGCCTTGCTGTGTGGAGGTCAATTCTGTTGATAAAATTCGTCATCGGCAAAATGTTAAAGAAGGATATCATTTCTCAAATCTTTTTAGTTTTTTGCAATGTTCCAGTTCAATACATTCGTCTGATAAAATTTGGTGAATTTTGTTTGCTTACAGAATATAACAGTATTTTGTACATACTAAATTTGCTAGATCTGTTGCATTTTTTGAAACAACTATCGATTTGTTAATCATCAATGGCCAGCCAATTATAGAAGCAATGTAAGCAACCTTATCTAAGGCAATTTAAATATTATTATTAAATATCACTTAGGGCTAATTTTTTGAATAGTTAGATAAACCTAAGTTAGAGCTTATTCCTAGGAATAAAAGTTTTTTTTATAGTGACATTTATTCTTCTGATAGTCTATCTGACGATTGAAAAAGCAGGGCTTAATCTAATAAATACAACTGAATGTTTTTTATATTGTAAACCGCTGATTAATACCTGAAAACGGACGAATTCCAAAATATCGCCAAAATTATTTTTTTTGTCTTTACTATTTTAATAGAGGTATTTTAAATCCCCATACAATTTTAAAACAAAATTTAAAAAAAAATTATATTTTCAATGCAATTTTTTTTACAAAACTTTGCGATTCGTTTGCCTGAGGTTAGGAAGACTTTTAATTCAAAAGTTAAAACTGTTATTAAGTAAAAACGATTTTTATATTAACTTTCTGGGCTAGCGGAAAACAATGAACAGTTGTTTTAAGGCAAATTATTCAATCGAAGTACTCGTACAGTACATTTTATTTTTAGGAGAGGATAGCCTCAATTGGTCAAAATTTAAGCCTAGTACGCTGCTGATAAGAAACGAAAAATCCCATACAAAAATGAAACAACGAAATGGTAAACCACTGGATATTATGTAGAGTGTTGCTAGTTTTACACAAAATCAATCATTTTTTGTTATCAAATGAAGTCAAGTGTTTTTAATAGCATTGAAGTTGCTTTGAATCCTATAAAAATAATTAAATTTTGTAACGCTACGAACTCTCAAGGAGCAAAGGCCTATTGGCTTACTACTCTCAAACTATCTTGCAATTTTTTGATGAGTTCTAACTGCTTTTGTGAAAAAAGAGATCATTGCTTAGTGGTACTGATACTCTTGGAAACTCGGAAATTTCTTAGATACAAGCCACCTTTTGACGAATTTCCACTAGTCCAATTAAATGTTTCACAAATAAAGTAACACAGAAAAAAAAAACAGATGAAATGTAATGCGTAAAAGAAAATTTATATCGGATTTTCTAAAAGCCAGCAACACAATTACTGGCGTCATCTGATAACAAAAGTTGTTGGTTCTGTGTTAAACTAATAAGAATCAGAAAGCTTCAAAATGGTTAAATTTTAATAAATGACGCCATACAAAATATACGTATTACTTTTATCTGGCCACTACGCCAATTTTATCTAAACGTTCAGCAATTATGACAGACGGCTTGGCACCGGGAAAGTACCAGCAAAAGTCATACGTATGCGATTATCACCAATTTATTAGACAAGTCCCAAAAATATAAACATGGACTATCGAATAGAAAATAGTAAAAATAAAACAGTAAAATGCCAAAATTTATCAAAACATTCTTATTTTATTTCTTATAATAACTTAATTTATTCTTAAACATAATTGTTGCAAATTGAGATTAAACTTTTAACAAGCTTCGTGCTTCACCAAGAACATATCAACTCCAGGCTCGTGTCTGCCTTCAAAGACAGCACAATTGAAATCACATTCATTGCTGTAGGTTACACCATCCGATCCACAAACTGGGCTCAGCATTCGAACGCAGAAGCAGGGATTTCTTACTGAAGCTCCATTGGTGGCTGCGATCAAAGCGAGAATAACAGCGACAAAGATTGCGAATAGTTTCATGGTTTTGAAATGTAAAAGTATGACTTTTGAATAGTATAGACAATGTCTTTTGTTTAACAACTTTCTTTAGAATGATTTCTGAAGAGAATAGCTGTCGCTTTTATAGCAAATCACCTCACTGATATAAAATTATTTTCTAATTTTGTTGTTTCCCATTTAATCGAACTCAGGTTGTTTTGAAGATTTGTAGATTTGAAAGTTAATCTGATAATCTTTTGTTTTTATTTTGACAGCAAAATTATGTTTCTAGAAAAATGGGTCTGAGGCCATGTGGTTTTGAGTCACTTGATTTAAATATTTGGAGGCTACCTTTAACTTATCTTGTAATTAAAAAGGTAAACATATTTAATGGAATGGAAATTTCGAGTAAGTCCAAAAGAAGTGTACCTTACATATTTTTGATAAAAATAGTAAACAATTCTTCGGTACTATGTGATGATTAGGATCATGTTTGTTTTTAAATTTCGAGTGAAGTGTTTTGGTTTGGATTTTGATCAATATTTCCTTGTTGGTAAAGAAGCTAAGCGGCCTTTTTGGGTTAAAAATAATTTTAACTGATTCTAAATTAATTAGATTAGATATTAAGTAGTTGTCAAGTGAAGTTGGTTATTGCTAATAATGACAAAGTAATTTAAATTTGTGTACACTTTTCACTGAGCACGTAGGTACTTTACGAATAACGACTAATACCAAGATAATATTTAGTAGAGTGAAAAAAGGAGTAAGGTAGTAGTGTAATGTTCAATAAAAATACAATTTTTTTACACGTTAACTTGACCCCTCAAGCAATGTTAAAACAGTACGAAATTTAATATTTGTACTAACAGTAAGTCACAGTTAACAAAAACATTTAAAGGGTTGCCAAGCTTCGTACAAGCAAGTTACTAAAATGACACACATTTGAGCAAAACAAAAATGTGCAAAGTTATCTTGCAAATATGAATACCTAAAAACATCTGATTGCTTTTACTTAAAACAAAATGAATCATAACAGAAATTAATTGGAATCTTTATCTTGAAATCTTGCAACCAACTTGAGTGTTTTCCTCAAAGACTGATAGGAATACACTAAAGATTATTTTTGAACGCCACCAATTTACTATAAAAGCAGTGAACTTTTCTTTGACAAATCACAAATATCAAAAAGTCTTCAAACTTCAAACAAAAAAAAAAAAAAACAGTTTTAAATAAAAAACATGAAGCTCTTTGCCATCTTTTTCGCTGTTATCCTCGCTTTGGTAGCTGTTGCTAATGGAGCTGCTGTAAGGAAACCTTGTATATGCACAATGCTCTTAATGCCAGTTTGTGGATCAGATGGAGTAACCTACGGCAATGAATGCAATTTCAATTGTGCTGTTTCTGAAGGCAGACATGCCGATGATGGAGAGGAATTGTTCTTGGTGAAACGTGAAGCTTGTTAACTTGTACTAAACTTAATCTCAATTTAAAAAGAAATATGTTTAATTTAATTATAATAAATACCTTCTAAGAAATAAAATAAGAGTTTTTGTATAAATTGATATTTTATTATTTAAAAATTTGTATGTACAAAATCAAACCTGATCTTGAAGCTGAACTGTAAAAACTTGGCTTTTTAGATTTAGGTTCAAAAACTCAGTTTTTTTGGTAATTCAGTACTCAGCAACGGCGTATACAAGGGGGGGGTCACGGGGTCATGACCCCCCCCAAGAACTCAGAACTTAAAAAAGAATTTGTTATGTGATACTGAAATCTCTTGAGTAAGATTATTTTCAAAATGTTGAAGTTTTAGAACATGAACGAAAATTAAAAGTAAACAAAATTCGGATAAGTATTATATTCAAAGCTTTTTAAAAGAAATTGAATCTAGTAGGTACACAAAAATAATATCTTAAGGGCAAGACACTGCTTACCAGCAAATAAAAGAAGCAGCCATATCTTCTATTTTTTTATATGATGAAGTGAATAAAATATGTTTTAAATAGGGAAGCTTTCTGTGGCCTTGCTGTGTGGAGGTCAATTCTGTTGATAAAATTCGTCATCGGCAAAATGTTAAAGAAGGATATCATTTCTCAAATCTTTTTAGTTTTTTGCAATGTTCCAGTTCAATACATTCGTCTGATAAAATTTGGTGAATTTTGTTTGCTTACAGAATATAACAGTATTTTGTACATACTAAATTTGCTAGATCTGTTGCATTTTTTGAAACAACTATCGATTTGTTAATCATCAATGGCCAGCCAATTATAGAAGCAATGTAAGCAACCTTATCTAAGGCAATTTAAATATTATTATTAAATATCACTTAGGGCTAATTTTTTGAATAGTTAGATAAACCTAAGTTAGAGCTTATTCCTAGGAATAAAAGTTTTTTTTATAGTGACATTTATTCTTCTGATAGTCTATCTGACGATTGAAAAAGCAGGGCTTAATCTAATAAATACAACTGAATGTTTTTTATATTGTAAACCGCTGATTAATACCTGAAAACGGACGAATTCCAAAATATCGCCAAAATTATTTTTTTTGTCTTTACTATTTTAATAGAGGTATTTTAAATCCCCATACAATTTTAAAACAAAATTAAAAAAAAAATTATATTTTCAATGCAATTTTTTTTACAAAACTTTGCGATTCGTTTGCCTGAGGTTAGGAAGACTTTTAATTCAAAAGTTAAAACTGTTATTAAGTAAAAACGATTTTTATATTAACTTTCTGGGCTAGCGGAAAACAATGAACAGTTGTTTTAAGGCAAATTATTCAATCGAAGTACTCGTACAGTACATTTTATTTTTAGGAGAGGATAGCCTCAATTGGTCAAAATTTAAGCCTAGTACGCTGCTGATAAGAAACGAAAAATCCCATACAAAAATGAAACAACGAAATGGTAAACCAAAAATTTCGTTCAACTTTTCGTTCTGTAGTACGCTGTTCGGCACAACGAAATTGAAAGTCTAAACTTCTTTTTCGCACACAAACAATTGCCGGGGACATTCATTGTTTGTGGAAAAATGACATTTTGAGTTTTTGTGTTTGTTTTTGTTGTTCATTTTGTCATTGCATGTGTTTCTGCGATGCGTGTTTGCTTTTTTTTCATTTATGTTTTGCAATTTTTGAGTATTTTTCGGTCCAGATTTCGCAAGCATTTCGTTGTCCTCGTGGAGACCGACGAAAAATTTCGTTTCACATCAGCAGCGTTCTAGGCTTTAAGGCTTAACGCTAAACTTAAACGAATCTCATACCGTTTTTGTTTGGTTATTTTTAGAACTACATTCGGAACTTTTCGATTCGAAATGCAAGACGCACAAATTTTAATGTTTAATAATTCAAAAAGCCCATTTTCAGGTTTATGCCGGCTATCAAAACTTTTGAAAAAAAAAAAAAAAAAAAAATTGGCATGACCCCCCCCAAGAAGCAAACCTGTATACGCCCCTGAATGAAATTTATACTGTAGATAGGTAATAAAATAAACTATAATTGTGCAAAATTGCATTTAATTTCATATTCAAAATTCCGAGATAACTGTAAAAGATGTTCTTTTTCTAAACACATTATATCTTTTGATCTAGAGCACATACACATTTTATTTAACTTTAATACGGATGCTGATAATATTAAATTTCATTTGATATATCACACATAGCGGTACCTGCTCTACTAGTTTCACAATCTTAAATTGAAAAATACCTCAAAACACCTGTGGAGATCTTTTGCCCATAACCAGCCACCAGTGTAGGAAGTACCATAATCTTAGTTTGAAATTTCGACATGGTTGGCTTTACAAAATGTTTACTTCTTTTGTAAACATGTTAGAAATATAATTGAAGTCATATGAAAGGTGAAATAATAAGCTTTCAGATGATATAAAATTTATTTTAGGTTGTCATTTAAAAAAATGGATTTAAAGGTGATGGAAAAAAAAAAGTAGATTTTTTCGATTGTTTTGCAAGAAAAATGAGTATTTAAGGTTTCACTTCTACCACGCGTTTATTGCACACATGATTTTTTTTTGTTTTTTCTTACACAATATCCAATCATGAGGATGGGATACTTCCGAGTTTGCATTTTTCTTCTTTTTTCGGTGATGAGTGGCCAGGCCAAGCCAAGAACTAAAATTTATGCTAAGCCTTAATTCTTACATACCTACATATGTATGTACATACATTTATCTCGTAAATGTTCATTTCATTTAAAAACTTCATTTTAAGACCTTGATCAAGCATTTCAGAGGCTAGTAAGTACATTACATACTATGCTAGTAGCAACGCGAACCGAGAATTTAAGTATCAATTTAATAATTCTTACCTACATATAAATGATTTTTGTTAACATTAAAAGTTAGTAAATGATTAAAAGTTAAGGAACAGTGTAAATAACTAATGCTTTAAGAGCCCATCTATACAATTTTTTACACTTTTTTCCTTAACAATGTTGTATACATATATACAGCTAAATGCTAAAAGTAACTTTTTTGTTGACATTTTGTTCCTTTTCAGAATCAGTTTTCGTACCCACGACATAGCGATTGGGACTGGTTTATACCTGTCTATTCCCAACCTTTTCTGTAGGCTCTTAGACTATTTGATTCCCGAATTCCGATTATACAAAGATTAACTCCTAATTTAATTACGTACCAACAGTAGCACTTCAAATTTAAATTAGTACCTAAAGGTAAAAAAATCGTATTTTTATAAAATAAGATTTTTATCTCTTTACCTAATGATAGATAGGTAGATTTAATATGAAGTAGACATTTACAAAATAGTGAATTTGATCTTGATTTCATTTTCTTTTATTTTTTAGGGGAAATAATTGAAGTTTTTCAGACATAGTTTGGGTATTTAATTTTGTTTTCGACAACAACAACCATTTTCATAGATAAAATCAGTATGAAAACATTTTACAAAAGAAGGAACACATGAAAAAAGATAAAGAGGACTTTGATAAAAATGTTCAGCCAAATTATACTTAATTGAAGTACGCTTAATTGAAATGCTTTAAAATATATACGGTTATAAGGTCCTTGCTTGTGAGAAGTGTAATTATGAGAAAAGCACCTACATGTTCCTTCAAGCTTTAACTTTAGATCATGATAACATTAGCAGTTTACATATTTTTGTCTTTTACAGTGCTGTTATTTTTTTCTTTATTGTGAATTAGTCGAAAAAAAGTCATTTCATTACTGCTAAACAAATACAAAAAGATATCAATTATTATTTTTTCCTAAAAATTAAGATTTTACCGAAGTTTTAGGATTATAAGAAAGGCCATATCAATGCGGATGTCTTTGCATTCCCTTATTTATTTATATTTATTTATTTATTTATTTATTAGTATAAAGGTATCGCAGCACAAAAAGATTTGTCTTGTAAGTAATGCAGATTAGTAGCTTACATTTGAAAGTATGAATTATGGTTAACTATTTATTAACAAAATATAAAAAAATATATATATAAAGATATAAGGTGAAAAACAATGAAAATGTTACATTAACAAAACTTCAGTTCTCATTGGAAAAGTAAGAAGAGACCAAAGTCAAAAAACTAGCATTGTATCCAATCGTTGACCTAATAGAAATTGGCAATTGATTCCATATCCTGACCGCGTAAATGAAAAATGACGTTGCGACGCTAGACTTTTGTGCCTTATTGGCTTCAGATTCAGATGTCTGATAGACCCCGGAAAATTAATTTCATTATAAAGATATTCTGGTTGTTTTTGGTGAATAATATTATATAGCATTTTGACGGATTTTAGCTTTAAAAAGTTTTCAAGTGTACATCCAAGCATGCGATTTGAATATTCAGAGAGATGGTCGTGACGACCAAGGTTGAAAATATATCTTGCACAGGAATTAACAGCAACTCCGAGTTTACTAAAGGAGTTTGTGTCAGGATCACAGAAAAGTTCACAGCCATAGCTGATAATAGGGACAATAAGAGACTTCACAAGTTTAAGTTTTACTTCCAAGGGAAGGACGTTTCTGGCTACCGAAAGTCCTCTTAATGAGCCATAGATTTTTGAAACAACACTGTTTATGTGGTTGTCCCAAGACAATCTGTTGTTAAACATAATCCCGAGATTTCTAACATTAGAAACCATATCAATACGTTACGTGTACCTATTGTTTAAAAAAATGGGAGGAAAACCACTCGGATCTATATGACGTCTCCAGAAGGTAATTGCTTTGGTTTTTGTTGGGTTAATCAACAAATCATTTTGAGAGGAGCAGGCAAATATTGACTTTAAGTCAATATTCATTTTTGAAAAAGCATCTTCAATATTTTTGTAAGGAAAACGTATATAAGTCTGCACGTCATTAGCGTATATATGGAAAGAACTGTATTAAAATTCCTTATATTAGGAATTTTAAGGCTTTCTATTCTTTACTTCGCGGTCGCATTAGAACGCGATGATATTGCCTTTTGACTAGGTTCGTAGGGTCTCGCATTTTAACATGGGAACAGAAACTGAGTCGCTCTTTTTCTATTTTCTTATGAAAGTTTGGTCGGTATTTTTAACAGACTTTTGGGAAGTTGATTCCATGTTTTTCATCAAAAAAAAAAATTAATAGTCTCTAATACCAAAATGAATGTTTCTTTAGATAGACGAAAATTTTGAACAAATCTGTGAGAATTATAATATATAATTATAATTTATAATAATATTCATTGATGTTAATGTGAGATCCAAATGTTCATGTGCAATTAATGCATTGGGTAAAAGGGTAAAAGCCGTTAAATCAGTGCGAACTGAAAACATCGACCATATCCCTGAATGGCAAACAAAAACGCCAATATTTCAAATTTTCGGACTGAAGATGTACACAATGGGTAGAAAATGGAAGGTGTTCCTCCGTAACAATGATAAAAGAAAGTGTTTGAATAAATTCCATGAATAAGGAAAGTCCAATGTAATAAAAACATACTTTAAAAACATACCTTGAATGCATTCTAAACAACATATGGGTTACTCATTTTTTGCTGGAAATCGCCTTCCTGCATGCTAACCCATAAATGGTTTATGTTTCTAAAAATGTAAATATATGTAAAAAAAATAAAAACTTCTATGTAATACCTTTTTTCAACCCCTAATAAAGCTAAAAAATTGTTAAACAATTTTTTTTTCATTTCGTTTATAAATCATGCAGTAGAGGGCTAAGCCTTCTTATTTGTATCGTAAGTAATTTTTGAAAATTTTAATTTTCTAAAATTAGTGCGTTTAAACATCGCAACATTTTGCTATAGCTGAACCGATATGAATTTTTTGAATGACCCAAAACCCAAAACATACATACATTGAATACAAATTTGGAAAATGCATATTATTGTTTCGTTACACATTTTAAAATAATTTACTGTAACATTATGGTTATTTGTAGAAATGAATCATTATTTTTTTTTTGTTTGTGGTGTTTGCAATTTGATCGGTGATTGGAATAAATTCATAAACACTTTTATAAAATCCAATATTGCACCCAAAAACGAATAAATTTTCCAAAAACGAGACTTATTTAGCTATCAGAAAAAAATTCCAATTTTGGGAGGCGAACCTCGGCCACCCGAGTAAGAGGCAACTACTTATTCACCTGGCCTTCCACCACAACTTCTAAGGATATGAAAACTTTTATTTATTAGTACAGGTAAAATAGGCATTTAAAAGAAAAAAATTGTTCCACTCATGAAACTTGGCAAAAAGTTTGCTTTTGGGATAAGAACCAAGTACAAAAAAAGTCTATAAAAAAAGTTGGGTGGAAGGGTGTTTTTTCGCGGACAAGAGGGAGGGGCTGAAGGTCAAAAATATGCTGAAAAAAATTGTTTGTCGAATATCATCATATGACACATGTTTTCAAGGTATTTTTTGATGCTGAATCCAATGACATAAAAATAAAGTCAATAGGATTGCTCTATAAAAAGTTATTGCCGATTAAAAACAAGGGTGCTTTTTTTTTACTTCAACAAGTAAAATATAACCGAAACCCATGTGAAATACACGCTACACTAATAAAATTCAGGATGAAGGTTTTAGATAAAGCAAAGGATTCATAAAGTTCTTAAAATTATTTTTGGTGACAGGGTGTTTTTTTGATAGGTTAAGTTGTGTGTGCGGAAGGTATCATAACAGCTGACTTAAATTTTATTAATTTTTAAAACTTGGTGTAAATGTTTTGGTTGGTATAAGAATTAAGAATCTATAAAGTGTACAAAATTATCTTGAGTGAAAGGGTGTTTTTTTTTAAGAAGTGATGAAATTCGGAATTAGTACCACAAAAACTAGGAAAAAATTATTACACCAATGAAAATTGGTAAAAATGTTTCATTTATAACAGAAAACCAGGAACCCAAACAGTCTATACTATAAAATGATTGTTGAAATGAGTAGAATAGATACAACTGAATGGTCTTAAAAAGAGTATGCAAAATATTTAATATGTACTATTACCAAGAAAACTATATATTATGAAAAAAGATGTACATAGGCAATTAAATATGGTGAATATGTATAAACTCCATCACTAAAAATTAGAAAATCAGTATTTCCATTCCGATTAAAGGTACGATATTTACTTTCTAATTTCATTTTATTTTTTCATATTAATTGGGCAAAACGAACGGATTTACAATCACTCAATTTTTAATGGGAAACCTTTTTGTTACCAGAAATCAAATTTGCTGGGGCAAAAATGAAGGTATTTGAATGAACAACAGCAACTTGTGTGTGTTACCAGCAAGTTCCTAGGCTGGAGTTAGAATTATTTCAAGGGGACCAACCCGATCGTTAGACTTCTTTTAGTGGTGCTAATTCGCTTTATGTTCAATTAATTTTAAAAATTGCCCGTATAAGACTCTAACAAGCAACCTAGCTATTGGGAGGACATATTCAATCCCAGAACATGTTTTCCAATTTATTTTACTTGAAGCGCCCCATTTTTACAAACCCCCACGAATCTATTTCTGTTGGTGTTAATTCGGGTTCTTTCGCTTCTTCTCTGAATTCTATTCTTTGTTCGTTCAAGCAGGGAGATGAGTGGATAAAAAACCTTCAATATAAATTGATTAATCATGTTTTAATGTTTTCGTGCCCAAAATCATGTTTTTTTTTTTCAATCCAAGAGAAAAATCTTTATAATCCAACAATTTATAAACCAACAATCTTTTTCACTAGGTGAACTGTTTTTTTAATAAGTTATTCAATAGCTGCCTTCCTTTGGAAATATTTATCTACTGCTTAGTACTTAAAGCTGCTTTGAACTACTTTTTCAGTATAGCAAAAAGGTAGTTCAAAGTAGTTTTAAGTACTAAGCAGTAGATAAATATTTCCAAAGGAACGCAGCTAATACCTACATGAAGTATGTTTATATGAAGTTAACCCTAACGGTCATATTATTCACTAGTTTAAAAAATACATCTGAATGTAAAATTTGCAAATGTCAAAAATAAATCCAAATCCAAAATAGTTATCTCGATTTTAACTATGAAAATAGTTAAAATGACTTTTTTTCTTTTTTCTTTGTATGTGATTATTATGGATTTGGATTTATTTTTGACATTTCAATTTTCTTACATCCAGATGTATTTTTTAAACTAGTGAATAATATGGCCTTAAAGGCGTAAATGAGTACAAATTATAAACTGATGTATGTTTTCAAGTTTTATTCCTGCCATTTTTGTAATTTAAGTTATAACTACAATGGCCACCTTTTGAAAAAAAAGTGGGAAAATTACAAAAGCAAATAATTTATTTTTTCCTACAAAAGGCAATTTTTCCCGAAAAAAAAAACTATAAACTAAATTTTTGAAGCCAATATCTATGATTTCTGCACCATAAAATGAGTTTGAAAATTTTCACTTTAAGACTTTTTGCAAAATGTACCCTGTGTTGTTATACCTTTGATACTTTATTAATAATATTTTCTAAAATGAACTCGAAATAATTTGTTTTATTCCCCCCTAGTCAAGATGTGGATGTTCACTTTCTATCAGTTTTTGCTTTTTTTATAAATCATGTTTTTTCAACTGAAATCATGTTTTTATCATGTTTTTTTAAATCTCGAAATGGCAGCAATGCAAGCAGCATCATTGCAACTGCAAGTATGAAAAAGCCATAGGTACACAAACCTCTTTGACTTTTTTGGAGTTAACAAGATCTTCCCCACATGAACCATATATATGTATATACTTTTCTGAAGGTTTTGGGTGTGTTGAACTCGAATCTGAAGTCAAAAATATCCTATCAGCTCCTGTTTTGGAAATATTACCGTTAGAAAATACCAAAAAAATAATTTGAAGAATTCTGAATTGCACTAAAGTCCTAAAAAAAATGATCCCAAACCTCAACGTCAACTAAGGCACTTACTCAACAAACACAAACAACCATTTCAGAATTTGGAGGGAGCTCGATCATTTGAGCTGCCTCTAAATCTCTAAGATTTACGAACAAGATTCAGTTAATCATGTAAATTATGATGAAATGAGCTAAATAATAATATGATTTTGGAGGCTTGGGGTGTGGGGGCTCAATACGCCACTGATTGCCACATGTCGTCGAATTACATTACCGTTAAATTTTGCAAATTCTTATGCAATCAAGTCATATTTTATTGTCTTGAGTACCTATATTTACTTTTTTTTTCAAAAATAATATTTTTCGCAAAGATATTGGAAACAAAATTTTTTTATATCTCAAAATCTTAGTGGTCAACATTAAACATCAAAAAGAATTTCATTGAAAATTAGTTTTTGAGACTTTCACGTCCCGCATCACTTGCCGAAAGTGAAATTTGGTGTTCTGTATTTTCTCACTCATTCAAATTTTTTTTAATTGAATTCAATTCACTTTGCTTCTGTTCGTGAATTTGGTGCCTTTTTCAATGAATCTGCAATTTTTGGACAAAATATTATCAAAACTTATATTTTTATTGTCGATCAAAGGTGAATAAAAATTATCATTTTTATCAAAAAACAAAACCGATTTCCATGGATCAAAACTGGGTTTTATGGTTTTTTAATAGTTTCTATGGCCAGAACTGAATGAAGTTGAAATGGGACCACATTGCAGCCACCAGCTTTCCAATACAAAAAGAATTATCAAAATTGGTTCACTCAGTCCAACCTTAAAAAAAAATTTAAAAACAGCCGAATTGAATAACTCCTCCTTTTTGGAAGTCGGTAAAAAAAGAAAAAAAATTCGTACACTCACCATAAACAAAAATTTGGAAAAATTTTCCAACCCCCTCCAAATTTTTTTCTAGATACGCCACTGGTGGCAATAGTAATCAAATACAAATGTAATCAGTGATCTTAATTTCAAACACCAAAAGGCTATTATTTTTTCACTCGATAAGTGGTCACTGGTTGAGCAGAACCTAAAAAAATATCATAAAATAAAAGTTTCTCACTGACCGAAACCGAAAATATTATTTTTTTGTAAACCGGTTATTGGGAGATCATAAATAATAATCTCAACAAATAACTGTTATTGAAAGACCTTTGAAAATGTTGAGATTTATTTTCGACCTCTGACTGCAGTAGGCCACTTTTTTTGTGTACCGGTGTTATTGATGCAGTAAAATCACTCTATTATTTGGCACTAAAGCAATATTTACTCAATAGCCAACGAATTACTTTCAGTTAATGCTTAAATATTGGTCAGGTACTTGAAATACTGGTACTTGAAAGAGCTGTTCAAGTACTTTGGTACTTAAGTACCGAGTTCGGTACTTAAGAGGGGGTGTCCTGTCACATAAACGGCTCAACGCGTTGCAACGTTTATAGACCGAGAGCCAGCAACCTAAAGTTTGCAGGTAATTGCTTAGTATTCAGTCATATGAAATATGTTTAAGGACATCCCCAGGCATGTTACTGCAAAAAAAAGTCTAGTCAGCCGTGGCAAAAACGGTCTGCCAAGCACTTGAATGTGAAAAAAATTTTAAATTAAGAACTCGACCTTAAATCAAAAAAAAAAATATTTAAAGAAAACGGCAACACTTACAAAACCAAACGATACCTTTTTTTAAAGGTTAAAAGTTATACTACTTTCTGGTTTTTATAAAAATGTTTTTTTGATGAATAGTTTTTGAAAAAAATCTACCCAATTCAGTACTAATTTTTTTTCCAATTCTTATTTCACTTATATATTTTGAGTCAAACACCGAAAACTAGAAGTCAAAATCTCTTTTACTTTTTGAAAAAACTAATAATATCGAAAACTGTGTTTTTTGTTCGGGATCAGTATTCTCAGGGATTTTTTCTGAATTGCTTTTTTTTAGCACAGACCATTCCATTTAAAGGGAAAGAAAGTCACAAGTAAACTTGTCATTCCACAATGTAAATATTTTGTACCCTAATCCAGTTATAGTCTTCATATTTATTATTGGCATGTATCAATAGCGTTACAAAACTTACCTTAATCAATATCTAATCCCTCTAACGTTATGGAAATGCCAACATTTTTAACAAGCTCCTAGATATTCATATAAAAATTGCAATATATCGAGAACAAGGTACATGGAGAAAAATTTATCAAAAACAATAAAATATTTTATTAAAAAGGACAAGTTTTATGCAATTAAAAGAAGGCAGAAACAAAAAACAAAACAAATGCAAGTAGCTATGTATGTTTATAAAAGTATTAATAAAGATGATTTATTCTAAATCTGATGCAAAGTCATCATTTATTGAATCATCCGTACCATATTCATCTGAAACAAGGAGAACCAAAGAAAATATATAGTAAGAAAATTATAAAGTACCTAAAAAAACTTTAAATAAATTAGGTCGTTGGACACAACCAAAAAAGTAAAAAAACTAAAAAAATTGATTTTTTTTTGATTTTGTTTTTTTTGTTTGTTTTGACTGTTTTGGTAAGAATTTTTTTTTATCAATTTTAAAAAACATTATTATTATAGGAAATTTAATTCTCTACAAAATTTGTTAAGAACAATATCTCAAAATTATGCTTTGTTTACGAGATATATTGATATATTGCACCCCTTTCTCCAGTTCCCACCCTCTCATTTAATAGCACTCCGCGGTTTTATCTTTTTTATAACCTATTGAACGATTCCTGCAATAAAACCCGTGAACATCTTACTTCCTTTCTGAAAGACATAATTAATAGCCGTAATTTTGGCGTTGGTGAAAAAATAGAAGGTTTGGTAATTTTCAGTTTTCTCAAAAAGTAAAAGAGATTTTGACTTCTAGTTTTCGGTGTTTGACTCAAAATATATAAGAGAAATTAAAATAAAAAAAAAATAATACTTTATTGGGTAGATTTTTTGAAGAAAAAAAACTGTTTGAACTTTTTTTGAATTTTTTTTCAAAAGTTTGTGTTTGAAATTTTTTGTTTCAAAAACTATTCATCAAAAAACATTTATATAAAAACCAGAAAGTAGTATAACTTTTTACCTTTAAAAACAGGTATCGTTTAATTTTGTTAGTGTTGCCGTTCTCTTTAAATATTTTTTTTTTTTTGATTTAAGGTCGAGTTCTTAATTTAAAATTTTTTTCATATTCAAGTGCTTGGCAGACCGTTTTTGCCACGGCTGACTAGACTTTTTTTTTTTGAAGTAACATGCCTGGGGATGTCCTTAAACATATTTCATATGACTGAATAGTAAGCAATTACCTGCAAACTTTAGGTCGCTGGCTCTTAGACTATTATAAATTGGTGGATATGTTTCGCATTTGTAAAGATAATCGAATGAAATAAATTTTATTATTTAGTTAATAAACAAGGCTTAAAATATTTGATCTTGTAGTTTCTAAATTTGAGCAATTGTGATTTATAGAGTATAAAAAGCGACAATTTTGGTCGTTGTTTTAGTACGACCTTTTTATTTTGTGTTTGTTTCTTACTCACACTAAAAATTTTATTTTTGTTAATACTATTTTGGATTGGGATTGAATCAATCTAAGGAGTAAAGCTATTTTGAAAAACTAAAACTTAATCGGAACTTATGTTATTTTTCTTGACCTTCCAATGTTTGGACAGGTGTAACTTCTGCATACATCAATATAATCCATAAAAATAAAAAGTTTTAAGAAGCTCAACTCAAATATTACTACCTTGATTTTTTTCATAATAAAAAAAACACTATTTAAATCATATTCTTTGATTTTTAAAGGTTTCAAGAGAACCATTTTTTCCTAGATAACATTTGAATTCTTTACCTTCGTGTTTTCCTTTTCTTGTCATCGATCTTTTGAATGTACATTATTATTAGTTATTCAATTTTCATAAAAAAAATTCGATTTTATTGCCTTAAGGCCCTTAACAGAGCCGGTTTTAGGGGGGGGGCAGCCTGGGCCGTCGCCCAGGGGCGCAAGAATTGAGGGGCGCCGCAGGCGCCCCGAACTTTTACAAAAGTTATATAAATAACGAAGTCTTTCCAATCGATGTTTTATTTTTTTTTACATTCACAAAGGCGCCCCAATTTTTTTCTATTTTACATTTTCAACGGCGCTCGTATTGTTTGTCCTAAACTTTTTGAAGAATGAAGGCGCCCCCCAATTTTGGTTTAATTTATTTGGCTTCCGGAAGGACAATGGTGTCCAAAATCTTCGTTCATCTTTGAAGAACAAGGCGCCCCCATTTCTTTCTTTCTTTCGAAGTCTTTCCAATCGATGTTTTATTTTTTTTTACATTCACAAAGGCGCCCCAATTTTTTTCTATTTTACATTTTCAACGGCGCTCGTATTGTTTGTCCTAAACTTTTTGAAGAATGAAGGCGCCCCCCAATTTTGGTTTAATTTATTTGGCTTCCGGAAGGACAATGGTGTCCAAAATCTTCGTTCATCTTTGAAGAACAAGGCGCCCCAATTTCTTTGACTAAAGCAATCCTAATATTCCTCCTGCCAATTTAATTTTTGCATAGGTGCCCCTATAATAATGAATAAGGAAAGAGAAGGGAGACGGACAGAATCCCGAAATTAAAAATCCAGAAAGCCCAAAATCCAGAAAACCCTAAATTCCGAAAACCCAAAAACACAAAATCCCGAAAACCCACAATCCCAAAATCCCGAAAACCCAAAATCCAGAAATGCCAAAATTCACAGCTTCTCCATTTCTCATAAAAACTACGTTTGTGTGTGAGAATAAAAAAATAGGTCTGTTCGTTGTTCCCCCCTCCAGGGCACTCTAAGTCATTTCAATTAACTGTGAAAAAAATCAGAGTTTCTCGGGTTTTCATTTTACATCGAACACCTCAGAGCTTTAGTTTCATCAGCGAACATCGAACACAGAGGAAATAACTCTGGTTGAAAAAGGAGCTACAAAAAATTGGGTGGAAGCGATTCAAAGTTTTTTATTGGATTTCAGAATGAGTGAATCATTGAGTGATTCCAATCGAAAACGACATTAATGTACCTGGTTGAAAAAGTTTTTGAAAAAATATTGTTTAAATAAAACCAACTGTACCTAATCTTTAAATGTGTTTAAACAAAAAAGTCAGAGATAAAGGTAGTCTTGTCAATTGAGCCTAAATGACATGAATAATTAATTTTTTTTTAAGTTAACCTTTTTAAGTTAATACACTGCACAATTTTAATAAATGCATTAACAAGTATATGAGAGGTAAGACATAATCTGCTATTGCTTTTTTTCGTGATTTAAAAAAATTGTTTTTAGATGAATTTTTTTTTAGAGGCGCCACTTGCAATCTTGCCCAGGGGCGCCGGTAGTGCTTAAACCGGCACTGGCCCTTAAAGCTATCCATGCCCCATGGGCGGCGAGCACCCTAGACATAGTAAGAAAAATTCTCAGTTAAGTTTTCAGGTGTTATCAAAAAAAAAAAAGTTGATCAATTCAGAGTTAATCCAATATCTACTGTATCACTTTATTGTAATTTTATTTAAGTCTGAAAGTTTAAAAAATAATTGACGAATGGTTAATATTTCATAAATTATTTTTCCAATTTTTTTTCAAAATTTTGATTTTAAAAATTAATTTTTCAAAAACTGTGCCATAAAATGGCTTTATTTGAAATTTTTGGAAAAGACTAGGGTTTTATATTAACAAAAAGGTATTACACGTTATTGTAGGTGTAACCGTTGATTTTTAATATTTATTTTCCAAATTAAGTCAACTTTTTTGAAATTGCCCCTCCCCGCTAAACGAAGGGGAATAGACCCCCTTCCTTTACGATTTGTTTCTTGTCTAAACTCAACCTACGCTCTAGCTTTTTGGCACATTGCTCCTGAATCACCCTGTATAAATGTAGGTTGTAGGAAATCGTTGATATCGCAAAAGAATTAATAACATGATTGAAAATAGTTTTCCAAACGATTGCGGACTGAATTTTATATAAATATAGCATCACAAAAAATAAAAACAAATGAAATTAAAATCAAAAAGAACAGGAATTGGCTTGTCTAAAATAGAAAAAAAATTACCAGAATTATGTGCACACTACTATTTGATGTAGCCTTATTAAGCAGTGAAACACGTAATGCTAGAGAAAATATCCGATGAGATTTTTTTTCTGATAATACAAAAAAAATTATGAAAACTGTAGTGTATTACGGGTTTGGGTAATGCGTATAAATAGGTTTACTAATGAGACTAAATGTATACGGGAAGTCAGTTATTTGGCCTAACGAAGATAAATATCGTGAAACACCGCCGAGCTAATGGGAGTAAAAGTTGGGTTAATTGATTATATTTTTAGAAAACAAATTAATTTAATTGAAGTTTTTCTTAATACAAAAATACGTTTGTAAAACTGTATTGTATATATTGGAATTAAAATGATATATTTGAAGGTTCACATTCAGGAGAGAAAATATAATTATTCTAACTGCATATTTTTTTTTTCTACATGTAAATTTAAATTTTTTTTGAGAGTCCAAATCAAAGCTTCTTTGTTCGTGGTAAGTACTAACTTTGATAAGCCATATATTTTGAGAGGGGTCAGATGGGAAAAAAGTGTTTTTATTTAAAGAAAGAAAACAATCACATCTTTTAAAAAAAAGTAAGTTTTGTCTGCAGAAACTTGCGCTTTCTCTTGCAACAAGTGTTTGTTAACGAGTATTTTTTACATAATGTGTTCAGCTAGGGAGCTTTTTGATGTTTGTTTTTCCAACCCAACAGCCCCATTGCGTGGTGTTTTGCAGTTAATGAAGTCAAAACTAAATATGCAAAAAATCGTATTTTTTGCATTTTTTTCAATATTTTTGAGATTATATAAATAAAACGGTTTAGTAAAAGCTATGACATTGTTATTACCCACAACTTTTGCATTTAACTTTTTTTGATAGGAGGTCTACTTTTGACAGAAATCGTAAAAAACCAAGATTTTCGACACCAACACTTTTTCGCCCACCCGCCCTTTTCCACCAATTAGTTTGTGGGCAATTTATTTTTCCGCTTTCATATACCATATATCCTAAATTTTCCAACCAGCCATATGCTGCTAATAATTTTTTTATTTTCAAAAATTATTGGCACTGATCTAATTGCAATTTTGATGAACTAAATAATATTGAGATTGAAGCAAATTACAAAATGCACAATCAACACAAAAAGCCGGTATACTGTATTTACAAAATTTGGGTTAATAAAATTGGGGTAACAAAAAAACCATTACCATCGTCTTCTCATTATTTATTAAATAAATACATACATTTGTATGTATATGTTACTGATATAATGATATAAACATTAAAAAAAACATGAATGATCGTTTTTTTTACAACCGAACGGGCGGCTTGCTTGGCGGTGGGAGCGGACTAAACGACTTTGCGGCCGGCTGGAAGTCGTAATTTTTGTCCAAAAAAAATATAAAAATACGACATTGTAGGTCTGAATGTGGTCTACAAATTTTATCTTAATAATTTTTTCACCCAAAAATAGATTATGTCAAAAAACAAATGGCATGTCCTAAATTTTTGACTTTTTTAATCGGTATCTCGAAAACGGTTCATGATACACAAAAAATGTGTATGCATAAATTGTAGAAATTGTTAAAAGCTACAAAAAAGCTTCTTGTAAAATTTTCGCATCTCGTCAGATAGCCGAGTTATTGTCAAAAAACCAATTTTATCCTTTTTTCAAAATGGCGGAAAAAGCTCATAGGAATTCTTGGTCGAAAACTTCAAGTTAAGCATTTTTAAGCATCCTCTACAACATATCCAAAATTTAGCTTTCTCGGTCATTTTGCATTTCCAAATGTATAATGACTGGCCTAAACATATCTCAAAAGTCTAGAAAAATCTCATGACCGCTTGTCGCGATTTCAAGGTCAAATCGCGAAATGCAGATTTTCAAAATTAGCAAAAATAGGCTATGGTATTATATACACATATGATACATGATTTCAAGGTATTTTTTAATGCTGATTCCAAAAAATCTAAAATCAAGACAATCTGACGTCTCTGGAAAAAGTTGTACCTGTTTTTCAACAGTTGCAAACTTACTGCCGAAAAACCCTTAAAAGTTATGGTAGATGAACTAAATTTTGCATGAGGATTTTAGAATCCATCATTATTAAAAATCAAAACAATCCATTACAAAAAATATATATACCTACGAAATAATGGTATTTTTTGATGGAGGGGCAAATTTTAGGATATGCACTAAAGAAGATTCTTGTTCATCTTAGGAATGAGTGTTAATAGGTTAATTTTTTCATTTTAATCTTTGGTTGGATGTTCTTTAACTACCCTCAAAACTCTAAAAAAATCTCATGTCCGCAAGTCCTAATTTTCTTGGTTTGAAAATAAGGTGGAATCAGCATTAAAAAATACCTTGAAATCATGTATCATATGTGTATATAATACCATAGCCTATTTTTGCTAGTTTTGAAAATCTCCATTTCGCGATTTGACCTTGAAATCGCGACAAGCGGACATGAGATTTTTCTAGACTTTTGAGATATGTTATAGAATGGCAAAAGGAAGATATTGAGCAAAAAAAAAATTCTACTAACATTCATTCCGAGATTTACCCCTTTTTTCTCCTTATTTTACTGTATTAATTTCTCAAAGAGCTCTTTCTCTCGAACTGAATCTAAAAAGATTTTGAATGGTAAATTAGTTGGGGGTTCTTTTTAGATACTGCGATCATGCCTTAAATTATCGCAATAGCTTTGAGCTACAAACTTTTTTTTTTTGTTATAGTATTTTTTCCTTGTTAAATTTTTATAAAATTATAGTGGCTAAATCAAAAACAAAAAAAGCAAAAACAAAAAAAAAATAATAAAATCAAAAGTTGTATCTGCCAAATCTTTTTTCTTTTGTAATAATTTATTTATATATATTTGTATATTATGTGTAACAATATATTATTCCCACATGAGTTAATTTCATTTATCTTCGATTATTCTTTTACTTTTTTTTTGTTAAATGAATGTAAGGTAAATTTGTTTCGACAGACGGCATTTCACGCCATTGTTCTATTTTCTTTTTTATACTCTGTTTTTATACTAATCTTATATTTTTTTTTAAATAAAAAATTTTATAATAAATAAAATAGGGTAAACTACTCAGTGACCGACACCCTTGCCAGTTATCGACACCTGGCACAGTTTTTCCGTTTTCTTAAGGTTTTGTTAGGGTGTAGCGTACGAAAACTATTTTTAACGCGTTCAGGCATGTATATTCCATCAGAAAAAACTTTACTTCATAGTTGGTAGTGATTGGTTTTGTTGTAATAAAAGGGGCAAGTTTCCAACCTCTGTGAAGTGCATGAAACTTGAGAAATTCTTAAGAAAGACGTAAGTACAAATCATTATTTAAACAATAAATCTGTATATGTTACAAAAATTAAAATTAAATATTTTGTAAGACAATTGCTTTGTAGATCTATTTCAATTTAAGTTATTACAAAAATAATAACATAATTTAATTTTACGTGGGTTGTTCATAACTAGAATATAATGTTCAACGAAATTCGGTGACCGACACTGGTGTCCATAACTGGCGCAATTAAACACGTTTGATGATATTAGTTATGGACACCGTTCTTTTTCTGCAGAATAGCAGTATAAAAGATCTCGCCGAATAGGCCCAATTATTTTCAAACCACTTTTTGTTTGCTCCTAAGGCCTAGTTTACAGTTCACCGTTAAAAAAAAAACAAAGATTCAAAGCATCGCGTAGCGCTTTTAAATAAGTTTATAAAGTGGGTTTCCTTTCGATTGTGTAAAATTACTTAAAAAAAGTGTGAAAGGAATCTGAAAACGGTTCATTCGATTCATGCAAGGTGTGTGTATTGTTTGACAGTCATTTTCATGCACACGCTAAAGACTTAGCCCTTGTTTGCCTATTTTTATTTCCCTTAAGTTCACACATACTAGCTTTTAATTTACAAAGAAAACTTCCACGTTCAAGTTTGAGGTCAAATCTTCTTTGTGTTCCTAAATCTTTCTTTTTAATTTTAAGGAATGTAACGTTTTGTCCTTATTCTGGTTCTGTGAAAAAATGTAATGATAAAATTTTCATCATCGGAGTTTTCAATCGATTTTTCATTTTATCATTCCATTTTTGCATTTAAGCTACCTGTCCCTACATTTTTCTACTGATTAAATAGATACAGCAATAGTCAAAACGTTAACGTTAACGATCGTAAAAATATAATTTTTGACGTATTCTATGGCTACTTTTAATTTTCTTGTTAAAAAAAAGGATGTTTTTCCTTTTTCCATCAAAATTTGTGTCTTGATATATGTGGGTAGGTACATAGTTCAACGGTTGTTTGTATTGCTCGACTGCTTATCTTTTTTTTTGGACTCGAGCTCCTTTTTTTTTTTGTTATCATGGCAGGTACGTATTTAGTGAGGCGGCTTAGCAACAAAATCGTGCACTTTGTGATAAAAGCATGAAACTAACATCGTTGGTAGTACTCAATATAAGAGTTATTTTGAGATATTGGGCCACCTTGTATTCCATCCGGAAGGGTAGATACAAGACTTTTTCTGTGTTGCACTCGATTTGTTGCATATCATATACTATGAGGGTTACATATTGTACTAACAATCCTATTAATTTGATCCTTTTATTACAAACTGCACAATTATTTTTCATACTTTTACTTTTGCACCTCACTCCTTCAAAACATTTATTTGTGTGAAAATTTAATAAAAAATAAAAGCAAGCAATTTAAGTTTTGCATGAAAATTCAATATTCCATGGTAAATGTAATTCTTTTTGATTATTTTTGATTCTCATACGATGTATAAAATATATTATATGCGGTTCAAAAAAATGCAAAAATTTTCCATGTGGTGCAATGGTACCATTTCAAAAGTGTTCTTTCTCGCTAAAAAAACACCCTTTGACCTGAAGTTTTTTGATGGACATATTTTATTATTTTTTTCTATGGTATATGAAACGTCCACACGAAATTTTATCAACCTACCACTTTTCTTCAAGGAGTACTTGGTTATAATCTGACTCTTGATCTTTGAGTAAAAGACAATTCATAAAGAGTCCAATAACTTTTTACATGATGGTCGAGACATTTTGGTATTGATTTTATTCGATCGGGCGTTAGAAAATACCTCGAAATCATGTATCATATTAACAAAAAGGTTTCATTGCCTATACTATGATATGCAACAAATCGAGTGCAACACAGAAAAAGTCTTGTATCTACCCTTCCGGATGGAATACAAGGTGGCCCAATATCTCAAAATAACTCTTATATTGAGTACTACCAACGATGTTAATTTCATGCTTTTATCACAAAGTGCACGATTGAACTCTTTTTAATGCTAAGCCGCCTCACTAATTGTTCTTTTCACAGAAAACTTTTCGATGAGAAAATTATTTTCATGTGATAGAATTTTGACTTTAATTTCCATGTTTTCACTGAACCAGAATCGATGAAAAATATTTTCATCAAACTTTTTACAGAACCAGAATAGCCAACCTAAAGTAGAACAGAGAACAGGAATCGAATCACGGCACAAGTTGTTAACGTATGAACGCTATCTGTACCACCTTTTTCTTTTACCGTGATTCGACCCCAGGTATTAAGTTTTGTTATGCGTTGAACTGTAAGCTAGGTTTAAACCGTTATTTTCAAGTTCTTGAGTGTTCGTTGGCGTCGACATTTCAGGCTATTATTTAAAAAGGCCAAAACAGAAGCAAAACAAAGGCGAAGATCTGCAAAGTGCACTAAATTCAGTTGAATGCTTAGCTGCATTTACACTCTCAGTTTTAATAACACCGTACAACGAGGGAATGTCAGTAGCAGCGTTACCGTCGAAAATTTTTGAAAGGTCGCTAAAAAAGTCGCTTTTAGAAAAAAAAGGTCGCTAACCTGAAAAATTGAAAAAAAGTCGCTTTTTTGTCGAAAAAGTCGCTATTTAAAAAAAAAAGTCGCTAAATCGTTTTCATATGTTTTTACATAAAAAAATAAACATAAGTTGTCTTGAAACAAAGTTTTCATTAACAATAACGAAATTAGAAACTAAAAAAAAAAAGTCTTCATTTTAGGATCTTAATAGGCTATTGATTATGTAGTTTAGAAAGGAACTAAGACGTTCACGGGTTTTTATTGCAGGAATCGTTGAATGGGTTATAAAAGAAGATAAAATTGCGGAGTGCTATTAAATGAGAGGGTGGAAACTGAAGATAGGGGTGCAAAAGCCCCCTTTTTGGTTTTTTCAATATACCTCGTAAACCAAGCAAAATTTTGATATATTGCATATAAAATTTTTTATAGAGAATTAAATTTCCTATTGGAATAATGTTTTTTAAAAATTGAAAAAATTGCAAATTGAAAAAAATTCCATACCACAGTAGTCGAAACAATCATAAAAAAATATCAAAAAAATCGAATTTTTGAGTTTTTTTGTTTTTTTAGTTATACATTTTTTTTGGGTTGAGATAGACATAAACATTGCTCCAAAGAAAAAAAGAAGATTAAATTGCCTTCAAAATGCTGTGCTCACTAAATTTTTTCATTGAAAATCAACATTTTTTTTCCATTGCATTAACATTTTCTATATCTTTTTTCAAAACTATAAAAAAATGTTTGCAAAAAAAAGAAAAAAATGTGAATATCAGTCCCTTTTTCGATTAACAAAAATTAAAGGTATGATATTTGACTAAATTTTTGTAATAATCCAGTAGTTTAATAATTCCATTGTTAGTATTTAAGTTTATTTCTAATGTAACCATTTAACATATTAAATAAATAAATAGGCATTATTATCTTTCAATTAAGCCATCGAAACCTAAAAAAATATTTAATGGAATATTTTTTACGAATTTTTAAAAATATGTTACATGAGAGTAACGCTGGGTCCAAAAGGGTTGAATAAAAATAAAAAACTAGAACGACTACTGCACTCTTGCGCCATTATTTTATTTGTTTGAAATTTTTTTCAATTTCACTTGCTAAATGCTTGTGTTCAGCCTTCAGCATTCAACTCGGTCTGCTCAGTTATTTTATTCTGAGTCCATCGATGGTGCTCTGAACTAGCTCAGAATACGTTCAGAACGAAAAAAGAAACACAAATTTGAAGCTCTAAATGTTCAAAATTAAAAAAGAAATACAATTTTTAGAAAGAAAAAAAAAAGTCGCTATTATGAAATTAGTGAAAAAGTCGCTTTAAATAAAAAGCCGTCGCTTGGTCGCTAAGGCTTCAAAAAGGTCGCTAATAGCGACTAAAGTCGCTTAACGGTAACGCTGATCAGTAGTAAAACCGTCTTGTTGTTCGGTTCTAATTTAAAAACGGACATCTTACACACCGGCGATAAAACCAGGAGTGTAAATGCAGCTTAGCTATGGGTGTCCATTACTAAAATAATCGGGTGTCCACTCTGAAAAAATGGTGTCGGTAACTAAAAAACCGGTAAGGTATTACATTTTTAATTTTGATATTTTTATGGAATTACTCAATTATTTATGCTTTCATTGTACTTAAAAACCATTTCTTATAGTTTAATTAACCATTTAAATAATGATAAATCAATTTTTTTTTTTTTGTTAAAAATTAATATTTTTGCTATTAAAATATAATTTAGAAGTGTCAACTCATATGAAAACATATTTATCTTAGAAAATAACCCAGGTTATGTATTCAAAATAAGCTCCGAAACATGAGTACCTCGGAAATCGAAAATATTTTGAGGAATTTATGGGAATCTTTGAGAGTGTATATTTCACGTTTGGTAATTGTTTGAAAAATTTTGTTAATGTTATTTTGTTTATTTGAGTGTTGTTGTAAAACGTATAACAAAAAAAATTAAATTTATAAAATTATATATGAGTTATTAAAATTTCTTTGATAAATGGCAAAAAAAAAAAAAATTATTTTTAAACTTAATTTAAAAAAAAAAACATATAAAATCATATCGATAATTTTTTTATATTATTTTGCCTTAGGCCTATACTTAATATTGGAAAAGTTTGGTCTGCTTCTGTTTGGGATTACCAGAGATATTCACATTTATGTGCTACGAGTCAAGTAGGTACTCAAAATAATTCATTTTTTGAGAAAAAAATGAAAAAACCGATGTTTTTAATAATTTTTAGCCATACACAAGTAACAAAAAGCTGTTTATGTAATTAAAAATATTTTAAATATTGTTTTCAACAAGAAAAAAATTATATTTTTCTGCATACTAAATTTTTAATGTAATTACTTGACCCGGCCACGCTCTACTCTGTATTATAGCGTATTAACCAACCTCGCCGATATAAGAATTTACGAAAATGCAAATAAAACGTTATTTCAAAATTTGAAAGCGATTGACAAAAAACTATTCGAGATTTGCTATGAAACGCAAATAAACATACGATTTTTTTGTATAGAGAAGATAAACAAAACAAGTTGACTTCAACTTAAGATTTCTGAAAGTAGAAAAAAGATATTGAAAAAATTTAAACGGGCTTTAAAAGAAAACATTTAGTTCTTTTAGAAACAGTCACAAATTTATTTAAAATAAATCACCACGTTCAAGAACATAACCTCAAAAACTGTTAAAAAACGACATTTCAGATTTTCTAACGGGAATATTTCAAAACCGTGATATGATAGAATTTTTCTGACTTCGGATTCGAGTTCAGCACACCAAAAACCTTACGAAAAGTATATTTTTGTTTATATATAAAAAAAATTAATTTTGCTCACAAGTGGCTTCTTCAATAAATGTTAATTTCATAAATTATACTAAAAAAAAAGTAATAGGTTGTTTAATTTGTTAATTTGTAATTTTTTTTCTATTCCTGTCATAAAAACACAAAAAAAGATATTAAAACTCCAAAAACTTAGCTGCAAGTATTTATGATAAACTTTTGTATGGGCTCGACACACTGTGCAGTGTAGGGAAAGTTATGAATTTTCAAACACAAATTATCCCTTAAGGGTGTCGGTCACTGGGTACGTTACCCTAATAATATATTAATTTAAATGATTATTTTCTTAATCATTTCTGAATCATAAATGTTTTAGTATACCCCATTATTATTTTTTGTTTTTAGGATCCTTATTGACCGCAAAATAGAAATAAAATTAAAACAATAATAAAATAAAATTAAAAAAAAAAAAACTTTTTGATTTTAAATTAAAACAATTTTGAATTTTATTTTAAATCGAATGCATTTCGGTTCTTAACAGCGAAACCATCTTCAGCGAACGACACTTTTTGTTTTTTACAAGAATGATAACAAAGAAAACAATGAAAAACTTTGACAAGTTAAATACATAATAGATTTAAGTTAAGAAAAAGAAAGTGAAAAAGTTTAAGAGAATGAAAACATATAAGCGAATTAATTTTTTATTTTCTCTTCTTTTTGATGACATTAAACAGCTGAGAATCAATTGGTCCAGGTTCCAAGTTCATCAAATCGTCATTTAGATGAATATATATTGATTCATATGCGTCAAGTTTGTAGGGTTTGTTTATGTGTTTAATCAATTTGAAATTATCCGTGAAAGATGTGATTGTATGTGGAAAGTTATTATTTAAATCAAACATGTGGGTCTCTTTCTTTTTTATTGATCGTAGATGTTCACTGAATCTTATCTCAGCGGGTCGCCTTGTTTGACCAATGTATTTTTTGTTGCAATTAGAGCAAGAAATTTCATAAACTCCGCTGCACCGATTAATTTGTGCTTGATCTTTTGTGGATCCTAATTTAGTTTTAAGTTTGTTGTTGTTTGTATGTACAATTTGCATTTCAGCTTTTTCAAATGCTTTACTTAATCGGCAGGTGACATTCGGGGCGAAGGGTAGCGTTACACGTTGTTTGTTTACATTTGTATTCTGTTCGAACAGGGAACTAATGTTGTCTAGTTTAATTTTGGTTGATTGTTTTTTGATTAAATTGTCTATTATTGATTTGTGATATCCATTTACATTGGCTATGTGTAATATTTGTTGGTATTCTTTTATGTAATTTTCAACAGATAAGGGTATACGGCATAATCTGTATACCATTGAATGAAAAGCGGCAAGTTTTTGGGCCTTACCAATAATCAAATTTAAAGCTCAGTTAAATATTTAACTGAGCGTTAAATATTTCTCCATACCAATAACCAATTTAATAGTCAGGTTAAGGGTTAACGCCACGTTAATTTTATAGTTGGGAAACTGAACTATAAACGCGCGGTTAAATGTAATCGCACGGTTTGTACTGTCATTTGTCATTTGTTGAGAAAAATTAATAATATTGGCGCCAATTTATTAAATAAGTAAATGGAAAAATGTATTTGTTTATAAATATTTATCTTTTTTATTAATAAATATTCATTACTTTCAGAAAAGGCTGAAAAAGAAAACTAGCCCCAATCGAATTTTTTGTCTTTTCGTTTTATTTCTAAGTCGAGAAATGTTATTGTGTGAAGTAATTCATCTTCCTTCTCGAATGTAAACTTAATACTTGGAAATCTGTTGTTGATCATTTCAAGTATATTTGTTACTTCGGATCTTTTTACAACTGCAAAAGTGTCATCGACGTACCTGTACCAAATGCGTGGTAGTTTTCCCATTTTGTACAAATCTGTTTCAAATTTGCACATAAATGCTTCTGCTACATATGGTGACAATGTATTACCCATGCTGCATCCGAAGTTGTTGGAGTAGTATACATTCCGAAATTGAAAACAATTATGCTTCATGCAAATATTTATACAATCAACATAAGTATTCAATTCTTCTGATGATAAATTAAAGCGAATTAAATGTTCTTTGATTGCTTCAACTGCGATATTTATGGGGATTGATGGGAACAGAGCAGTGACGTCAAATGATATCATCAATTCATCATCTTCAATTTCTAAATCTCTTATTTTGTCCACTAATTCAAAGGTGTTTTTGACAGCGAATCCATCAAAATTACCAAATCTTTTCAATTCTTTTAAAAGCCATTTTGCAATGTTGGTAAGAGGAGAGTTTATATTAGATACAATTTTTCTCATTTTGTCTCCAGTTTTATGCACTTTTGGTAGACTACCGGATTGGATATACGTAGTTTGTATTTGTTGACATCGAAAATTCTTGTTATTTTTTCTGTTGCAATTTTGGCATTAGCTATCATGGCGTTCAGTGGAGACTTTTTACTAACCTTGAAGTTATCTTCTTCTATTGATTTTAACATTTTTGAATCATAATCTGTTTTGCTCATAATAACTACTTTGTTGCCTTTGTCAGACTTCATGAAATAGGTGTTATGTTTCTTTAGTTTTTCAAGCGCTGTATTCATTTTTATTTCATTAGGGCTTAAATTATGGTGTTGTCTTTGAGCATTTTTCAATATAGGGAGAGCTTTGTCTCTTACTGACTTTTTTAAATCAAAAGATTTGTATTGAATAGAAGATTCGATATCAGCTACAATATCTATAATCGGAATTTTTCGGGGTTTCACGGTGTAATTAAGACCTCTGTTCAATAGTTCCATTTCATCTTGATCAAAAATTTCATTTGAAATACTTTGTTTTTCTTGCACTCTTTCAAAAATATAATATTTGCTTGAATTTTCTTTCTTTTAACCAAAAAGCGAGAGTAGCGGCTAATGTCTTGTTTGGTGAACATGTTTTTGTATTTTATTTGCAACTTAATTGCAAAATATCTTAGCCAAATTTGTGGTCTGAGTAATTATTTTTTGTTTTTAGGATCCTTATTAACCGCAAAATAGAAATAAAATTAAAACAATAATAAAATAAAATTAAAAAACAAACTTTTTGATTTTAAATTAAAACAATTTTGAATTTTATTTTAAATCGAATGCATTTCGGTTCTTAACAGCGAAACCATCTTCAGCGAACGACACTTTTTGTTTTTTACAAGAATGATAACAAAGAAAACAATGAAAAACTTTGACAAGTTAAATACATAATAGATTTAAGTTAAGAAAAAGAAAGTAATTAAAGAGAAAGTGAAAAAGTTTAAGAGAATGAAAACATATAAGCGAATTGATTTTTTATTTTCTCTTCTTTTTGATGACATTAAACAGCTGAGAATTAATTGGTCCAGGTTCCAAGTTCATCAAATCGTCATTTAGATGAATATATATTGATTCATATGCGTCAAGTTTGTAGGGTTTGTTTATGTGTTTATTATTATGATTCAAAAATGTTAAAATCAATAGAAGAAGATAACTTCAAGGTTAGTAAAAAGTCTCCACTGAACGCCATGATAGCTGATGCCAAAATTGCAACAGAAAAAATAATAAGAATTTTCGATGTCAACAAATACAAACTACGTATATCCAATCCGGTAGTCCCCTTAATGTACGGTCTACCAAAAGTGCATAAAACTGGAGACAAAATGAGAAAAATTGTATCTAATATAAACTCTCCTCTTACCAACATTGCAAAATGGCTTTTAAAAGAATTGAAAAGATTTGGTAATTTTGATGGATTCGCTGTCAAAAACACCTTTGAATTAGTGGACAAAATAAGAGATTTAGAAATTGAAGATGATGAATTGATGATATCATTTGACGTCACTGCTCTGTTCCCATCAATCCCCATAAATATCGCAGTTGAAGCAATCAAAGAACATTTAATTCGCTTTAATTTATCATCAGAAGAATTGAATACTTATGTTGATTGTATAAATATTTGCATGAAGCATAATTGTTTTCAATTTCGGAATGTATACTACTCCAACAACTTCGGATGCAGCATGGGTAATACATTGTCACCATATGTAGCAGAAGCATTTATGTGCAAATTTGAAACAGATTTGTACAAAATGGGAAAACTACCACGCATTTGGTACAGGTACGTCAATGACACTTTTGCAGTTGTAAAAAGATCCGAAGTAACAAATATACTTGAAATGATCAACAACAGATTTCCAAGTATTAAGTTTACATTCGAGAAAGAAGATGAATTACTTCACACAATAACATTTCTCGACTTAGAAATAAAACGAAAAGACAAAAAATTCGATTGGGGCTAGTTTTCTTTTTCAGCCTTTTCTGAAAGTAATGAATATTTATTAATAAAAAAGATAAATATTTATAAACAAATAAATTTTTCCATGTACTTATTTAATAAATTGGCGCCAATATTATTAATTTTTCTCAACAGCTTGTTGACTTGACAAATGCTTTTTTTTTTTTGCTGACAAATGACAGTACAAACCGTGCGATTACATTTAACCGCGCGTTTATAGTTCAGTTTCCCAACTATAAAATTAACGTGGCGTTAACCCTTAACCTGACTATTAAATTGGTTATTGGTATGGAGAAATATTTAACGCTCAGTTAAATATTTAACTGAGCTTTAAATTTGATTATTGGTAAGGCCCAAAAACTTGCCGCTTTTCATTCAATGGTATACAGATTATGCCGTATACCCTTATCTGTTGAAAATTACATAAAAGAATACCAACAAATATTACACATAGCCAATGTAAATGGATATCACAAATCAATAATAGACAATTTAATCAAAAAACATTCAACCAAAATTAAACGAGACAACATTAGTTCCCTGTTCGAACAGAATACAAATGTAAACAAACAACGTGTAACGCTACCCTTCGCCCCGAATGTCACCTGCCGATTAAGTAAAGCATTTGAAAAAGCTGAAATGCAAATTGTACATACAAACAACAACAAACTTAAAACTAAATTAGGATCCACAAAAGATCAAGCACAAATTAATCGGTGCAGCGGAGTTTATGAAATTTCTTGCTCTAATTGCAACAAAAAATACATTGGTCAAACAAGGCGACCCGCTGAGATAAGATTCAGTGAACATCTACGATCAATAAAAAAGAAAGAGACCGACAAAGCTATAGCAGCCCACATGTTTGATTTAAATACATAATAACTTTCCACATACAATCACATCTTTCACGGATAATTTCAAATTGATTAAACACATAAACAAACCCTACAAACTTGACGCATATGAATCAATATATATTCATCTAAATGACGATTTGATGAACTTGGAACCTGGACCAATTGATTCTCAGCTGTTTAATGTCTTCAAAAAGAAGAGAAAATAAAAAATCAATTCGCTTATATGTTTTCATTCTCTTAAACTTTTTCACTTTCTTTTTCTTAACTTAAATCTATTATGTATTTAACTTGTCAAAGTTTTTCATTGTTTTCTTTGTTATCATTCTTGTAAAAAACAAAAAGTGTCGTTCGCTGAAGATGGTTTCGCTGTTAAGAACCGAAATGCATTCGATTTAAAATAAAATTCAAAATTGTTTTAATTTAAAATCAAAAAGTTTGTTTTTTAATTTTATTTTATTATTGTTTTAATTTTATTTCTATTTTGCGGTCAATAAGGATCCTTAAAACAAAAAATAATTACTCAGACCACAAATTTGGCTAAGATATTTTGCAATTAAGTTGCAAATAAAATACAATATACCCCGTTATTCTGCGATGAATTTAAACTTATGAGTTAGTTTATATATTCTTTAACACAATGCAACAAAAATTGAGGTGCTATTATGAGATAACCACAAGAAAAAATGTGTTGTTAAGGCCGTGGGTGAATTGTGTTAAAAATAGTTAACACCGTGTAAATTTTTTGACACTATTGGGGTGAATAAAAAATTTTCCACTGTATGGCTTTTTGTTTAATAATTTTCTCTGCCTCTTTTCTGCCTTGATACTGCTTTTTAATAAAAAAAAAAAAAAAAAACAAAACAAAACCATCTGCAAAAAAAATTTAACTCAAATTTAACCAGGTCCCAGAGCCCAATAAATTTTTAACAACTGAACATTTTTTATTCACCTCAATAGTGTCAAAAATTGTACACGGTGTTAACTATTTAACGCAATTCACACACGGCCTAAGTCTTAAAATGGAAGAAAATTTCATTTTGTTTCAAGACCTTAGGCCATTTATTTCAATTATTTGTTCTGACTTCGTCAAGCGTTTTAAAAATAGCTGCGTTCCTTTGGAAATATTTATCTACTGCTTAGTACTTAAAACTACTTTGATCTACTTTTGCTATACTGAAAAAGTAGTTCAAAGCAGCTTTAAGTACTAAGCAGTAGATAAATATTTCCAAAGGAACGCAGCTAATGTATCCACATGTTTCAGTCGTGTAATAGTGCTTAGGACCTCGCTCAATATTCTATTTATCATACAAAAATTTTTTTTTGTGAGATTCATGGGTCAAAAACGTATTTTCGATGTTTTCAAAAACCGTAAATCACATTTTTGTGAATCGCAAATTACTTTTTTAGATTCTTCATAATAATATAACACAAGAAGCTGACAGAAAATTTTTCGGTATCCCGCTTCGTTTTCGAGATATAGTTTTGATAAACAACTCCCAAAATCGTTTGCTCGATGTCGGCTCTTCCCCATCTATTATAAGTAAATTGCAAAAAGTTAATTGATTACATCTTGGTGGTGTGGAAAAAGAAAAATGTATTTATTTGTGAAAATAAAATAAAAAACTTTAATTGTAAAAAAATAAATAAATCGTGTTCTTATTTACGGGTCCGACCTCGGTCCGAATCCGCTCCGCCTGAGTCCGACCTGGACTACGAAACGGGTTGTTGCAAGTGTGTGAGTGCAACTCCGTTTTTCTCGCTTTGAGGAGGGAGTGTCTTTTCTGAACTCCGTTTTCTTGCTTGAAGGGCCTTCAAAAACCGAGAAAAACAGGTTGCACTCACACACTTGCAACTTTTTGTGTATGAACACAATGTCGAAGGAGAAATCGTCGTGAAAAAACCAATACATATAAAATCGGCTCCGCGGTGATTATAATTTCCATACTAATTTGAGCCGCCTTCGGACCCGTTTCTGAGCCGAAGTCGGACTCAGCTCCGCCTGAGGCGGAGCGGATTCGGACCGAGGTCGGATTTGTTTGCTTGAAGGGGGGCTTCAAATGCTAAACGTCATTCCTTTTTTCGATTCCTTTTCTGGTTCTTTTTCTAGGAATGGAGAATTTCACCACACTAATACATATGCAATCGGCTCCGCGGTGATTATAATTTCTATACTAATTTTAGCTGCCGTGAAGCCCGTTTCGTGTTCGAGCTCGGACTCAATTCAGATCTGATTCGGACCCAGGTTGAACTCGTTTGCTTGAAGGGGAAGTCAGAACTCATGTTAAAGCGTTTGTGTGTATTATTGAATGTGTTTCGCTCTTTTTATAAATTGCCAAACTCGCAATCGTATTCTCTGGCTTTTTTTCTTTCAGGATGTTGGTTTATCATCGACAAACTATACCAAGACTGGGAACTGTGCTGTCAAATCACTTTTGCCTACAAGCCTGCGGGGTGTGCTGAATGACTTACCAAGTTTCTGTGTGTTGCGTGTTTAGTTTACGCACGCAAAGACACTTGGTGGGTCATTCACCACAGTGATGGCTTAATTTTTCAGTTAAATTTGTTGTTGCTTTCCACACTTTTTCACGGACTTCACGTCAAAGATACAAAAACAGCACTGTAAACAACAGGGTTTGTGGAGTGAAACATACGAGAGTTTCCAGTCTTGGTCATAGTTTGTCGATGGTTTTTATTAGGTGTGTTTTTTATTACAACCACCGGTCTTAACTGGACAAAAAAAACGCAGTCGGGGCTTACATGTTAAATGCAACAACACAACACTTTAGAATTTAGATCCTTGGGCTTAGTTGTAAAGCCCGGAGATTTCTCTGGGCTTAATTTTTTGAACAGTCCTAAATCTGTGCAACCAAACTTATTTTTTCATACATTTTTTAGAATTTGTTTACAAACGTGAAAACCGACGTTTCTAATGGTAATATGTATTAAACTATTTCTGCTAGCATACATATTTTTTGTATCTCTTTGTAAAACATACAAGAAAAATACAAGAAAAACCTGAAAGCGACAAAATATGACAACTCTAAATTTTGTTTGTGTCTGCTGTTTTCGGAACATTTAATATGCAGTGCTGCCAAGATTTCAAGTTAAGCCTTGCTGCGTTTTTTTGTCCAGTTAAGCCCAATGATAATAAAAAATGCACCTATTGTCTCTTTGTGAGATGACCATCGCACTCACGCGTGAGTTATAGAATTACTTCCAGACACAAACACTGATAAAGACATACCAAGCATATTTACTTGAGTATAATTAATTGTACGAAAGTAAAAGCACCATAAATATAAATAAAAACATACCAAGCGTCTATGCTTGAGTATAAATAAAATTTACCAAAAAAGTATCTCCATTTAACTAATGTAAGCAAAGTCCGTCAGGGATCGAAAAACTAATCCAAACAAAGATTGTCAATAATTCTACTTCTTTGAATCACGAACGTTTATTTGTTGCACTTGAACCCATATATGCAGCAACACTGTATAGACAAAATGATAAGATATAAGATAGTTTAGCTTAGTTCTTTAGTTTCATCTGAATACTAACGACAGCCAACGATTTCCCCCAGCCCGCCAGTGGTAAGGGATCTGAGGCTTTAAGAATAAAAAATAAAAGATTAAAAAATAAATATGTATTAGTTTCATTTAGTATTTTTTAAAAAGAGATCCCGGAGGATCAAATGTAAAATTGGCGCAGTCGGTAGAATTTAGGGATGCAAACGATATATCGATGTTTTCCAACATCGACTTTGTGTTCATACACAAAAAGTTGCAAGTGTGTGAGTGCAACCCCGTTTTTCTCGGTCGGAGTGTCTTTTCTGAACTCAGTTTTCTTGCTTGAAGGGTTATTGCTTTTTTTTTACATATTTATTGAAAGGTGGGTGGGTAGAGTGAGCTATTTAAGCTCAGATATCTCAATCAAGTTCATACACTAACCAAAATCATGATTAAATTCAAAACTCAAACGCTTTATACTTTTTACACGTATTCACAGATAGAGAAAAATAAGAGAGATGTGTACCAATCATTTGAAACTTAATTTGCGGGTGTTTTAGGCAAGGTGGGTACGAGTCGGCTTTCTAGGTGTTCCTTCCTAGATAGAGAAAGGAATACCTAGAGACGCGACTTCGGTTGGTTTTCTCTTCCACCCTACAAGCTGCAATGAGAGAAAAAACTCCACAGTGCTTATATGTGGTAGTTTTCCCGTGCATTTTAAATGGCACCATCACATTCAACTGTGGAGTTTTGCTCAAAACAATTTTAGTGCTCATTAGACGAATTAATTCATAAAATAATAATAATAAATTCAAAACACGAACCTTTATTTTTATTTCTGTACAAATTTATTGAAAGGTGGGTGTCTATAATGAGCTATTTAAGCTCAGATAGCTCAATCAAGTTCATACACAAACCAAAATTATGATTAAATTCAAAACACAAACCCGTTTGTGAGGGCATCTTCTGTCGAAAGGCATTATACCTTTCACACGCATTCACAGAAACAAGAGAAAAATAAGAGAGATGTATACCAATTATCTGAAATTAAATTTGCGGGTGTTTTAGGGAAGGAGGGCACGAGTCGGCTCTCTAAGTTTTCTATGCCTTCGTCTATGCTGCAAATTCTGCCGAACTTTTGTTTCTGCATATCCATTCGTATGCATTTGCTTTCCCATTTGTTGCTGTAATTTACCTTTCCTTTAATTTTTTTTCGTGGTGGTTTCGGGCATCGACAAACTATATCAAGACCCCCCAAAACCTTTTTGTTTACAGTGTTGTCTGTGAATATATGTGAAAGCCATCACGTTGGTAAATGACGTTAACACGCACACATTAATAGATTCACGACATTCACCACACATCAAACACGCTCAAAACGATAGATTCACGACATTCACCACACCTCGCAGCTTGTAGGCAAACGTCATTTGAGCGCTCAGTTTCCAGTTTGTCGATGGTTTCGGGTTATTTTTTTTTCAGCAGACCCAGAGCAACTGGCTACTTCTTCCACACATTCTATATCTAATTTTGATGAACTAATTTTATCATCATCCATAGTTTTTTTCCGAATCTGACGAAGAACTCAATTTATTTGACTAAAAAATATAGTTCAAGAGGTGCGACTCTTTTTAAACATAATGAGTGCAAAAGAGAAAAGATATGAAAGAAAAAATTATCCGACCGGAGAGTCGTGGGTCGTGAGCATAAACAAAAAATACCAAGACTGGAAACTCGGCGGTCAACTGAAGTTTGCCTACAAGCTGCGAGGTGTGGTGAATGTCATGAACTTATAATTGTGTTCGTGTCCGATGTGTGGTGAATGTCGTGAATCTATAAATGTGTGCGTGTTAACGTCATTTACCAATGTGGTGGCTTTCACATATATTCACAGACAACACTGTACACAACAGGGTTTTGGGGGGAAAAACGTACGAAAGTTTCCAGTCCTGGTATTTTTTGTTTATGGTCGTGAGTCTATTTTGACGTTTCTTTTTTCAACATTCCCTCTCATTACTTTTTGCTTCTTGGTGCAATAAAACAACAACAAATTTTAAATCAAAAGAGAAATGTCAAATTTGAGTCCTTAACTCAAGAGGCATCGTGTAAGTCAGCTATTACATGAAGCCTCAAGAGGCGCGCCTCTTTTCAAAACCAATGAGTGCAAAAGAGAGAGAAGATAAAACAAAAAATTATCCGACCGGAGAGTCGTGGGCCAAAATTCTGAGACTCTTTTTTGACGTTTCTTTTTCCACTCTTTCTTTTTTCAACATTCCCTTTCTTTTCTTTTTGCTTCTTGGTGGAATACAACAACAACAATACTGAAATCAAAAGAGAAATGTCAAATTTGAGTCTTTGACTCAAGAGGCATCGTGTAATAGTACGCGCCTCACAGAATGATTATCAAAAGAAAATTCGAAAAAAGAGTCAAGCCTCTTGAGGCTTCATGTAATAGCTGACTAATAGTACGCGCCTCACAGAATGATTATCAAAAAAAAATTCGAAAAAAGAGTCACAGCCTCTTGAGGCTTCGAGTGATAGCTGACTACTCCCCTTCAAGCACACAAGTCCGACCTTGACTACGAAACGGGTCCGACGGCGGCTCAAATTAGTATGGAAATTACAACACAGGTTTACAAGGGTTTTATTGCCGAAACAAAAATATACTTTTCTGAAGGTTTTCGGTGTTGAACTTGAATTCGAAGTCAGTTTTTTTGAGTTCTTCGGACCTTATTCTTTTGTATAAGGAAAATTGTTTGAGTATATCTAGTAACGGTTTCTAGAAGAACTATTTTTTCATCTTTCGATACCTGTTTAAATCTTTAATATCTTTTGTATTTCCCGAGACATCTCAAAATGAAGTAAGTGGTTTTGGCTTCATATCAAAAAGGAGATAATGGCGTTATAAAATTTATAAAAATACCAAACAACTGAGGATATCTCGGGCATGAAAAATGATATCGGAATGATTTAAACAGATTTAAAAAGGTGGAAAATATTTTTTTATAGTTTTTTTCACCACGATTTCTCCTTCGGCTTTGTGTTCATACACAAAAAGTTGCAAGTGTGTGATTGTCGTTTCTGAACTCAGTTTTCTTGCTTGAAGGGTCGAATCGAATCTCCACAAATTGTTGCATTCAGTGAACCAAATTTAAAAAAGTTCCGGTTTTGTGAAACTTAAGGTCAGTTTACACTTATTGTGAAAAAATTATTGAAATGAAAAACATTTTAGGATATTTTCGCTGGATTTCCAGGACATTTATTTTCCTTGCGGGACAAAAAAATAGCGGCGGGACGCTTGCGGGAAAACAGTCGTTTTCCGGGACATTCGTGGCGGTCTGGCATCCCTAAGGGGGTGACCCAACGTTTATTTGAAAATATTGTTTTTCCCATATACAAGCTTAGATTTAATAACATTACCCCAAGACTGTACTAATTATGGTATGCATGTGCCCTTAACAGGCATGTGTAAGCTTGTAAATTTGAATACTAATCTGTTTGATTTTAATATTAATTAAATTAACAATAATCATACTTGAAGGAGCTAGTAAAAATGCTAAGTCTATTCATTTAAAGTGATAAACTGATAAAACTACAATTGGGTGAAGCTAAATCATGTGGTGAGGTGGCGCAGTGCGTAGTGTACTGGCCTCTGAACTCGCTTGGTCTAGGTTCAATACTCAAGTGTGACGGAAAAAGTTTTCCAAATTAAATGAAAAATTACTAGACTAGGCGCTAAAATTTATCTTTCATACAAATTTCCTCCAAAGATAAATTTTAGCGAGGATTTTTAGCCAGGTAGTACGCATCAGTTCACGCGCTAAATTCGAATTCTCATCTACTACTTTTGCAAAAAGTCTCCACTCAATTTAGCTCGCGAAATAATGCTCAGCGCATTTTTTCACAGATAAATTTTGACATTTTTGTGGTTGTTGTTGTTGCTGCAAGGAATAAATGCAAAAAAACCTTGGAATATATAAAAGAAGAGGAATAAAACAAAATGAGAGCGTAAAAAAGGTATTCTGCTGGTAAAAAAATATGTAATGTAATATTGAATTAAGCTGGTATATGTAAATGAAACTGTGACTCAGCCGTTATTTTTAAATTTAAATTTATCTTGGCTTTTAGCGAACGTGTGTAGAGATAAAAATTGTCGAGATAAAATTTAGTTTAGCGCGATCTGCGTACTGGGCTTAAGCACCACACACAAATGGAATTAAGGAGTCTGATGATCGGATTGGCATCCGTGAAACAGTACTGTAACTCTAGCCATAAACACTTGGTGGTAGCACCTTTAAGATGTTGTTGTTGTTCAAAGATTATAATGAAATTGACGGTATAAAATAGCAGCCAAACTGCAAGTATGAAATCATACGAAACTTAAACATAAATTAAATTAGTCTGAAAAAAAATACTAAAAACCAGTGTACCACGCTCATAAACTTTTTTGTATTTATGTTTAATCAGCCCTATAACAAATTCCATCGAAATCGAAAATACGCTACGTTTCCCGATAAAATTATCACAAATTCCATCGTAGTGAATTCGGAGTGGAGAAATCGCTTACGATTTTCGAAGTTCGTATAAATTGGCATCACTGAATTCGAGTGAAATGGAATGAAACTAACTTTTTCTGCTACAAACAATTTGTGACAGAAGACATAAAACTGCAAAAAGAAGATTCTGGGACATGGTCAAAAGGGAGGTCAACATTCTTGGGCCGCCTCTTAAAGACGCCTCAATTTGGAATTATTAAAGTGAATTAACCATGCACATGTAAAATAATCTTGCATTTTACCTATAGGTTTGGTTTGACTGGAAATCCTATATAAAAAGGAAGCTGGTGGAAAACAAAAAGGAGATGAAAGCAACTGGCGGTGGAGAGTATACGCAACATTCCTTCTCCAAGCTGGAAGAAGCTGTTATTGAGCTGACGGGATTGAGAACTTCTACAGCAGGAATGAGTAATACTCATTCTTTAGGAGTAGCAAGTTCATCCGAGTTCCAGGTTTAAACCAGAACTCAACCTGATGTTGAACATCCTGAGACCGAGACAGACAATCTAGAGTTTATAGACGTTTCTATGACATCCGATGGAGGTAGTGTACATCGAGAAAACGTTCCTCGAAAAGTTGAGGGTTCGGCAAATCTTCTGAGGGAACAAATAGAGCTTCAGAAAAGATTTTATTCAAAAACTGAAAAGTTCTATGAAGACCAAAAGAAGTTGATAGAAGATGTTGCTGTAAAAACTAAACGCATCCAAGGGGCTCTGGATAAGCTTACTGATTTAAAAGAAAAAGAAGTACTGGAGACAGTCAGACCTAATAAAGTGCAAGAAGAGTTCCTTGAGCAAAAAGTTGATGCACAAATGAAAATGCTTAAATTGAGGAGACGAAACTCAATCTTCATGAGTTCGCTCAAAAAAAGTTCGGTGACAAAAAAACAAGATACCCAAAAAACTGAAGTTCCTATTTGTTTACTTTTATATTTCCTTTTATTTGCATACATTGCCATAGCCGTATATAGGGGGGGGGGGGGGGGGGGTTTGGTTGTTTAACTTCCCTCGAAATTTTTTTTCAGAAAATCAAAAGATACCTATATTATATATTGTTTTTGTATTTTAGTGATTTGATTACCTATATGAAAATCTCCCTTAAAATCACTACCAATTTTGCATCGTTGCAGAAGCTGTCGATGAAGTTTGTATAAAGGAAAACAAAAATTGTTTGGTCCATTACAAAGAGTTTTTATCTCTTTGACCATTTCCTTAAGCACTATGTTAACACCTTAAAATGCTCTTTTAAGAACCCTTTAAATACCACAAGTACTTATGCAGGGTTTTTGGTGCCGAGACTAAACTATGCTTTTTCAAAGGGTTTCGGTGGCCGAACTCGAATCCAAAGACGGACTTATTCGATCATATCTCGTTTTTGAAATATTACCCTTAAATCTATTTAAATCTTTCAGACATCTATTCTACTGTCCGAGATATCTTCAGTTGCTTATTACCCACTTTTGTTCTATGTTAACCTTAAATCCAGTATGTAAGCGAAAATAAATGTATCGATTTATTCAGAGACTCTAGTACCTACCAACGCTTGGAAATAACCTCGAAAACTGGTAAAAAGTGGGATTTTCGATTTTCTAACGGGAATATCTCAAAAACGCGATGTGATAGAATTTTCGAGTTCAGCACCTCAAAAACCTTTAGAAAAGTATATCTTGGTTTCTGTAATTTTGTTCTTCTCAATATTCTTGTTTTTTTATCCCCTTTAATAAAAAAATAGTAGGGTGTCGCTGCAATACTCGGTTTTATATAAATAGCATTTTTATATGGTGCGATTATACTTTTGCAAAGCACTGTATTTACAACATTTCGTTATTCTTTTGTTTCAAATTATAAAATTAAACAATTTCAGTTTATTGTTAAATTTCAAAGTGAAGTATAACACTGGTCAACAAAATTAAACTTCTTTTTTGTTACAGAAACCAGGGTATACTCTTCTATAGGTTTTTTGTGTGCTGAGCTCGAAACCGAAGTCAGAAAAATTCGATCACATCACGTTTTTGAGATATTCCCGTTAGAAAATCGAAAATGCCGCTTTTTACCAGTTTTCAGGGTTTTAGCGTTTACTTATTTTTTTTAAATTGAATTTGTAACAGTTTCTAAAAGAATTAAGTTTTGTCTCTCTAAATCCGTTTAAATCTTTTAAAAATATCTATTTTCTTCCTCGAGAAATCATAACTTGAAATCAAAGTGAAAGGGCATCTCATATTTATTTGCTTTTAATAGCAAATATCGAAAAGTTCTGTACCAATCGCTTTCAAATTTTGACACAATTCTTGTAGAAACTGTTACAAATTTAATTTAAAAAAAAAAAATAAGTAAACGCTAAAAAATAACTTTGAAAACTGGTAAAAATCGGCATTTTCGATTTTCTAACGGGAATATCTCCAAAACGTGATGTGATAGAATTTTTCTGACTTCGGATTCGAGCTCAGCCTATAGAAAAATATAATGTGTAATAAGCTCATGTCAAACAACTTGGATTATTTAAAATTTTGGTTTTCAAGTATTGCTAATTTCATTTAGAACTCAATAGATAGAATGTACCTGTCAATTTTCTGCTACAAAATTTCAGTGCAAGAAAAAGTCCATTTTTCAATGTTTTATATATTAAATTGTACGAAATAATTTTTTTTATAAAGCCTTAGAATGGTTAAAATTTGTTTCTTAAAAAAATTTTCTTGCTCACTAACGTTCGCAATTTATATCAACCAACTTATCACTCTTTGTACCTACAAAACTAGAGATGCCGCTGAATATTCGGCCATTTTTAAATTCGTTTACCGTAAGCAAGGCTTTTTTAAACTTTTAACTACGAATTCCTCTCTTAAAAAATACTTAAAAAGGATATTGGCAAATTTTTCGCTTCTACACAGTTCAAATGACTATTTGATTTAGCGGGATTTAGAATCGACTGCAGTTACATATAGTTTATACAAAGTATTGTGATTTCTAAAAAAAATTTTGTTTGGTCTGAGCTAACCCCCCCCGAAATGAAATTCTAGCTACAGCTATGTACATTGCAAAATTGAATTATTTTTTTTTTAATAAAATAAGTTACCATATGTTTTTTTTTATTATTCTTTATGGTTTATTGTACAAATGTGTTTTTATGTTGTCTCTCATAATCTGTACTGCATTCGGGCGAGTATTTGCCTCTTCTGCATCCATATTCACTGGCGCTTCTTCTTGGTCTTCCAACTCAGGCAGATTTATGTTTGTATAGTTTTCCACTCGATACGTAATGCAGATGTTATGCAATGCACAAACAATATTTACGGCCATATTATTCACTAGTTTAAAAAATACATCTGGATGTAAAATTGTCAAATGTCAAAAATAAATCCAAATCCAAAATAGTTATCCCGATTTTATTTAAGAAAATAGTTAAAAAATTGTTAAAAATAACTATTTTTTTCTGTGTATGATAGTGAATATCATGGATTTGGATTGATTTTTGACATTTCAATTTCTTTAGATCCAGATGTATTTTTTAAACTAGTGAATAATGGCTAAAACAGATGTGCGGCACATCTGCACGCATCGCTGCATGCAGCGCTGCACCCAAAATACACGTGCATCACTTTTTAAATTATTGATGCCGACTTCTGTCAAAAAAAATTGATAACCTTGATATTTTTTTATAATTTTGGTTTTGTAAGAAAAGGACAAAAATGATTTATAACTGTTTAAAATGGAAGAAATAATTAAATTTATAAAACAAAACAAGATGGTTATGTTTTTTTATGAATTCAATTTGTTCTTCCATTTTAAGAAAATCAAAATGAACGTTATTTGAGTTTTTGAATGATAGATTGTGTCAACTGCTAATATCAGTAAAATAAACAGTATTTTGTATTTTTGTTGAAACTTGGCATTAAATTTAGAAATTATGATGCAGCTCTGCACTGCATGCATATTTTTCTCCCATAAGAGCCCGTGTTATTTTATTTTGCAGCAGGAAAAAACTGAACGTCTGTTTTGACCATAATATGGCTGTTATGATATGTGTAGCTTTGGTTGGACTATAATGAAGTTGTCGTGCACCCAAGAATATAAAAAGCTACAGTAGGTAATTAACTTACATTTGGTCATTTAACTCAAATGGATCACAAGAATCTCTGAGGATTTTTCTTTGAACTTTTAGTTTTTTTTTCTCAGCCTAGCTTCTTCCGCACTGGCAATTATTGCGTAGGCCAGGCATGTCAAACTCAGTGGTTCCTAGGGGCCAAAACAGCGAGATCTAAATTTTGATGGGCCACAAAAAAAGCTAAACTAGAACTTTTTTAAACAGATTTATAAAAATAAGAAGAATTATAACATTAATGATTTCTTCCTGATAACTAGAATCTCTTCTTTACTACCATTTTGTTTTTCACCAGACCAAGGTGTAAGTTAGGCTGGATTTTAATTCTCTTAATAGTTAAAATATTTGCTCGCATCCGAAAGTTGTATGAAATTTGCAAACGATTTTTAATTGCAGTTTTAAATTGTCCCAAATCTGACTGGAAAAGACGTATAAAATTCGGTTACATCCACTTCATAGAAATTTGGAATTTACTTCGCAGTTACATTAAAAATCGCATGCCTCCATTTCTATATCATTCGACATTTATTCTAATTTTTATGAAAAAAAAAAAAAAACAAAGAATGCCATACCTAGGGCATTCATGATTTAACCTACCGTTGGATTAAATCAGAACGTTCGCTTCCTAATTCACGATATCTTATTAATTTATATTTTTTTTTTCAGGTACATTCCATGCCTGGTACGCAGATCGAGAAAAATTTTAGCATATTTCGAACTTTAATTGGTCAGAACAAACTCATAATAAGATACATTTTAGCTCCCATACAAACTGTCGAAAAATGTTTGCCGTTTTAAAATTTATCTGGGGGTCATTCCGTAATTTTGAAAACGATAATCGAATCGATGATAATCGTTTTACAGTTTGAGAATCTTTAAAGCTATTTTAAGTCAATTCTGATTCAATATTTTCTAAATAGTTAGGTAATATAAATAAAAGTTTACGTATCCTCATAGAAGTCGTGTTAGTCTAGGTGATTTAGGTAGTAGTTGCCTGTTACTCGGGTGTCCGAGGTTCGATTCCAGGAACTGAAATTTTTTTTTTCTTATTTTCTCAATAATCGTCAATAAATAAACGATAGCTAAATAAGTCTCGTTTTTGGAGAATTTATTCGTTTTGGGATGCAATATTTGATTTTTTTAAAGTGTTAATTAATTTATTCCAATCACCGATTAATTTGCAAACTCCACTAACAAAAAAAAAAAATAATTATTAATTTCTACAAAATTTGTAGAAATGTTATTTTGTTATTTAATAACCATAATGTTAGAGTAAATTATTTTAATATGTGTAACAAAACACTACGCATTTTCTAAAATTATATTCAATGTGTGTAAGTTTTGACTTTTGGGTAAAAATTCATATTGATCCAGCTATAGCAAAATTTTTCGACGTTGGAATATAATTTTTGAAAATTTTTATTTTCCAAAATTAGTGCGTTTATAATTTTGGAAAATAAAAATTTTCAAAAATTATATTCCAATTCCAACGCATATGTAAGTGTACATGACCATTTTGATAATAATTCTCACAGATTTTTTCAAAACTTTCGCCTATCCAAAGAAACGTTCGTTTTAGTATTAGAAACTATTAATTTAAACAACGGGATACGTTCAACATACATTCCGCCTATATCTTGTATTAAAAAACGAATAGTTTTTCGCAGCTATTAAAATAATTTACTCTAACATTATGGTTATTTGTAGAAATTAATCATTAATATTTTATTTTTTGTTTGTGGAGTTTGCAAACTAATCGGTGATTGGAATAAATAAATAAACACTTTTAAAAAATCAAATACTGCATCCAAAAACGAATAAATTCTCCAAAAACGAGACCTATTTAGCTATCGTTTATTTATTGACGATTATTGAGAAAATAAAAAAGAAAAAAAAACAATTTCAATTTCCGGAATCGAACCTGTGACAACCGAGCAAGAGGTAACTACTAAATCATCTAGACTAATACGACTTCGAAGGATACGAAAACTTTTATCTATATAAACTATTTAGAAAATATGGTAACGATGAATTACTGAACTACTTTTAAGATAAAAGTCTGAACACACTACCTACTACTGAAAAGGTAGAAATGTGAACGGACCTTTAGTAATTAAGAAACTACCCTCTGAACACATCCCAAAATATCCCACTAGACTGGAAGTATGAAGCGCCCCTCCTGGAAAGGAAGTTTCGAGAAGCAAAGACGAGAACCTTCGAAGATATTCTCGAATCTCGAAATTCCGGTATAAAAGGGCAGCGTAGACACCGACCGGATACAGTTTAATCTTGAAAGTGAAAGAGTACAGTACAAAGTGAAATAAAGTGTTGCGAATTGTTAGTAGTAAATAAAGTGATTTAAAAGTTTGAGCGAATAATAAAAGTAAAATTGAGTTCAAATAAAGTGTGTTCTTATTTGAACGGAAATATAAGTGGAAATTAAATAAGTTTTATTGTGAACCCGGAATAAAACATTACATTGGTGTCAGAAAAGTGGAATAAAACTTATTTATTTGTGCGAATCAGATAATTTCGCGAATAAAATAAAAAGTGCGCGTGTGTTTTAACAATAAACAAAGTTTAAAACATTTTGAAATAAGTAAAAGTGCTCGCGTTTTAAAAAGTTAAAATGGGTAAGACATTAAATCAGTTAAGTTTGACTGAGCTGAAGGCGGAATTAACTAAGCGAGGTCTTCCTACTGCTGGATCGAAAAATGACCTCATTATTCGTCTGCAGGATTACTTAACCCAGAAAAACGAAAATTTGGACACATTTCAATTTGAAATTGAAATGCCAGAAGAACAAGTAAGTAATACTTCCGATATGTCGTCCATGGTGGCTGTTCTCCTTGCCAAATTGGAATAACAACGTAATGAACAGAAGAATGAACAGAAAAATCTTCTTGAACAAATTGAGACACAACGCAAAGAACAGAGAGAACAAATGAAACAACAACGCACAGAGCAAAAGAATGAACAGAAGAATCTTCTCGAAAAATTGGAAACCCAAAAGAACCTTCTAGATGAACAGAAAAACCTCATCGAATGTAAGCTTGATGCTATCGAGAACAAGTTTGTTGCTCTTGATGCGTCCATCAAAGGTGTTGAAAAACAATTTCAAGAAAAGTTCGAGAAAGTTGAAGAAAAACTCGAGAAAGTAGAAATAAAATTCGATGACAAATTGAAAGGAATGGAAGTTAAAATGCAAAGTTTTACCGAAGAACTTGACAAGGCTCGAAAAATTAAGATCCGAGAAAGTTCTGGTGAGTATTTAAAGAAGAAAGAAATGCATCCACCAACCTTTGATGGACAAAGTTCTTGGTCGATCTACAAGAAACAGTTTGAGGCAGCTGCCACAACAAATGGCTGGGATGACGAAGACAAATATATAGCGCTGACTCTTGCTCTTAGAGGTCCTGCTGCTGAGTTGTTACAAACTTTACCACCAGAAAAGAATGGTAACTTTAACGCTCTTGTCCAGGTCATTGAAAAACGCTTTGGAGATGGCCATATGCAGGAAGTCTTCCGCGTCCAACTCAATACAAGAGTCCAGAAAAGAGGAGAAACTCTGCAACAACTCCAAGCTGATATTGAAAGGTTAGCTCATCTTGCATATCCGACAGCAGGAGACGACATTATCAATCAGTTTGCGACAGAAGCCTTTGTTCGTGCTGTTTCTGACATAAATCTTCAGCGAGCTATAAGAACAGCTGGAAAACGTTCCCTTTCTGAAGCATTAGCGTTCGCACTAACTATGGAAGCAGCAGAACAGGCTTCTCAAGGCGTTCATCGGGTAAGAGAAGTTGCAGTGGAGGAATTCTCTTGTCAAAAACTCGCATTCCAAAGAAACCAGCGAGACGGAGCTGCTCGATGCTGGAACTGTAACAAGACAGGACATCTCCAGCGGCAGTGCAGATTGCCACCAAGAAGAACTGCTTGCGAACACTGTGGAAACATTGCCCAACAACAGGTAAGCGATACAACCAGCACTCATCCTCAAGTTGATTCCCATTCGGGAAACGAGTAAGAACCAACTTCGAGGGGCAGAAGCTGGTTTCTAGTATCGATGGCCCCAGAACCACAATTCAAGTCTCACAGACTAAACAAGACAACAAAAGTCTGACAGTGGAGGCGACCATAAACAACAAACAACACGTGGCTACAATTGACACCGGTGCCACCGCCTCTATTGTACGAAGAGACTTGGTGAAGATGACATGGCTACATAACACCAACAGCTACCGTCTGAAGACCGCCACAGGAGAAGCAGCAAGGGTGTACGGTGAAGTTCGTCTTACGATCCGTATGGCAGAACTAGAGTTTTCGCATGTGTTTTTGGTGGCATGTGACGAGTGCATCATTGGAATCGACTTTATGAAGGACCATGGAATCATTTTGGATATAGGTAATCAAGTCCTGAAGTACAGAAATGTGGAGATACCAATGGTCTATGGCAACGAAAATTCAACAACAATTAGAACTGTCATCAAAGAAGACATGTGCCTGCCTCCTTCTTCAGAAGTTTTTGTGTGGACGAAACTAAAGGGGAATATTGGAAGCCATCGATACCTCATGGTTGAGCCAGAAGTTGAGCAAAGTTCCCAAAACGTCATCATCGGGAAGACTCTTGTGGCACCAAAGAACAACATGGTACCTGTACGGATACTTAACATCAAACCGTACCCAATCAAGCTTAAGAAAGGAGAAGTTGTTGGGCAATGCGAATCTGTGTCCGTAATAACTAAGATCAACGAAGCGGACACACAGATGACTATGAACTCGGAGAAACTAAAAACTCAAATTCTTAAATCAGACAACTTGAGTCAACATCAGCTTAATGTTGCGGGAAGGCTTCTTCACGAATATGCTGATATATTCTCTTCACCCAGCGGGTAGTACGGCCGAACACAACTGGTGCAGCGTCGAATCGATACAGGAGATGCTAGGCCGATTCGTCAACCAGCAAGACGTCTCCCCTTGGCCAAACAAGGTGAAGTTGAAGAAATGATATCGACAATGAAGAAAGATGGGCTGATCGAAAATTCCAAAAGCCCTTGGGCATCACCGGTAGTTCTCGTCAAAAAAAAAGACTCGATTTTGTGTCGACTACCACAGGCTGAATGATGTGACGAAGAAAGACAGCTACCCACTGCCAAGAATCAGCGATACTCTAGATGCAATGGAAGGAGCACAATGGTTTTCGACTTTGGACTTGAAGAGTGGCTACTGGTAGGTAGAAATCCATCCAGAAGATCGGAAAAAGACGGCTTTCTTCACAGGAAATGGTCTGTGGCAGTTTAATGTCATTTTGGTACATAATTCATAATTTGGTGAATCTTAGTTCAAGAGTTACATGGGCTTTTGTTTTTATTTTGCAAGCGTCTGCGAGTATTTTTGAACTTTCGAGGATCATAACTCAAAAATTATGATTCATCAAATTCTGAAATTTGGAACATTTGTTCAAAAATCGTAAGAAAACATTTTGGTACATAAATCATAAATTGGTGAATCTTAGTTCGAGAGTAACATGGGCTTTTGTTTATTTTTTGCAGATTTCTACGATTATTTTTGAACATTGGAAGATGATAATTCGAAAAGTATGATTCACCAAATTCTGAAATTTTTAACATTTGTTCAGAAAACGTTGGAAAACATTTTAGTACATAAATCATAAATTGGTGAATCTTAGTTCGAGAGTTACATGGGCTTTTGTTTATTTTTTGCAGGTTTCTACGATTATTTTTGAACTTTGGATGATGATAATTCGAAAAGTATGATTTACCAAATTCTGAAATTTGGAACATTTGTTCAGAAAACATTAGAAAACATTTTGGTATATAAATCATAATTTGGTGAATCTTAATTCGAGAGTTACATGGGATTTTGTTTTTGTTTTGCAAGCGTCTGCGAGTATTTTTGAAATTTCGAGGATCATAATTCAAAAAGTATGATTCACCAAATTCTGAAATTTGGAACATTTGTTCAGAAAACGTTGGAAAACATTTTGGTACATTAATCATAAATTGGTGATTCTTAGTTCGAGAGTTACATGGGCTTTTGTTTATTTTTTGCCGGTTTCTACGATTATTTTTGAACTTTGGAAGATGATAATTCGAAAAGTATGATTCACCAAATTCTGAAATTTGAAACATTTGTTCAGAAAACGTTAGAAAACATTTTGGTACATAAATCATAATTTGGTAAATCGTAGTTCAAGAGTTACATGGGATTTTGTTTTATTTTAGCAAGGTTCTGCGAATATTTTTGAACTTTGGAAGATGATAATTCGAAAAGTATGATTCACCAAATTCTGAAATTTTGAACATTTGTTCAGAAAACGTTAGAAAACATTTTGGTACATAAATCATAATTTGGTGAATCTTAATTCGAGAGTTACATGGGATTTTGTTTATTTTTTAGCAAGGTTCTGCGAATATTTTTGAAATTTGGACCTAATGTTCAGAAATTATGTCTCAGCAGTTTTGTAGCTGTACAGAATTTGGTGAACTCTAGTTTATATTTTATTAACAATTTAAATTAAATAATTTTACAAAGGGGAAGAATTTTGTCTAAAATGCAAATAGTTAAAGGAAACAGATCTTTTTTGAAACTCGTAACGTAGGGGTTTTTGAAACATACAAACATCTGTCACATGCACAGTACACATAAAAAGGTAATATATTCCGAACTGACATTGGTCGCCAGATTGTCAAAACATGACACTTTGGCGACCAATGTCAGCTACCGAATTCTTAATTGTTTAAAACATAAACAAAAAATACCAAGACTGGAAACTCGGCAGTCAACTGACGTTTGCCTACAAGCTGCGAGGTGTGGTGAATGTCGTCAACCTATCGTTGTGTTCGTGTCCGATGAGTGGGGAATGTCGTGAATCTATAAATGTGTGCGTGTTAACGTCATTTACCAACGTGGTAGCTTTCACATATATTCACAGACAACACTGTACACAACAGGGTTTTGGGGGGAAAGACGTACGAAAGTTTCCAGTCTTGGTATTTTTTGTTTATGGTTTAAAATACCGACGAAAAATGCACAAAAACCGATAAACCACGCACACCACTAATTTTTAAACAATTATTTACCATTTGCCGCGATGAAACACGAAGAAAATTTGTTATTTTTCAATTTATAATATTTTTAAGTGACATTTTATAAATTAAAACAAAAACTATTTCCTGTTTACTGAAATATAAAAATTAAAGGCCGACCTGACAGATTGGTGCCCATTTTTGACAAACAAATTTTGACAACGTTCGGAATATATTACCTTATTATGTGTACTGTGTGTCACATGTCCTAATTTCTGAAATTTCAGTTCAGTGGCACGGACTTAATTTAAAACCTAAGGCGACGTGCTCAACAATTGGATTAGGATGTATCTACACTTTTTTTTACTTTTTTTAAGAAGCGGATTTAATTATTTATTTACCTAAATTATTTAAATCATTTTACTTTTCTTTTTCAATACTACTTAATTACAAAAATACTTAAAACATTTTTTTATTTTTAATAAGCAAAACTGTTCGAAAGAATAAATTGCACGACTGGGTCACACGTACTTACTATTTTTTTTTTTTTTTTTTTTTTGAGGTGAACAAAATGTAAGTTTGATATTAAAAAAAATTTGGTATGCCGTTTTAAAGAAATTATTTTTCTTCATATTTAAAGATCGATTGATTTCTCAAAAAAATAAAGAAATAAAATAAAAATGTAAATTATTGAAAAAAAAAAAAAAAAATGGGTAGCAAAATTATTATCTAATCAGGATGGTGCAAAAAATGTTTCTTTTTTCATTGTTCGAAAAAATTGGATTTTAATGACACCGAAAATTTCAAAATCGTGTTTTTTGAGATGAGTTTAAATTGATTTTTACATATTAGGGTGGCCAAAAAAGTTATCTTGTGGAATTCCAAAAAAATCAATGTGGATATTACTTTGACCAAATGATTGATGAAAAAAAAGTTGCCAATAGGGTGGTTCAATTTTTTTTTTATTAATTGAAAAAAAAATGATTTTCAATACAGAGAAAGTTTATCAAACATGGTTTATAAAAAATTGGGTATTTTCGCATTAAGAGGCTCAGAAAAATGGTGTATTTTACAATTATTCTTGGAATTCAACCAAAATTGATTCAATTTTTGATATGAATTTAATATTAATATAGGAAAAAACTCACTTAAAATACTTTCCGTGGACTAAAGCTACTTTTTTTTCAAAAAGGCAAACCAACATTTTTTGAACACCCCAATTAAAAATATTTTTTCCATCGATTATTTGTTACAAATGTGAACCACGAGTTTTTTTTTATTCCACTACTACATAAAAGTGGAAGAAAGTATTTTTTTTGCGCCACCCTAATGTAACATGTTTTATAAATTTCTTGTGTTATTAAAAACAATATTTTCGGCAACTGAAAAAGGTAATTTTTCTCAACCAAACTAAACAAAAATTATTTTAAAATTTTTTTTTTCTGACGGCTGAAAATTGTACTTACCCAGGCCTGCAAACATTGAGTGTTCATTAATGCAACAAAACATAAAGACGATTGTACATATAGTTAAGTTGGCATATAGTTAAAATTATTATTGTTATTACTAACGCAGATTTCCGAAGTTTATAAAACACCCTATCTTCCGATATACTGCGAACTTGCTGAAACCTAATACACACTTATTGTGTAATACCATATCAGCAATGAAAACGACATGTTTAAAAAAACTCATATTCCTGAGTCTTAACAATTTCGAAAAAACTGTCTCTGTCTTTTAAATAATGTTAGACAATAAACAATGACGACTCTTTTTATATTTTGTATAAAGAATTAGATAAATATCCATTGGTAACAAACATCAAAATATTTTGAATTTGTTTTGATTATTTTTGAAAATATTTTTTTTTCTCAAATTAAAAAAAATACAAATGGAAAACCCCATAATTCTACAATTTACATAAATTGCAATTTAAAAAATGTTGATAAATTATGATCATTCTGCATTTCATTTTATTTTTCAGAATTTTCAACATCTGTATTATTCGTGAAAGCGCCTTAAAATTTATCACTTCAGAGCTTTACAAATCGGTAATTAACTTTCATCTGATTTGAAAGGAAACAAGAGATGAATATGTATGTCGTTAAATGTTATGAACTATGATTATGTTTATTTATTGGTGTTAAAATTTTGTATTTATTTAAAGTAAAACAAAATAATAAATATTTCAACAGCAGTAAATTGTTTTTGTCTGGAAATTGAGTCGTCATCCTAAAATGTAAAGAAGAAAACACTATTAGAAACCTCAATATGTAACAACTCTGGATGCCCAATTCCAGATCGTTTCAGGCCAAATCCGCCTGCCGATGATTACGCATTGGAATAGGCACATTGAGAAGAGTTTGGTAGATAAGACGAGTCGTGCTCTGATGAGTCTGATATAAAAATAAGCTATTGCTTTATTTAATTTAATTAACGTTTCTTTTTTTCTAATAAAAATAATAATAAATATATTGTTATAAAACTATATCGTTTATAGTATCAGAAGTGGAAGGATTTGCGCGCGTACTGGAAGTTAAGTAGACGGTATTTATTGTCAATAGTACCTATTTATAATTAAGAGAGATAATGTTATTTAAAGTTGATCGAGTGCTGTGCTGTGGTTTGGTATGAAGGATATTAGATACAGTTCTTGATTGTTTTATTGTATTCTTGAGAAATTGAATTTTAATTCGAAGCATCTAGAATATAACGGCAAAGCTATGGCGTTATGTACAAGATGAAGCTTGTTTGAGTGTATCTGTATATACATAAGTTGAGACGAGAGAAAAAGAAGAATTTTGTTAAAAAAGGACGACACGTTTCGGTGTACGAAATGTGTTGGGTGTGAGCAGTATGAGTGAAGATCGCTGGAAAAGTATCGAAGAAAGAGAAAGAAAAGAAAATTCAAAGTCTCGAAATGGAAGAAATAAAAATAAAAAAAAAATTATAAAAAGAAAGAAAAGGAAGGGATATTGAAAGATGAACATGAAGTAGTTACTGTTTTGGCATACGAAATAGTATCCTTACTGAATGTGTCATTTTGAACAAGGGAGGTAAAAGATATTAAAAAAAAAAGAAAAAAAAAAAAACAAAATGAAAGCATGTGTTTTTCTTGTTTACATTTTCGGTATACGAAAGAGTAACAGAGAAGTAATGCTTTTTAGCTTTTATGAACGTCAATCATGAATTGAAAGGGTGAAAATTACTGTATGAATGACAATTAAAATGAAAGATACCTCAAACAAGTTCCATTCTGATTAGAGTATTAATTTATTAAATCGATTGAGCGACCACTAGTCAATTAAACCACATGTACAAACTTAATCTTTTATGTTTACAATTGTCAGACAAAAACAAATAGTCAACTTTTACTGCCAGAAGTAAGAATTCAGGCAATTCAAAGAATATGCATATATGGTAGACTTCATTACTATAAGACATACATATTTTTTTTTGTTTTCTTAGATTGAGATGGAGAAGCTTAGCTCTAAAGAACTTCAGTCTCAACTGAAAGATAGGGGACTATCAACAAAAGGGACCAAGCGAACGATGATAACTCGAATCCGGACATATGACCGACAAAAAACAAATCAAGCTTCGAGAGATGTAGTGGCTGATTCCAGAGATAACAACGAGAATGAGACTAGAGTTGGGGACCCCGGTGAAGAGGTTGCAATTTCACTGTCTGAATCAGGCACAATAGACGATCACCTTCAGAGGGAAAGGGAATGGGACCTTATAAGGCGTCAAAGGGTGCTCCTCGAAAATGAACGCAAGATGCTTCAAAAAGAACGTGAGATTGCAGATAATCTCAAACGTCTGGGAAGAACAGAGGCTTCAATTCCAGAAACAACACACAAAACTAAATTTAATTGCAGCATCAAAGATATTGCAGATGTACTCCCAATATTTACACCTGGCGATATAACATCATTATCAGCTGAAAAATGGGTAAACCGAGTGGAAACACTCTTTAAAATATATGACTGGGACGAAAGGGCTCTGTTGATGGCCGCAGCTTCAAAGTTGCATGGCCCTGGAAAATATTGGTGGGATACATCTCAGGAAGTATCCGTTACCTGGGTACAACTTGCAACGGGACTCAAAGCCAACTTTACAAATCAACAAAACGAAATCGAAATTCACCGACAAATGGCACGAAAGATTCGCAGACCTAACGAGTCACTTGAAAGCTTTTGCTTCGAGATGAATATGTTGGGAAAACGAGCTCAATTCGCCGACAACATAATTATTCAATATATCCTTACCGGATTAAACAACCCACAATTGAGTTCAAGCTTGGCAACAGCAAACTTCAAAAGTATTGCCGATAATTATAATCGCCAAACAACCAGTGGACAGACAAATTGGTCACGACAGCCGCCATTAAATGAACGTCCTGGGTGGCAGGGCCGACCACCATTGCCTCAAAGGAGTTCACTCACTTGCTACAACTGCAATCAAGCGGGGCATATTTCCCGTGAATGCCCACAAAACAGAAAGAGACCTTGGGTACCTACCAAGGACAACAACTACCGAGTTCCTAACAAAATGGAAAAACAGACCGATAAAAACGTCCGCATTAATGTTATCCACCGACAAGAAAAACCTGATTGCTTCTACAAAATGGTCACCATTAGTGGGAAAGAGTATGCCGCTTGACTCTGGCAGCGAACAAACTGTGATCGAAAATTCTATTGCTAAGGACACTGGGGTACGAATAGATTCCTGTGCTGTGACACTACATGGGTTCGGTGGTGGAAGTTGCCAAGCGTTAGGCCAAATCTCATGTAACATAGGTATCGATGATGCTATCTTCCCGGTTAACGCAGTAGTGGTTCCAGACGGTGGACTGCCTGGTTCAATTCTGATTGGAAAAGATATTCTCAACGATCCAATCTGTACAGTGTCAAAAGAAGGAGAAATCCTTATTATCAAAAGAAATGACACGATTTCAAAAGGAATAAGTAACTATTCTGAAATATTTTCCACTCACCTGAAAATAGATGAAGAGTTCGATTCAAAGGACCTAGTCACGCTGTTAAATAAATTCCGCAAATGTGTGGCTATGGAAGAAAAAGAACTGGGTCGGACAAGACTGATTGAGATGGAAATAGAACTGAACAAAATTGAACCGATATCCCAGAACCCGTACAAAGTCCCCTATGCGAAACGAGAAGTTTTATCGTCCATGATAAGCAAACTACTAGCCGCCGACATTATCCAGGAATCAAAGTCCGATTTTGCCGCTCCAGTGGTGCTTGTCAAAAAGAAAAACGGAGAGGACCGAATGTGCGTAGACTATAGACGTCTCAATATGGTCACAAAGAAGGTAAACTCCCCATCACCACTCATCGAAGAAGAGCTGAATAATTTGGTTGGATATAGTTATTTCATCGTGTTGGACTTAGCATCAGGATACTACCAGATACCTATCCGAAAAGAACACATCCCTCTCACAGCCTTTATTAGTCCCGATGGATTATTTGAATTTAAGGTCATGCCTTTCGGATTAGTAAACGCTCCAGCCTATTTCAAAAAGCTCATGAGAACAATTAAACAAAAAATGCTTCCCACAAAAGTAGTAAGTTATATGGATGACTTTGTCTTGCCAGTAATGTCGCTACAGGATGGAATGGATAAATTAGAAAAGTTCTTGAGGATTTTAGACGAAGCAAACCTGACTCTTAACTTGAAAAAGTGTGAATTCTATAAGAAAGAGATTGAGTTCTTGGGGCACATTGTTCGAGATGGTAAAATTCAACCAGGGCAAGCGAAAACTATGGCTGTCAAAGAGTTTGACCAACCCACAAACGAACATCAGGTGAGACAGTTCATAGGGCTTACAAGTTTCTTCAGAAAGTTCATCGAGAATTATGCTGCAATTGCATCACCTCTAACCGACTTAACTAAAGAAAATAAAAAATTTGTTTGGGGATCCAAGGAACAATCGGCTTTTGACCAGCTAAAGGAGTCTCTAGTGACCAAACCGGTTTTAGTGCTACGTTTAGTGCTATACGACCCAAACGCTGAACATGAGCTCCACACTGACGCTAGTGGAAAGGGTATCGCTGGAGTTTTGTTGCAAAAGAAAAATGAGACCCTCCATCCTGTTGCTTATTACAGCCGCAAAACTACACCAGATGAGTCAAAATACCAAAGCTATGAGCTGGAAGCCCTCGCGGTAGTTGAGGCAACTGATAGATTCCGACAATATTTGCTTGGTAAACATTTTTTAATTGTCTTTGACTGCGAAGCTTTGAAAACCACTATGAAGAAGAAAGAAATGATACCCCGAATCGCTCGCTGGTGGCTGCGTATGCAGGAGTATGACGGTAAGGTTGTACATAGAGCAGGCAAACAAATGACACACGTCGATGCGCTTTCAAGGAACCCATGTGAACCTGCTAAACCACCAGAAGTAGTTGATATGAACGTATTCAAGATAAACATCGAAGAAACTGACTGGGTATACTCACTACAACTCCAAGACAAGGAAGTGGCTGATATTGCAAAAGTTCTTGAAAGCCCTCCAAAGAACGAATAGGAGAAGCAAATACATCACGACTATACCCTCCATCAGGGAAGACTTTATCGAAAGGTTGAAGGGGAAATCAGACTTTTTGTACCTAAGGGTTCGAGAAACAGAGTTTTAAGAATAAGCCATGATTTGATGGGACATTTCTCGGAAAAGAAAACCACCACACACCTCCGCGCACGATATTGGTTCCCGAGAATTACTCAATTTGTGAAAAAGTATATAAAGGCTTGCGTCGAGTGCTCTTATAATAAAAAAGTAAGTCAACCTCGAGGAGAATTATTCCCAATCGAGAAGGGAAATGTACCCTTCGACACTATTCACCTCGATCAATTAGGACCCTTCCTCAAGTCCACAAAAGGCAACAGCTATTTAATCGTTTTGGTAGACGCATTTACCAAATACGTCATCATCAAAGCGCTTCCTAGCACCCAAACGAAACCTGTTATTAACTTCCTCTCAGACATATTTTTCACATTTGGTACACCTCGCCGAATGATAACCGACAAGGGAACGTCATTCACATCACATGCGTTTGAAGAATTTACGAAAAGCCACTCTATTCAACATATCCAGAATGCAACTAGAACACCAAGAGCAAATGGGCAGGTGGAGAGGTATAATCGTACCATTCTCCAAGCACTTTTGACAACTACTGATGAAGAAACTAAATGGGACCAAAAGACAAAATTTGTTCAATGGGGAATAAATAATACCGTCAACGAAACAACGGGTAAAACAGCGCATCAGTTATTGATGGGGTACATACCTCGAGACCCATTAAAAGATGCCCTTACTCAATGTGTTGACTTAAATCAAACTATTCCTAACATAGAGAGTATTCGCAAGGAAGCAGTAGAATCTACTTCTAAAAAACAAGAAAATCAAAAACGACACCATGATCAGAAACATCAAAAGGCAAAAACATACAAAGTTGGTGACCTGGTGATGTCTTTAAATGATGGAATTGCTGCCACTGGAACGTCCAGGAAACTGGAAGTAAGATACCGGGGACCATATTGTGTAACTGCCATTCTACCACATGACCGCTATCAAGTGGCGGATATGCCGTTTGCTCCCAGAACTCAGAAGCCTTATTCAGCAGTTTGGTCGGCTGACCGAATGAAACACTGGATTGAACTAGACCTAGATTTCGACGAGGACGGCGAAGAGTATCAGGATGGTCGAGACTGTAACAACTCTGGATGCCCAATTCCAGATCGTTTCAGGCCAAATCCGCCTGCCGATGATTACGCATTGGAATAGGCACATTGAGAAGAGTTTGGTAGATAAGACGAGTCGTGCTCTGATGAGTCTGATATAAAAATAAGCTATTTCTTTATTTAATTTAATTAACGTTTCTTTTTTTCTAATAAAAATAATAATAAATATATTGTTATAAAACTATATCGTTTATAAATAATCGTTTAGGACGAAATTTATAGTCGTTACTCAAGTTAAAATTTTTCTCAACTTAAGAATTCACTTTAATAGGGTAAAATCTTGACTTGAAAAAATATTTAGGATATTATTTTACCTGTTAGTTTCCAAAAGTGTATACCAACCCTTTGTGGGTCAGTAGGACAGTATGATTACTTCCAGCAGCAGTTTGACTAATAGCGCCTTGAACTTTGACTTGAACAGGACCACTTGCCGCTTGTAAATCTCCAGTTCCAAGTTGCCCATACCGATTACTGATTACTTCCAACTGTGAAAACTTTACCGGTGAGAATCAAGATTATAGTGTGATGTAATCCACAAGAAATTTGTACAGCTGGGCTGTTTGATGGTGGGACTAAAGGAGCCACTCTAGGATCCTTTTCAGCGACTGAAGCCAAATTGTTTTCTTCACGTGGTTGCTTATCCTTTCGACGCAAAATAATCCTCTTCGATAATTAATTGTTTTGGATCTAAAAAATATTTAATTTTAAATCTATTCCTTGTTTTATTTTTTTTATTTTCTTACCGCTATGTTCAGTTTCTTGCATAGCAATACACGATAAGCATAATCCACATTTGGAGCATCCTGCGTCACCATGGCCGCATGGACAAACCCTTTTTATAAAATTATAAATATAATTAAAGACAAATTGAAAAAATAAGCAAACTTACGCTCCTGGCATCCTTTCCTTCACCGGCACATTGTGAGATGACACACATGAGATATTGTATCCAGTACATTCCTTACAAACGACACAAACTCTACACTGTCCTTGTGCCACATGATGATCATCAAAATCGCACAAATTAGCAATATCATATTTATGCCTTCTTTCACTTGGTTTTATATCATTCGAATCTACTTGACTTCCTCCATTGGTATCCATCGAGTAAATAGATTCTTTGGGTTTTGAATTAAATGAACGTCCACATTGACCTTTGTTATTTAAACCAAAGGTAAAGAGTTGCCCTTTGGAGTTGAGAACAACGCAATGAGCTTTATATGCTGATCTGAGAATTCAGTTGCATAACCATGAGCATCACAATGTGCTGTATCCTTGCCAAGCACAATGAGTCGTCCGGTCTTGGTTACAAAAGCCGATGTTGCATTATTGCAAGCAGCTTGAATAACTACATGTCCTTCTATACGAGTTAACCGTTTAAGTTTAACAGCTTTTGGTTGTCTGCGATTTTTGGAGGAATCTCCTTCTTCACCTCGACGGGCAGTTCATTAAAATATAAAAGATTCCATCCAATGCGAGAGTATTAAATCGATAAGAGCTAAAAGGACAGCTCGCTCACTTTCCGATGGATCAAACTTGAGCACATCATAGAAGATTTAACGTTCCGTGGCTCTGAGATATTTCTCAGTCGTTCCTTGAAGGCTTAACTTGCAAATAGTCAAGTGGAAGAAAGTTTTCTACTTCCAAAAGTGACTAGCCGTCTTCTCGGCATTAGAATTATGGCTTCCATGTTTTTTTCCAGCACGTTTGTTTGTTGGCTGACACGTGTTAATCATCCAGGAATCTTCATTACGACGGGCAGTTCCTTAAAAAAAAAAAAATGGATTCGATTTGGTCTTTTTGTTTATTTATGGAAAGCAATAAAATGAATTAAGTTGACCAAAAAGTCTTATTTGCTTACCTCACGCTCACCGATTTGGTTTTGTTTTGTTTTATTAAAAATAAACTTTCTTCTTCAAACTTAAAATAAATTATGCTCGCTGTCAAAAATTTTGACATAACACATGGTTTTTTTGTATGTGTGTTAGTTTTGTGTACGTGTATGACAGATTTTTCTACGTTACATAACTTTACGTCGCGTAACGTTAAATATGTGTGTAAATTGTAATTGTTTATAGAACTGTTATTTTATTCACATTTTGTTAATTATTTATTAAACTATGATTCACCAAATTGTAATATTGATTAACCAAATTTCACAGAGCGATTTCCGATCGATTGATACCAAAAAACCCTATTTTTGTTACTATCGGCTGCTAACTATACGCCAAACCTTAAATTGTTAATAACTTTTAAACCAGGATTCACCAAATTCTAAAATTCGTTGACCAAATTTCACCTAATTCTCTATTTTTTGTTACTATCGGCTGCTAACTATACGCCAAACCTTAAATTGTTAATAACTTTTAAACTAAGATTCACCAAATTCTAAAATTCGTTGACCAAATTTCACCTAATTCTCACCTAATTATTTGCATCAAAATTTTTGAAAATCGTGAAAACTCGCTGCTAACTATACGGCGGTGAGTGCGCAAAGCGATTTTCTACGATTTGAAAGGGAATATTAGACTGCATGCACTTATTTTGGGAAGATCCAAGTGAGTTTGATCTGCTGTCAATTCATGCAAATGTGTTTGTAAACAGAGGTGCTAGTTAAGTTTAAGTTTCTTAGCTCTTTTTTTTCTTATTTTTCTTGCCAAACAAATTAAATTTTCCCCTAAACAACAAAAAATTACAATAAACAAAGTATGGGATATTGAAAAAAACGGAAGATTGGTCATAAAGTGCATTGTGAAATACATATACTCTTCGATTACATGTCTGAACGTGTAAGAGGGCGCACCATTATGAAGTATTAGAGTGCGCGGGTTGTAAGAGCAGTAAATGCTATCCAAGGCTTCAAAATAACTGGCATTTGTCCATATTCCAGGAAGCAGCAACTAGAAAAAGCAATTCCTACCAAAAACAAACCAAATAAAAGTTTTGTAAAAAACCAGCGAATGGAAGTTACTAGGAAATGTTGAAATTTTCTCGGAACCATTAATCGAAGACTAAATAGAATGTTCCTCATGCAAGGAGTGATAGGTCTGATGTGATACTCTGTTTATTTAAAGATAGGCAGTTTTATTTGCGACTTTATTTGTGCGAACTTAAACCCGTGCGCAGTTGCGCACTCTAAGCTAAGCTGCACAATCTTATACAATAGTATGTATAAGAGTGCGCAAATGACCTAATGTGGTATTTTGCTTATAACTTTTGAATTAATACATTTTTGTTACCAGTTTTAAGTTTTTTTCGTTGCTTCGATTATAAACTAAAAAATATATATAAAAAAAGTAGTTAAATTCTTTTTGTTATTGTATTATTTGGTGTTGTGTCTAAAGTGTGCGCTCTTGTACCACCTTACCCTATATTGAATTACTTTTTTCTCAACACTCTTGACTATTAAAACATTTTTGTTTTAAAATTTTGACACTTTCTAAAAATTAAACATGAAATATTAAATTAATTTTTTTTTTTTGTTCATTTAAGATTTTTTTTATTTTGCATAGATATAATAGGTGTGTTTTTTATTACAACCGGTCTTAACTGGACAAAAAAAAAGCAGTCTGGGCTAGGCAATTTACATGTTAAAAACAACAACACCTTAGCCCCTTGGGCTTAGTTGTTTAGCCCGGAGATTTCTCTGGGCTTAACTTTTTGAAGAGTTTTAAATCTGTGCTACCAAACTATTTTTTTCATAAATTGTTTAGAATTTGTTTAAAAACGTGAAAACTCACGTTTGGAAGGACAAAATGTATTAAAAAGTTTTGCTAGCATACATTTTTGTATCTCTTTGTAAAACATACATGAAAAATACAAGAAAATGACGAAAGCGAAAAATATGACAACTCTAAATTTTTATTGTGTCTGCTGTTTTCGGAACATTCAATATACAGTGATGCCAAGATTTCAGGTTAAGCCCCGAGGCGTTTTTTTTGTCCAGTTAAGGACGGTGGTAATAAAAAACACACCTAATAAATGCTTGTACTAAGCAGAGTCCCAATCTTTGACCTTCCTCTGAAATTCGTATCACCATTCACTTTAGGTACCTATTTTATTCTTTTGAATTTGTTTTTACCTTCAAAAAACAAAGAAACTACCCTCTGAACACATCCCTAAGAAATTCGACTGCTGAATATCCCTTGAAGGCTGAATATCCCAAAATATCCCACTGGACTGGAAATATGAAGCGCCCTCTCCTGGAAAAGAAGTTTCGAGAAGCAAAGACGAGAACCTTCGAAGACATTCTCGAATCTCGGAATTCCGGTATAAAAGGACAGTGTGGACACCGACCTTTAATTTTGAAAGTGACATGTGCAGTACAAAGTGAAATAAAGTGTTGGAAATTATTAGTAGTAAATAAAGTGATTTAAAGTGTGTTTGTTTGGGCGAATAATAAAAGTAAATTGAGTTGAAATAAAGTGTGTTTTTATTTGAACAGACAAATAAGTGGAGATCAAGTAAATCGAAAAAAGTTTTATTAGCTGCGTTCCTTTGGAAATATTTATCTACTTTTAAGTACTTAAAACTACTTTGATCTACTTTGCTATACTGAAAAAGTAGTTCAAAGCAGCTTTAAGTACTAAAAAGTAGATAAATATTTCCAAAGGAACGCAACTATTGTGAACCCGGAATAAAACATAACAATATTTTTAAGATTAAAACAATCAACAATTTTCAAATAATTTTCAAAGTCAGGTTTACTCTTAAAACTTAATCTAAAACATTCTATTTTATTTTTAAAATCAAATTGATTTTCCAAATATTCAATTGCACTTTCATAAAATGCGTCAATTTCCTTTGAAAATTGAGTCCAAAAAGTCCAAACTTATGCTCTCTTTCTGTTTTTATTAAATTTCTTATAACATTCATTATAGTATATAAATGAACTATATTAGTCTCTTCGTCCTCAAGAAATTTAATTGCATTATTAAAAATCTCTCCAACATGTGATATAAAAGCTAAATAAACTTTAATCGAGTAACCAAAGCAAATTATTACGGATCTCGGCCGAACATCTCTGATTTTGATGATTTTTTTTTCAAACGTCGGTAATTAAAAATACTTTAAAGTCTATAGGTTAAAAATTACCGATGTTGCCGCATTGTTTTTTAAAATTTAAATTAAATTTTTTTTAATAAAACCGTTTTTTGTGCTTTAATTTCATAAAATAAATGATACCAAAAGATTCTCTATGTTATTTGAGGAAAAAATACATGGGAGTAAAGACAATTCTCCATCGTTTAAGCGATAAATGCAATTTTCTCACAAACTGACTTCAAACGCAAACAAAATATTTTGAAAACAACGGCAGCACCTACAATATTTTCATACACGTTTTGTCTGTCAAATTTAATCAAGAGTTTTTGACTGAATTGTTCTCAACTCCGAATTTTGGAAAAAAATGTTATTCTAAAATTTTAAGGGCCAGTTGTACAAATATTTAATACGTGGTTCAGCAACTTTTATCTTCTGAATTCAGTGGTAAAATTGATTTTTAGCACTGCTTCTAGGTCCATATATGTTCAAATAGCTAAATTCATCCTTCAACTAAGGTTGATCCACTGCTAATCCGCCAAAATCGGCGAGTTAAATTCCTGACCCGAGGCTGAACCACGTTTGTACAACTGGCCCTAAATGATTTTTTTTCAAACTTTTTCGTAGTAAAATAAGAATTTATTTTTAAATTTTTTTTTTGCCCTAAATATTATCAGTTGAATTCCGAAATCCGGAGAGGAAAAGGTAATACATATTACAGTTTAAAAAAAAAATAAAAATTACTTCAATTTCATGGGATTTTTTTTGATTAAAACTGAATTTTTGCATTGAAATAATTGATTTTCTCAAAGACTTTGGAAAATAAGAACCTTTAACTTTTGCTATTTATCTCTCAACAATAAGGGCTATTGAATGAAGAAAAAACAACTTTATATTTAAATGTTGAACATAAAACAAAAATAAGTTAATTTTTATTTTCAAAATTTGGCGTGGCAAAATCGCATCGTCACCTCTCGCGGTGCCCGCTGGATAAGATCACGATTCGTGATCCTGATGAAATGCAAGATCACGATTCTTGATCTAATACGTGTTAATTAATAATCTATATGGATCAAAAGTGGGATAATAAAAAACGGCTATTATTTGTGAAAAAGCAAAACAAATAAACGAATAATTTAATAATATCTATATTTCTCATGGTATTTTTTGTTATTGTAATGTTTTATTCCAGGTTCACAATGAAACTTATTTAATTTCCTTTTATATTTCCGTTCAAATAAGAACACACTTTATTTCAACTCAATTTACTTTTATTATTCGCTCAAACAAACACACTTTTAAATCACTTTATTTACTACTAACAATTCGCAACACTTTATTTCACTTTGTATTGTACTCTTTCACTTTCAAGATTAAACTGTATCCGGTCCAAGAGATGCACGGTGGAATTTCTGGAGGCCATTTAGGCATCAACAAGACGCTGGAAAAGCTACGACAGCAATTCTACTGGTTACGTGTGAGAGAAGACGTTGAAAAGTGGTGCCGAAAATGTGATACTTGTGCCGCTAGCAAAGGACCAGCTAGAAAAATCCAAAGCAAGATGCAGCAGTACAATGTGGGTACACCTTTTGAGAGAATTGCAATAGACGTAGCAGGTCCTTTTCCCGAAACCAACAACGGAAATCGATACATCCTTGTAGTGATGGACTACTTCAGCAAATGGCCTGAGGCATTTGCCATTCCAAACCAGGAAACCAAAACAGTTGTGGATAAGATTGTCTTTCATTGGGTGAGCAGGTTCGGAGTACCCATGGAACTTCATTCCGACCAAGGAAGGAACTTCGAATCTAAGATCTTTCAAGAGGTTTGCTCACTCCTTGGCATCAAGAAGACGCGAACAACACCGCTTCATCCACAATCTGATGGGATGGTTGAGCGATTTAACAGGACACTTAAGGAACACCTGTCAAAAGTAGTCAATGATAATCAACGAGACTGGAACCGACATATTCCATTATTCTTGATGGCCTATAGAAGTGCAACACATAGTTCTACTGGACATACACGCTGCCCTTTTATACCGGAATCTCGAGACTCGAGAACGTCCTCGAAGGCTCTCGTCCCTGTCTCTCGAAACTTCCTTTCCAGGAAGGGCATTTCATACTTCCAGTCTAGTGGGATATTTTGAGATGTGTTCAGTGGGATATTTTCTTAATTACTAAAGGTCCGTTCACATTTCTACCTTTCCAGTAGTAGGTAGTGTGTTCAGACTTATATCTTAAAAGTAGTTCAGTAATTCATCGTTACATTATTTTCAGGCGATTCACTTATACTTTTTGTATACAAATTACACAGATATTTATTACACTTTTTGGTAGGTATATTTTAAACCTGATTTAAATATAAAAAAATATTATTATCATTTTACAATCATAAAATTGATACTCGTTGATATAAAATTAATTCGTAAAATAAATGTTTTTCGAGGTCTGTTTTGTTTTTTTCTTATATGGAAACTACATTGAACGGCAAATCGAAAAAAAAATCTATATCATTATGAGGTTGTCGCTCCAAGTGGTAGATGGCATGGAAAGCTATTTCCCAAGTCCCAATTGAAAGGCAAATCGAAAAAAAAATCTAAATCATTTTGAGGTGGTCGCTCCAATTGGTATATGGCGTGGAAAGCCAATTCCCAATCCTCACCAGCCCAGAACTGACATAAGCTGGAAGTTTGGTCAGCTATTACATGAAGCCTCAAGAGGCTTGACTCTTTTTTCGAATTTTCTTTTGATAATCATTCTGTGACACGATGCCTCTTGAGTCAAGGACTCAAATTTGACATTTCTCTTTTGATTTAAAATTTGTTGTTGTTGTATTGCACTAAGAAGCAAAACGAAATGAGAGGGAATGTTGAAAAAAGAAAAGTGGAAAAAGAAACGTAAAAAAACAGTCTCGGACTCACGACCCATGACTCTCCGGTCGGATAATTTTTTCTTTCATCTTTTTTCTCTTTTGCACTCATTATATTTAAAAAGAGTCTCGCCTCTTGAGGCTTCATGTAATAGCTGACTTGGGATTTGGGTTTTTATTGGGTGCGTTCACGTACGCACAGATACCCTATCCAAGACATGGTATAAAAAGAGAAGGTATGATCATTAGAAAAAACTCAGTATCGAGAACTGTCAAAACTTAAAAATGGCTACTTAAGGTTTTGACAGCTGCCCATTGAAATTGTTGTTGTAATCAAATTTGTCTTGGAAATTGTTGTTGCTTTTGACTGCGCGAAATGCCAAACGTCAAAACCTTAGGTACTACCCCATTTTGTAAGATGGCGGCTCTAATGATCATACCTTGTCTTTTTATACCATGATCCAAGATACCTAAGTATCAGATACGATTGTGAACACGAATCCCATAAGATACACGAGAATCCATTTTTAGGATACTTTTGGATTTTTTTGATTGTCCAAATGTCAACACATGTTTACGATCAGCTGAGATTTTATATGGGATTATAACAACATAAAGGTATCCGGATACTTTGTATTGTAATGTTTTATTCCGGGTTCACAATAAAACTTATTTAATTTCCACTTATATTTCCGTTCAAATAAAAACACACTTTATTTCAACTCAATTTACTTTTATTATTCGCTCAAACAAACACACTTTTAAATCACTTTATTTACTACTAACAATTCGCAACACTTTATTTCACTTTGTACTGTACTCTTTCACTTTCAAGATTAAACTGTCCCCGGTCGGTGACTACGTTGCCCTTTTATACCGGAATCTCGAGACTTGAGAACGTCCTCGAAGGCTCTCGTCCCTGCCTCTCGAAACTTCCTTTCCAGGAAGGGGCACTTCATACTTCCAGTCTAGTGGGATATTTTTAGATGTGTTCAGTGAGATATTTTTAGATGTGTTCAGTGGGATATTTTTAGATGTGTTCAGTGAGATATTTTTCTTAATTACTAAAGGTCCGTTCACATTTCTACCTTTGCAGTAGTAGGTAGTGTGTTCAGACTTTTATCTTAAAAGTAGTTCAGTAATTCATCGTTACATTGCCCCCCTCTTAGGATTGTTCGTCCCGAACCACTCCATTGCTTCTATCACCATTATAACGATGTAAACGGTCACAATGAACTACCTTTAGTTTGCCTCTTACCCCTCTTTGTATACGGTAAACCACGTCGTTAATTCTGGTTATTACTGTGTAAGGGCCTTCCCAGTTTTGTTGTAGCTTCGGTGATAGTCCCTTTTGTCGGTGGGGATTGTAAAACCACACAAGTTCTCCTTCTTGAAACCCTGTTGCTGTCGCTCGTGCGTCATATCTTGTTTTCATCCTGTCACTAGACGCTTTTATATTTGTCCTTGTCCGTTGGTGAATGTCAGCCAGTGTTCCTTTCAGGTTATCTACGTACTCATCCATTTCATGTGGCTCGTTTGGAACACTTCCAAATTTTATCTCACTTGGCAGACGTATTGTTGAGCCAAATAGGACTTCCGATGGTGTATGTCCAGTAGAACTATGTGTTGCACTTCTATAAGCCATCAAGAATAATGGAATATGTCGGTCCCAGTCTCGTTGATTATCATTGACTACTTTTGACAGGTGTTCCTTAAGTGTCCTGTTAAATCGCTCAACCATCCCATCAGATTGTGGATGAAGCGGTGTTGTTCGCGTCTTCTTGATGCCAAGGAGTGAGCAAACCTCTTGAAAAATCTTAGATTCGAAGTTCCTTCCTTGGTCGGAATGAAGTTCCATGGGTACTCCGAACCTGCTCACCCAATGAAATACAATCTTATCCACAACTGTTTTGGTTTCCTGGTTTGGAATGGCAAATGCCTCAGGCCATTTGCTGAAGTAGTCCATCACTACAAGGATGTATCGATTTCCGTTGTTGGTTTCGGGAAAAGGACCTGCTACGTCTATTGCAATTCTCTCAAAAGGTGCACCCACATTGTACTGCTGCATCTTGCTTTGGATTTTTCTAGCTGGTCCTTTGCTAGCGGCACAAGTATCACATTTTCGGCACCACTTTTCAACGTCTTCTCTCATACGTAACCAGTAGAATTGCTGTCGTAGCTTTTCCAGCGTCTTGTTGATGCCTAAATGGCCTCCAGAAGTTCCACCGTGCATCTCTCGGAGAACATCATTTACCTTTGACTGAGGTACGACTAGCTGCATTACATAGGATTTACCATCTGCGGATTCCCACTTACGCCTGAGTAGCCCTTCTTGCACATGAAGTGAGTCCCATTGTGCCCAATATGCTTTTAGAGTGGGGCTTCGGTCAGAGATGACGGCCCATTCTGGTTTCTCTTGATGTTCCTTCCATGCAAGGATGGGTTCGATGTCCGAATCTTCCTGTTGGGCCATTCTGAGTTCTTCATTACTCCGGCCGCAAATGGGATCAGCTCTCGTTCTTCTAACAGCGACAACTTCCTTTTCTTCTAGTCGTATGCAATGCTTGCAGTCTTGCTTGCACGGGCGCCGAGATAATGCGTCTGCATTTGAATGCAGCTTTCCTCTTCGATGTTGAATCTGACATTGATACGTCTGAAGTATCTCGATCCATCTTGCTACTTGACCCTCTGGATTTTTGAAGTTCAAAAGCCAATTTAGCGCACCATGATCTGTGCGAAGAAGGAACTTCTGTCCATAGATGTACTTATGGAAGTGCTTTGTTGCCAATACTAGAGCTAGAAGTTCCCTTCTGGTCACGCAATAATTTCTTTCTTGTTTCGAGAGTACCTTGCTGAAATAGGCAACGACCTTTTCTTCTCCGTCATGAACTTGCGATAAAACAGCACCAACTCCAACATTACTTGCATCTGCGTCAATGATGAATTGTTTGCCTGGAGTCGGATAGGCCAGCACAGGAGCTTCACATAACCGCAGCTTTAGTTCCTGAAAGCTTTTCTCACACTCACCTGACCATTTAAAGGGTTTACCCTTCTCCGTAAGTTGGTGCAAGCTTTTGGCGATTCTCGCAAAATCCTTCACAAATCGTCGATAGTACGTTGCCAGACCCAGGAAACTCCGAAGTTGATGCTTGTCCTGAGGGGTTGGCCAGTTCTTCAGAGTGTCAACTTTTTCAGGATCAGTCTTCACTCCTTGGGATGAGATGATATGGCCCAAATATTTAACCTCGGTCTTGAAAAGTGCACATTTCTTTGGATTCAACTTAAGATGTGCTTCTCGTAGCCTCTGGAATACAGCCTTTAGGTTTTCACAATGGTCATCAAATGTTTTTCCGTAAACGATGACATCATCCAAATAGACTAGGCAAGATTTCCAGGTTAATCCATTCAAAACGCACTCCATCAAACGCTCAAAAGTAGCTGGGGCATTGCATAGCCCAAACGGCATGACATTAAACTGCCACAGACCATTTCCTGTGGAGAAAGCCGTCTTCTCCCGATCTTCTGGATGGATTTCCACCTGCCAGTAGCCACTCTTCAAATCCAAAGTCAAAAACCATTGTGCTCCTTCCATTGCATCTAGAGTATCACTGATTCTTGGCAGTGGGTAGCTGTCTTTCTTCGTCACATCATTCAGCCTGCGATAGTCGACACAAAATCGAGTGCTTCCATCCTTCTTTTTGACGAGAACTACCGGTGATGCCCAAGGGCTTTTGGAATTTTCGATTAGCCCGTCTTTCTTCATTGTTGTTATCATTTCTTCAACTTCACCTTGTCCTAGCATCTCCTGTATCGATTCGATGCTGCACCAGTTGTGTTCGGCCGTATTGCCCGCTGGGTGAAGAGAAGATATCAGCATACTCATGAAGAAGCCTTCCCGCAACATTAAGCTGATGTTGACTCAGGTTGTCTGAATTGAGAATTTGTTTCTTTAGTTTCTCCGAGTTCATAGTCATCTGTGTATCCACCTCGTTGATCTTAGTTATTGCGGCCACAGATTCACATTGCCCAACAACTTCTCCTTTCTTAAGCTTGATTGGGTACGGTTTGATGTTAAGTATCCGTACAGGTACCATGTTGTTCTTTGGTGCCACAAGAGTCTTCCCGATGATGATGTTTTGGGAACTTTGCTCAACTTCTGGTTCAACCATGAGGTATCGATGGCTTCCAAAGTTCCCCTTTAACTTGGTCCACACAAAAACTTCTGAAGAAGGAGGCAGGCACATGTCTTCTTTGATGACAGTTCTAATTGTTGTCGAGTTTTCGTTGCCATAGACCATTGGAATCTCTACATTTCTGTATTTCAGGACTTGATTACCTATATCCAAAATGATTCCATGCTCCTTCATGAAGTCGATTCCAATGATGCACTCGTCACATATATCTGCCACCAAAAACACATGTGAAAACTCTAGTTCAGCTACACGGATCGTAAGACGAACTTCTCCGTACACTCTTGCTGCTTCTCCTGTGGCGGTATTCAGACGGTAGCTGTTGGTGTTATGTAGCCATGTCATCTTCACCAAGTCTCTTCGTACAATGGAGGCGGTGGCACCGGTGTCAATTGTAGCCACGTGTTGTTTGTTGTTTATGGTCGCCTCCACTGTCAGACTTTTGTTGTCGCGTTTAGTCTGTGAGACTTGAATTGTGGTTCTGGGGCCATCGATACCAGAAACCAGCTTCTGCCCCTCGAAGTTGGTTCTTACTCGTTTCCCCGAGTGGGAATCAAGATGAGCATGAGTGTTAGTTGTATAGCGTACCTGTTGTTGGGCAATATTCCTATTTCCACAGTGTTCGCAAGCAGTTCTTCTTGGTGGAAATCTGCACTGCCGCTGGAGATGTCCAGTTTTGTTACAGTTCCAGCATCGAGCAGCTCCGTCTCGCTGGTTTCTTTGGAACGCGAGTTTTTGACAAGAGCATTCCTCCACTGCAACTTCTCTTACCCGATGAACGCCTTGAGAAGCCTGTTCTGCTGCTTCCATAGTCAGTGCAAACGCTAATGCTTCAGGAAGGGAACGTTTTCCAGCTGTTCGAATTGCTCGCTGAAGATTTATATCAGCACGTACAAAGGCTTCTGTCGCAAACTGATTGATAATGTCGTCTCCTGCTGTCGGATATGCCAGATGAGCCAACCTTTCAATATCTGCTTGAAGTTGTTGCAGAGTTTCTCCTCTTTTCTGGACTCTTGTATTGAGTTGGACGCGGAAGACTTCCTGCATATGGCCATCTCCAAAGCGTTTTTCAATGACCTGGACAAGAGCGTTAAAGTTACCATTCTTTTCTGGTGGTAACGTTTGTAACAACTCAGCAGCAGGACCTCTAAGAGCAAGAGTCAGCGCTATACATTTGTCTTCGTCATCCCAGCCATTTGTTGTGGCAGCTGCCTCAAACTGTTTCTTGTAGATCGACCAAGAACTTTGTCCATCAAAGGTTGGTGGATGCATTTCCTTCTTCTTTAAATACTCACCAGAACTTTCTCGCACCTTAATTTTTCGAACCTTGTCAAGTTCTTCGGTAAAACTTTGCATTTTCACTGCCATTCCTTTCAATTTGTCATCGAATTTTATTTCCACTTTTTCGAGTTTTTCTTCAACTTTCTCGAACTTTTCTTGAGATTGTTTTTCAACACCTTTGATGGAAGCATCAAGAGCAATGAACTTGTTCTCGATAGCATCAAGCTTACCTTCGATGAGGTTTTTCTGTTCATCTAGAAGGTTCTTTTGCTCTGTGCGTTGTTGTTCCATTTGTTCTCTCTGTTCTTTGCGTTGTGTCTCAATTTTTTCGAGAACACTACTCTGTTGTTTTTCTAATTGTTCTCTCTGTTCCTTGCGTTGTGTCTCAATTTGTTCTTTGTGTTCTTCAAATTTTGCAAGCAGAACAGCCATCATGGATGACATATCGGAACTAGTACTTACTCGTTCTTCTATCATTTCAACCTCGAATTGAAATGTATCCAAATCTTCGTTTTTCTGGGTTAAATAATCCTGTAGACGAATAATGAGATCATTTTTCGATCCAGCAGTAGGAAGACTTCGCTTAGTCAATTCCGCCTTCAACTCAGTCAAACTTAACTGATTTAGTGTTTTACCCATTTCAACTTTTCAAAACGCGAGCACTTTTACTTATTTCAAAATGTTTTACACTTTGTTTATTGTTAAAACACACGCGCACTTTTTATTTTATTCGCGAAATTATCTGATTCGCACAAATAAATAAGTTTTATTCCACTTTTCTGACACCAATGTAATGTTTTATTCCGGGTTCACAATAAAACTTATTTAATTTCCACTTATATTTCCGTTCAAATAAGAACACACTTTATTTCAACTCAATTTACTTTTATTATTCGCTCAAACAAACACACTTTTAAATCACTTTATTTACTACTAACAATTCGCAACACTTTATTTCACTTTGTACTGTACTCTTTCACTTTCAAGATTAAACTGTCCCCGGTCGGTGACTACGTTGCCCTTTTATACCGGAATCTCGAGAACGTCCTCGAAGGCTCTCGTCCCTGCCTCTCGAAACTTCCTTTCCAGGAAGGGGCACTTCATACTTCCAGTCTAGTGGGATATTTTTAGATGTGTTCAGTGAGATATTTTTAGATGTGTTCAGTGGGATATTTTTAGATGAGATATTTTTCTTAATTACTAAAGGTCCGTTCACATTTCTACCTTTGCAGTAGTAGGTAGTGTGTTCAGACTTTTATCTTAAAAGTAGTTCAGTAATTCATCGTTACAGTATATAAAATCTATAGTACTATCATGAAGTGAAATTTTTTAGTTTGTTCGCTACCTAAGTGGTCGCGAGGGCGCTTAGATCGAATTTAATAATGAGAGCAAAGAGATGAGATATACATCATTGTATATATATTTCCATAGTACTATCATGAAGTGAAACGATCTTAGGAACTCTAGTGGTGACTTGAAAAAGCAGAATTTGTATGGAAAAAACACACTGAGCGCCACCTCAAAAAAGTGGCGACATGAACTAATACTAAATTCGACTTCATGATAGTACTATGGAAATATATATACAATGATATACATTTCTGTTTGAAATTTGACATAGTTTGTAGTTCGTTCGCTCCATAAACAAAAAATACCAAGACTGGAAACTCGGCGGTCAACTGACGTTTGCCTACAAGCTGCGAGGTGTGGTGAATGTCGTTAACTTATCGTTGTGTTCGCCCTTCAAGCAAACAAGTCCGACCTCGGTCCGAATCCACTCCGCCTCAGGCGGAGCTGAGTCCGACTTCGGCTCAGAAACAGGTCCGAAGGCGGCTCAAATTAGTATGGAAATTATAATCACCGCGAAGTCGATTGCATATGTATTGGTGTGGTGAAAATCTCCATTCCGGGAAAATGGAGATGAAGTCGGACCCGAGGCAGAGCAGCGAAAACCTACCAGAAAGAGGAATAAAAAAGGGATGACGTTTCGCATTTGCGACCAAAAAAAAACAAGATTTATTTTTTTTTTCACTGAAACTGTTTTATATTTTATTTTATTTTGGCAAACGAGATTTTCACAATAAATACAATATAAGATACAATACATTTTTTTCATTTTATTTTATTTGTTGTTGCTGCTGCTGTTGTTGGTGTTTCTTTTCTTCCTTCTGCCTTTTTCTTCATCATTAGAGATTACATCTAAAACACAAACAGAAACACATCACTTTAATCCAAACACTTTGAGCGATATATACAACATACCTTTTTTTGTTTCCATATTGTTAATAGTTTGATATAATTGTTTATAATTATACTTATAATTTATTAACAACGACACGAGACACGACGCGACTAAACACTTGAACAAAAAATAACAAAATGACGCTTTTGCTCTTGTTGGCTATGTCTGTCAATTTTTTTTTCCTTTTCTCACCACGATTCTCTTAGACTTTTGTGTTCATACACAAAAAGTTGCAAGTGTGTGAGTGCAACCCCGCTTTTCTCGGTCGGAGGTCGGACTGTCTTTTCTGGACTCCGTTTTCTTGCTTGAAGGGCGTGTCCGATGTGTGGTGAATGTCGTGAATCTATAAATGTGTGCGTGTTAACGTCATTTACCAACGTGGTGGCTTTCACATATATTCACAGACAACACTGTTCTCAACAGGGTTTTGGGGGGAAAGACGTACGAAAGTTTCCAGTCTTGGTATTTTTTGTTTATGGTTCGCTCGCTTACTTTTTATATACAAAGCCTATGGATCGGTACGTGAACGCATCCATTTTGATTCCTCTCATTTCCTAAATAAATATTCTGTGGTGACCAAAAATTTTTAAATAAAGATACTTGGACTTGAGTTTCAATGGGTGCGTTCACATACGCACAGATACCCTATCCAAGATACCTAAAGCCAGAACTATAATTGGCGGATGGAGTCGGATGCTAATGTCAATTGTTGTTGTGTTTCCATAAGTTTCCATCCGACGAGTGCGGTTGCGAACGTACTTGTCGGATGGAAACTTATGGAAATACAACAACAATTGACATTAGCATCCGACTCCATCCGCCAATTATAGTTCTGGCTTAAGTATCCGATACGTTTGTGAACACGAATCAGCTGTTCTTCAAATCTCCCATAACATACACGAAAATCCGGAAATTTTTAGGATACCTTTGGATTTTTTTGCTTGTCAACACATGTTTACGATCAGCTGAGATTTTATATCACAGTACACATAATAAGGTAATATATTCCGAACGTTGTCAAAATTTGTTTGTCAAAAATGGGCACCAATCTGTCAGGTCAGCCTTTAATTTTTATATTTCAATCGCAGTAAACAGGAAATTTGTTTTTGTTTTAATTTATAAAATGTCATTTAAAAATATTATAAATTGAAAAATAACAAATTTTCTTCGTGTTTCATCGCGGAAAATGGTAAATAATTGTTTAAAAATTAGTGGTGTGCGTGGTTTATCGGTTTTTGTGCGTTTTTCGTCGGTATTTTAAACAATTAAGAATTCGTTAGCTGACATTGGTCGCCAAAGTGTCATGTTTTGACAATCTGGCGACCAATGTCAGTTCGGAATATATTACCTTTTTAAGTGTACTGTGATTTTATATAGGATTACAACAACACAAAGGTATCCGGATACCCTTGGATCGGTACGTGAACGCACCCAATGTTAATCTGTCAAACACAACTTAGGGATGGCGGTTGTTAGTACAAAAACCGGTTTTCGGTTTTTCCGGTTTTTTTCCTTTCATTTAAACCGACCGGTTTTAAACCGGGCCAATAAACCGGTTTTTGGAAAAACCGGTTTTCGGTTTTTTTTTGCTTGATTTATAAAAAGACAAAATTAAACCTAAATTGTCAACCAAAAAAAAAAAACTTTTCGAAGAAAATCCCTGAGCAAAGCTTTTTTAGTTTGATTTTGTTATAAGGGTCATTTTATTGACTCTCCATTAAACTTAAATCGCCATTAAAAAAGGGAATTTCAAAATTTAAAACCAAATTCGTTTAATTCAGTCTCTTATACTACGTTTCCACCTACCCTAAATCCGAGATTTAGCTAAGTAGATTTAGCATAAATCTCGAGTTTTATTCTAAATCTCGGATTGAAAGCAGGTGAAAATCTTAGATTTAAGGTAGCTGAACCCAAATCTGAGATTTAGCGAAGTAGATTTAAAATAAATCTCGAGATTTATTCTAAATCTACTTAGCTAAATCTCGGATTTAGCGTAGGTGGAAACATAGTATTGTAATGTTTTATTCCGGGTTCACAATAAAACTTATTTAATTTCCACTTATATTTCCGTTCAAATAAGAACACACTTTATTTCAACTCAATTTACTTTTATTATTCGCTCAAACAAACACACTTTTAAATCACTTTATTTACTACTAACAATTCGCAACACTTTATTTCACTTTGTACTGTACTCTTTCACTTTCAAGATTAAACTGTGTCCGGTCGGTGTCTACGCTGCCTTTTATACCGGAATCTCGAGACTCGAGAACGTCCTCGAAGGCTCTCGTCCCTGTCTCTCGAAACTTCCTTTCCAGGAAGGCTTCCAGTCTAGTGGGATATTTTGAGATGTGTTCAGTGTGGGATATTTTGAGATGTGTTCAGTGAGATATGTTCAGTGGGATATTTTTAGATGTGTTCAGTGAGATATTTTTCTTAATTACTAAAGGTCCGTTCACATTTCTACCTTTGCAGTAGTAGGTAGTGTGTTCAGACTTTTATCTTAAAAGTAGTTCAGTAATTCATCGTTACATTGCCCCCCTCTTAGGATTGTTCGTCCCGAACAACTCCATTGCTTCTATCACCATTATAACGATGTAAACGGTCACAATGAACTACCTTTAGTTTGCCTCTTACCCCTCTTTGTATACGGTAAACCACGTCGTTAATTCTGGTTATTACTGTGTAAGGGCCTTCCCAGTTTTGTTGTAGCTTCGGTGATAGTCCCTTTTGTCGGTGGGGATTGTAAAACCACACAAGTTCTCCTTCTTGAAACCCTGTTGCTGTCGCTCGTGCGTCATATCTTGTTTTCATCCTGTCACTAGACGCTTTTATATTTGTCCTTGTCCGTTGGTGAATGTCAGCCAGTGTTCCTTTCAGTTTATCTACGTACTCATCCATTTCATGTGGCTCGTTTGGAACACTTCCAAATTTTATCTCACTTGGCAGACGTATTGTTGAGCCAAATAGGACTTCCGATGGTGTATGTCCAGTAGAACTATGTGTTGCACTTCTATAAGCCATCAAGAATAATGGAATATGTCGGTCCCAGTCTCGTTGATTATCATTGACTACTTTTGACAGGTGTTCCTTAAGTGTCCTGTTGAATCGTTCAACCATCCCATCAGATTGTGGATGAAGCGGTGTTGTTCGCGTCTTCTTGATGCCAAGGAGTGAGCAAACCTCTTGAAAAATCTTAGATTCAAAGTTCCTTCCTTGGTCGGAATGAAGTTCCATGGGTACTCCGAACCTGCTCACCCAATGAAAGACAATCTTATCCACAACTGTTTTGGTTTCCTGGTTTGGAATGGCAAATGCCTCAGGCCATTTGCTGAAGTAGTCCATCACTACAAGGATGTATCGATTTCCGTTGTTGGTTTCGGGAAAAGGACCTGCTACGTCTATTGCAATTCTCTCAAAAGGTGCACCCACATTGTACTGCTGCATCTTGCTTTGGATTTTTCTAGCTGGTCCTTTGCTAGCGGCACAAGTATCACATTTTCGGCACCACTTTTCAACGTCTTCTCTCATACGTAACCAGTAGAATTGCTGTCGTAGCTTTTCCAGCGTCTTGTTGATGCCTAAATGGCCTCCAGAAGTTCCACCGTGCATCTCTCGGAGAACATCATTTACCTTTGACTGAGGTACGACTAGCTGCATTACATAGGATTTACCATCTGCGGATTCCCACTTACGCCTGAGTAGCCCTTCTTGCACATGAAGTGAGTCCCATTGTGCCCAATATGCTTTTAGAGTGGGGCTTCGGTCGGAGATGTCGGCCCATTCTGGTTTCTCTTGATGTTCCTTCCATGCAAGGATGGGTTCGATGTCCGAATCTTCCTGTTGGGCCATTCTGAGTTCTTCATTACTCCAGCCGCAAATGGGATCAGCTCTCGTTCTTCTAACAGCGACAACTTCCTTTTCTTCTAGTCGTGTGCAATGTTTGCAGTCTTGCTTGCACGGGCGTCGAGATAATGCGTCTGCATTTGAATGCAGTTTTCCTCTTCGATGTTGAATCTGACATTGATACGTCTGAAGTATCTCGATCCATCTTGCTACTTGACCCTCTGGATTTTTGAAGTTCAAAAGCCAATTTAGTGCACCATGATCTGTGCGAAGAAGGAACTTCTGTCCATAGATGTACTTATGGAAGTGCTTTGTTGCCAATACTAGAGCTAGAAGTTCCCTTCTGGTCACGCAATAGTTTCTTTCTTGTTTCGAGAGTACCTTGCTGAAATAGGCAACGACCTTTTCTTCTCCGTCATGAACTTGCGATAAAACAGCACCAACTCCAACATTACTTGCATCTGCGTCAATGATGAATTGTTTGCCTGGAGTCGGATAGGCCAGCACAGGAGCTTCACATAACCGCAGCTTCAGTTCCTGAAAGCTTTTCTCACACTCACCTGACCATTTAAAGGGTTTACCCTTCTCCGTAAGTTGGTGCAAGCTTTTGGCGATTCTCGCAAAATCCTTCACAAATCGTCGATAGTACGTTGCCAGACCGAGGAAACTCCGAAGTTGATGCTTGTCCTGAGGGGTTGGCCAGTTCTTCACAGTGTCAACCTTTTCAGGATCAGTCTTCACTCCTTGGGATGAGATGATATGCCCCAAATATTTAACCTCGGTCTTGAAAAGTGCACATTTCTTTGGATTCAACTTAAGATGTGCTTCTCGTAGCCTTTGGAATACAGCCTTTAGGTTTTCACAATGGTCATCAAATGTTTTCCCGTAAACGATGACATCATCCAAATAGACTAGGCAAGATTTCCAGGTTAATCCATTTAAAACGCACTCCATTAAGCGCTCAAAAGTAGCTGGGGCATTGCATAGCCCAAACGGCATGACATTAAACTGCCACAGACCATTTCCTGTGGAGAAAGCCGTCTTCTCCCGATCTTCTGGATGGATTTCCACCTGCCAGTAGCCACTCTTCAAATCCAAAGTCGAAAACCATTGTGCTCCTTCCATTGCATCTAGAGTATCACTGATTCTTGGCAGTGGGTAGCTGTCTTTCTTCGTCACATCATTCAGCCTGCGATAGTCGACACAAAATCGAGTGCTTCCATCCTTCTTTTTGACGAGAACTACCGGTGATGCCCAAGGGCTTTTGGAATTTTCGATTAGCCCGTCTTTCTTCATTGTTGTTATCATTTCTTCAACTTCACCTTGTTTGGCCAAGGGGAGACGTCTTGCTGGTTGACGAATCGGCCTAGCATCTCCTGTATCGATTCGATGCTGCACCAGTTGTGTTCGGCCGTATTGCCCGCTGGGTGAAGAGAAGATATCAGCATACTCATGAAGAAGCCTTCCCGCAACATTAAGCTGATGTTGACTCAGGTTGTCTGAATTGAGAATTTGTTTCTTTAGTTTCTCCGAGTTCATAGTCATCTGTGTATCCACCTCGTTGATCTTAGTTATTGCGGCCACAGATTCACATTGCCCAACAACTTCTCCTTTCTTAAGCTTGATTGGGTACGGTTTGATGTTAAGTATCCGTACAGGTACCATGTTGTTCTTTGGTGCCACAAGAGTCTTCCCGATGATGATGTTTTGGGAACTTTGCTCAACTTCTGGTTCAACCATGAGGTATCGATGGCTTCCAAAGTTCCCCTTTAACTTGGTCCATACAAAAACTTCTGAAGAAGGAGGCAGGCACATGTCTTCTTTGATGACAGTTCTAATTGTTGTCGAGTTTTCGTTGCCATAGACCATTGGAATCTCTACATTTCTGTATTTCAGGACTTGATTACCTATATCCAAAATGATTCCATGCTCCTTCATGAAGTCGATTCCAATGATGCACTCGTCACATATATCTGCCACCAAAAACACATGTGAAAACTCTAGTTCTGCCATACGGATCGTAAGACGAACTTCACCGTACACCCTTGCTGCTTCTCCTGTGGCTGTCTTCAGACGGTAGCTGTTGGTGTTATGTAGCCATGTCATCTTCACCAAGTCTCTTCGTACAATAGAGGCGGTGGCACCGGTGTCAATTGTAGCCACGTGTTGTTTGTTGTTTATGGTCGCCTCCACTGTCAGACTTTTGTTGTCTCGTTTAGTCTGTGAGACTTGAATTGTGGTTCTGGGGCCATCGATACCAGAAACCAGCTTCTGCCCCTCGAAGTTGGTTCTTACTCGTTTCCCCGAGTGGGAATCAAGATGAGCATGAGTGTTAGTTGTATCGCTTACCTGTTGTTGGGCAATATTCCTATTTCCACAGTGTTGGCAAGCAGTTCTTCTTGGTGGCAATCTGCACTGCCGCTGGAGATGTCCAGTCTTGTTACAGTTCCAGCATCGAGCAGCTCCGTCCCTCTGGTTTCTTTGGAATGCGAGTTTTTGACAAGAGCATTCTTCCACTGCAACTTCTCTTACCCGATGAACGCCTTGAGAAGCCTGTTCTGCTGCTTCCATAGTCAGTGCAAACGCTAATGCTTCAGGAAGGGAACGTTTTCCAGCTGTTCGAATTGCTCGCTGAAGATTTATATCAGATACAGCACGTACAAAGGCTTCTGTCGCAAACTGATTGATAATGTCGTCTCCTGCTGTCGGATATGCCAGATGAGCCAACCTTTCAATATCTGCTTGAAGTTGTTGCAGAGTTTCTCCTCTTTTCTGGACTCTTGTATTGAGTTGGACGCGGAAGACTTCCTGCATATGGCCATCTCCAAAGCGTTTTTCAATGACCTGGACAAGAGCGTTAAAGTTACCATTCTTTTCTGGTGGTAACGTTTGTAACAACTCAGCAGCAGGACCTCTAAGAGCAAGAGTCAGCGCTATACATTTGTCTTCGTCATCCCAGCCATTTGTTGTGGCAGCTGCCTCAAACTGTTTCTTGTAGATCGACCAAGAACTTTGTCCATCAAAGGTTGGTGGATGCATTTCCTTCTTCTTTAAATACTCACCAGAACTTTCTCGCACCTTAATTTTTCGAACCTTGTCAAGTTCTTCGGTAAAACTTTGCATTTTCACTTCCATTCCTTTCAATTTGTCATCGAATTTTATTTCTACTTTTTCGAGTTTTTCTTCAACTTTCTCGAACTTTTCTTGAGATTGTTTTTCAACACCTTTGATGGAAGCATCAAGAGCAACGAACTTGTTCTCGATAGCATCAAGCTTACCTTCGATGAGGTTTTTCTGTTCATCTAGAAGGTTCTTCTGGGTTTCCAATTTTTCGAGAAGATTCTGTTGTTCACTCTTTTGCTCGGTACGTTGTGCCTCAATTTTTTCGAGAACACTACTCTGTTGTTTTTCTAATTGTTCTCTCTGTTCCTTGCGTTGTGTCTCAATTTGTTCAAGAAGATTTTTCTGTTCATCTTTCTGTTCATTACGTTGTGCTTCAATTTGTTCAAGAAGATTTTTCTCGAACTTAGCAAGGAGAACAGACATCACGGACGACATATCGGAAGCGGAACCAGTACTTACTTGTTCTTCTGGCATTTCAATTTCGAATTGAAATGTGTCCAAATTTTCGTTTATCTGGGTTAAGTGATCCTGCAGACGAATAATGAGGTCATTTTTCGATCCAGCAGTAGGAAGACCTCGCTTAGTTAATTCCGCCTTCAGCTCAGTCAAACTTAACTGATTTAATGTCTTACCCATTTTAACTTTTTAAAACGCGAGCACTTTTACTTATTTCAAAATGTTTTAAACTTTGTTTATTTTTAAAACACACGCGCACTTTTTACTTTATTCGCGAAATTATCTGATTCGCACAAATAAAGAAGTTTTATTCCACTTTTCTGACACCAATGTAATGTTTTATTCCGGGTTCACAATAAAACTTATTTAATTTCCACTTATATTTCCGTTCAAATAAGAACACACTTTATTTCAACTCAATTTACTTTTATTATTCGCTCAAACAAACACACTTTTAAATCACTTTATTTACTACTAACAATTCGCAACACTTTATTTCACTTTGTACTGTACTCTTTCACTTTCAAGATTAAACTGTGTCCGGTCGGTGTCTACGCTGCCTTTTATACCGGAATCTCGAGACTCGAGAACGTCCTCGAAGGCTCTCGTCCCTGTCTCTCGAAACTTCCTTTCCAGGAAGGCTTCCAGTCTAGTGGGATATTTTGAGATGTGTTCAGTGTGGGATATTTTGAGATGTGTTCAGTGAGATATGTTCAGTGGGATATTTTTAGATGTGTTCAGTGAGATATTTTTCTTAATTACTAAAGGTCCGTTCACATTTCTACCTTTGCAGTAGTAGGTAGTGTGTTCAGACTTTTATCTTAAAAGTAGTTCAGTAATTCATCGTTACAGTATTAAGGATTTTTTTGAAGTTTGGCATCATTAACTAATTGAGAATTAAATTTAAAAGTCGTTTTAGTTAAAACACCAAATTCGACCTTTTAAGAGGGATTTTTAGAGCAAACGAAGGTTTTAAACAGGATTTCTATTTATTCACTCTCCATTAGCGTCAAATGTCATTTCATTTATTATTTTATTAAACAAAGTTTCAGTGTAAGTTAACAATTACAAATGAATAAAACATGCATGAATATGGAAAAATGGGATGGTAAAAATGTGTTCAATCAATTTCATAAGACCAACGTTTGGTAATTGGTAATTTTGGTTTACAGAAAAAGTCGTTTTTGTGTTTTTTTAGTTCAACGACATGTACGTTATAGGAATGAATTGCTTCAGGTTTTGGTCACTACTGGCATTTCTCTCTCGCCAGTATGGTATATAAATTTTTAAATCTATGGGTATGAGGGTTAATGGACAACTTACACTTTATTTGAGATTTTTAATAGACACAAAATTCAAAGAAATTAATTCATTTCTTATCCACTTCACATAGCGCAGAGAATATCTTCACGACTAGTGAAACTAATCAGGGTTGAGATGCTGCGTAATCCTAATTGTAACACCTTCTGTTACGGGCCATCATTTTTGTGTTTTTATATTGTTTATCCTTCAAATCTTCAAATTTAAATATATTTTATTTGACAAAAATGTAGCTTTTGACAGTTTAATTTTTCAAAAAATAACCCTGCCATATTTCTAATGGAGTTTGAAATTTAAAGTTTCCATTAAAAGAAAGACTTTAACTAAAGCAGAGTGAATTAAATGAATTTTTAAAGATGGAAACTTAAAGACGTCAATAGATTAACAAAGCTTTTAACTAAAACGATAAATTTCCAAATTTAATGGAGGCTTAATAAATTGGCCCTAAGAGTTCTTAACTCACTCTTAATAGGAATTTTGAGGAATTTGTTAAACCGAATATGAATGAAAATTTATAATTATATGGTAAGTTGAGAGAGGGAATGAATGTTTTGAGGGTTTTCACTTTTTTATCTCGTCGGATCTTTTTTTTTGTTGCACGTTTTTTTTCAGCCGGTTTTTTTTCGGTTTTTCGGTTTTTTTGTAAAAACCGGTTTAAACCCCGAGGACAAAAAAACCGAAAAAAACCGGTTGACCGAAGCAAAAAAACCGAAACCGGTTTAAACCGGCCGGTTTTTCCCATCCCTAACACAACTAAATGGTGAAGAGAGGGGATGATGTGAGAAGAGAATTTTTTGTTTGTTTTCATATTTGAAATTATTTAATGCATATTTTTCTTTCAATTTGCTAAGAATTCAATTTGAAAGAATTTTTTCGGTGCCAAATCAATTATTTCTTGTTTATTTATTCATAAAATTGATCTCAAAAAATTTGTTTTGACAGATCAACAATATGTAACATTAGTCGTTAAATAGAAGTTGAAATTTTCTAATAGCGTTTTCGTTTGGGAATTCTTAGAAGCGTCCGGGACTGTCCGATCCGGAATGCCAAACGATCAGAGTTGGATACTTTTTTTTGATTCTGAAGTTTGGGTTTCTTTGTATTTGTGAAACATCAAATGCGAACGTCTGATGAAAGTTTTGTTTTGTTTATTTTTTTTATTATCATTAAGTTATCTATTTTTGTTTTGTTTTCTTCACATTATTTTAATATAGTTTAAAGTTTGTGCATAGTTAAAAATCTTAAAATTGAGAAATGAACAACAAAGAATGACATTTCATTACTTTGACGTCTTAAGTGTGAACATGTGTGCGTGATTCTGGTTTTGATTCTGCCTCAAAATTCGGAATCGATTTTCTCTTCTTTTCAGAATTAGAACTGTCATTGAGTGCCAAACGATCAGTTTCAGAATCGTTCGGGAGAATTCCGGACAGTCCCGGACGACCAAACGAAAACGCTATAACAAAATCTAACGAAAACAACAACAACGATTTTTTTGACACAACAACCAAAGTTAATAGGGGGGTTCACATTGACCAACTTACCGGACAGACGGGTTGTCATTTGGCCTGATGGCCGAATTATATTTTTCGTTCACACTCATCAGACAATTTTCATCAAAACCCATTTTTCAGCTTATTTTTAATATATCTTTACACTATTCTGTTCTCAAATTAGAGAGAATGGACTATCACTGTCTGCCGGACAGACATGTCGTTTAATAGACTAACATGTCCGTCCGACCACCAAAAAATCAAAATTTTTTGAAAACCATCCGGCAAATCGGACAGGCTGTCGGATGGGTGTTCACATTATCAAAACAGCATCAGATCAGACCAAATGGCGGCTGGTCTGTCCGGTAAGTTAGTCAATGTGAACCCCCCTTTTCGTTCACACTTATCAGACAATTTTCATCAAAACCCATTTTTCAGCTTATTTTTAATGTATCTTTTGTCTATTCTGCTCTCAAATTAAAGAGAATTGATTATCACTGTCTGCCGGACAGACATGTCGTTTAATTGACTAACATGTCCGTCCGACCACCAAAAAATCAAAATTTTTTGAAAACCATCCGGCAAACCGGACAGTCCGTCGGATGGGTGTTCACATTATCAAAACAGCATCAGATCAGACCAAATGGCGGCTGGTCTGTCCGGTAAGTTGGTCAATGTGAACCCCCCTAATAGGGGGGTTCACATTGACTAACTTACCGGACAGACCAGCCGCCATTTGGTCTGATCTGATGCTGTTTTGATAGTGTGAACACCCATCCGACAGCCTGTCCGGTTTGCCGGATGGTTTTCAAAAAATTTTGATTTTTTGGTGGTCGGACGAACATGTTAGTCAATTAAACGACATGTCTGTCCGGCAGACAGTGATAATCCATTGTCTCTAATTTGAGAGCAGAATAGGGTAAAGATATATTAAAAATAAGCTGAAAAGTGGGTTTTGATGAAAATTGTCTGATGAGTGTGAACGAAAAATATAATTCGGCCATCAGGCCAAATGACAACGGGTCTGTCCGGTAAGTTGGTCAATGTGAACCCCCCTAATAAAAGAACAGACCAAAGTTGCAATTTTGTGATATAAATAAATAGGATAAACATTTCGTTTTGATTAAGGTATAGGGTTGCTATTAAAAGTTCAATAAACAAAATTTTCTTATTTATTTTACGCAAATGAATGGAATTATTCATGGTTTGAGTTGGTTTCCCAACGCCGATGAGAAGTTTGTTACTTGGGGGCAGGATATTAGTCTCTATAAAGTGATACCTAAGAACGACAATGAACCATTAAGAAGTAATATTCTTATAAATATATTTTTTCTCAAAATTGTTTATGGTATTTATATTCAAAACCTAGATCGTGATCTCCAATTATCTTCCAAACATACTGCTACATTTCTTGCCTCTGAAAGTCGCTATCAATATGTTAGATGTTTGCAGCCTTCTTATCATAAAGACACTATTTTGGCAGTCGGATTGGCCGATGGAAAAGTTGGAATTTGCAACTTTAATTCAGGCTCAGATCAAAACTCGGAATTCAGTAAGTGTGTTTCTTTATAGCATGGAAAAGATTCGGAGTTGGCAACAATTTTTTAAATCGTGCTTTCTCTCAAGCCTAGAAGCAGAGTTGTAAAAGATTGTAATCTTTAATGACTATAATCAAAAGATTGTATTCATTGACTTACATTTGAGACTTAGACTTCAAATTTTGCAGTCACCAATCATCATTTTTCGTGAAATGATTGCAATCATTTTATTTTACCAATCAATTGAATGCATTCAAATGATTGCAGTCTTTGCAACCTTTTTGCAATCTTTACATTCCTTGGCAGTCTTTTGCATTCATTAATTCATTTCCATTCCTTGCAGTCTTTTTGTATTCTTTTGCATTCATTTGCATTCTTTTGCATTCCTTTTGCCTTCTTTTGCATTCTTTTGCATTCTTTTTGTATTCTTTTGCATTCTTTTGCCGCATCCACACCAAACGTATACATTTCACAAAATTTGTAACACTTTTTTAGTTCAAGATGAATTTTATAGTTTTAAAAACTACATAAGTTCAACTATACAGTAGGTGGCCACATGATTATGACCGATGAAAATTTTCAAAAAATTGTCATTAATTCTAATAAATAAATTCTAGAACGCTAAAAACTAATTTTATATAAGTTTTTCTGTACAGTACAGTATTATTACGGTTGTATAAAACATTATGCCACTAGTATTTTTTTTTAAAGAGGAAAAGTCACAAAAATTGATGACGATAGAAGAGACCACTTTTTTTCAATATTTCGTGTGTTTTCCTTTTGTTGCAAAAATGCCCTTATTCTTTCGGGAACTCTGTTTTTACCTGATTGAGTTGTTGTTTCGTGCTTGTAATGATTCAGCCACTCACCAGTAAGCTTTTCCACCAGTTGGTATAAGGTTTTCTGCAGCATTTCGCTAAGAATCCCCAAAGAGCGTTATTTGTGGAATTCATCCGCGGAAAATTACCAAACCTGTTTATTCTTTAATTTTACTTACTTAGCAAGGACGTGACACTCTTAGCGTTATATTAGAAAGCCGTAATAATAATTACTGTACAGAAAAAATAAAATAAAATTAGTTTTTAGCGTAACAAATTTGTGAAAATTTTCATCGGTCATAATCATGTGGCCATCTACAGTAGTATCATTGTCTGTGCAGAAGTAAGAAGTGTAAGGGCCATTTTTTTCACTCGGAGTTGAACATAACTTGAGAATTTTTAATATAAATATAATATAAAAATTCTCAAGTTATGTTCAACTCCGAGTGAAAAAAATGGCCCTAAATAAACTAAAGTAAACAATTTTATTTAAAAAAATTTTATATTTTTTTACAAAAAAAAAAAACAACTAAAAACCTTTAAACTTAATGTATGTACATAGAAAATTCAAACCAAAACAACCAAAACAGATACCAGTCGGCATACTACCTCGGCTAAACGCCAACCAAAATAACTTAACTCAACCAACCCAACAACTGGACATCCGGGTCTGAACACCCCGAGGACAACCTAGAGAGCAGACTTTTTAAATTAAGTTTATCCATGTTTAGTTGTTTATATTTTATAACTTTTCTCATTGTTTAACGTTAGCCCCGCTTTGCGGCAGCAAAATTTTGTATCCATCAATGTACATATTTTAGAAATAAGTTTTTTTAAGTCAACTGTAAATAGCAAGTTCAATAAGAAATTAAATTGAATTGAACATACATATCTTTAAAGGTTTTTTAGTTGTGTTTTTTAGTAGAAAAATATAAAGTTTTTTGAATTAATAAATAAAATTGTTTACCTAGACTCAAAACTTTAGTTTATTTACACTTCTTACTTCCGCAAAGACAATGATACTACAGTTGAACTTACATATCTTCGGTGAAACCAGAAAAGAGTGAAACTCCACTTTAGCAAGTTTTATAGGAGAGCAAAAAAACAAAATCGTTTTGAAGGCATTTGTACAAGTTTTCATTTTCTAATTTGCAATAAATTAAAAACTATGAACTTTAAGAGGATTCCGAGTTTAAGGAACGATAGATATCAGGTTTGTCTAACAGAAGGCATTCAAATCTAATTTTCAGAAAATTTGGAGCTACACACTTTTCTGGTTTCACCGACGATATGTAGTTTTTAAAAATATCAAATTCATTCACACACTAACAATTATGGCCTTGTAATATTAACTTCTAAGTGGGCTTGAGGTCAATTTTGTTTATTCTAATATTTATTCTCGACGTTACGGTTGTGATTACAACCTTCTTCAGGAATCTATAATAAATACTCTTAGTCTTAAAAATAATAATTAAAAAGAAAATAAAAATATATACTTACAATGTTAAGCTTAAAAAATGTTTAAGATCTTTAAAATCTTAAATTTTATCTAGATTGCTTTTTGTTTATTTTTATAATATTTCAAAATTCAATTAATGAAGTCTTGAAAAAGACGTTTCAATCAATCGAAATTTTAAAATAATGAAATCTGAATTTCACATTTGGTCATATTAACTCCTATAACCCCCATTACAGAGTTCCTCGTAGCTATCATCATAGCCGTGAACGAAGTCAGAAAATCATTGGCATAGGTATGTCAAACCCTTAACAGCTAACTGACACCTCGCGAAAACTTGACGAAAAGGTCTAGTGGTTAAGACGTTGCTTATTCAATCTTCTATTCACATGTGGGTTGGAATCCTACCCTCATGGAATCATCTTTTTTTTCAAATTCAAAAACTATTTATCAAACATCAGTCATCGCGCGTTATTATTATTATTATTTAATTTGAGTGCATTAAACTGCGTCCGCATATTGTTGATCACTTTTTTTTTTAAATTGCTGATCAGCATTGTACTCGTCCACGCTCTCATCAGTTGAGTGTGGAGGTGTCGACGTGTTTTTGGATGCGTTCAATCAACTATCGGATAGGCTATCTGGAATGCCCGTATCTGGAATATCTTTTAGAACGAAAAGCTATCCAGGGCACGGTGGGCAGGAAGCATCGATAGGTTTGACAAAAATGTCGATAAAAACTGCAAGCTTAAAAGATATTTTTGGAATTTTGTGAGTTCCAAAAGAAACACAGACGATTACCCTAACTCTATGTCATTCAAAGATATAACTAGCCATGACTCCATCGAAATTTCAAATATGTTTGCTAACTTTTTCCAAGATGCTTATTTGGATTGTAATTCTAATGAACCTGTCAATAATTTCGCTCCGCACTTAAATTACTCACATCTTACTTCCATAGATTTTACTATTCAAGAAGATTCAATTGCTCGAAATATATTTGACCTTGAAAATAGTTATAGTCTGGGTTCAGACGGTGTACCGTCATGTGTTTTAAAAAAATGTGCGTCCCAACTATCTTATCCCTTATGTTTGTTATTTAATACATCTATAAAATTTTCAGTTTTTCCCATATTGTGGAAAAGTGCTTACATTAGACCAATTTTAAAAAAGGACTAAAAAATGATGTTAGCAACTACCGCCCCATCGCTAGTGATGTGCCTCGGGAATATACCAATCGGGTGGGTATTTACAAATGGGTATTTACCGGGTTTATACCGGGTAAATACCCAAACGACGGGTATATACCCAAAATGAGGTTATTTACGATTTACAGACGAAAATGAAACATCCCACTAGGGGGAGGAGTGATGTCAAGAAATATTTTTTGCATAAATTCCATTACATGCCCTTTAGAACGTTTTCAATCAATACTTGTATTTTTAATAAGCTTTTATTAGCTTCACTTGTAACAAACAAACTAACTAGCAATGTAATAAAATCGAAGAAGTTAATTTTGACCGACTTCCGATTATCGTATCAAGCTGAAACTTTGTACACATATGTGAATGTGAAACATTCCAAATCAATTAAATGGAAAAAAAATCATGGAGGCTTATACAACATACAACCTATGTAAGTCGAATACCTTCAATAATGATAAGAATAATGATAAGAATAAAAAGTAAAATACATAGTAAAATATATAATTTTAAAAACAACGCTTTTATCACGCATTAAAAACTATAAAATAATTTTGTTAGTTTATGTCAAATGGTTAGTCTTAAAAAAGTAAAGCGCGCTTTGTTCAAACTTATTAATAAAACTACACACAACCGCTCTACGCTTTTTGATCTAACCATTTAATATAAGTTAGCGCCTGATTATCCCGATAGCAACCAAAAGCACGTTTTTTTCTTGATGTTTCCATACACACTGATTTTTTTTTTAAATTGGTAGATACATTTATTGGAAGGCTAACGAAGGTATTGAAAAATTCTAGAAAATTTCAAAACTAAGTTATAAACGATTTTCTTAAACTAACTTAAACTAAAACATGAAGTAGACCTTTGACATAGTTGTAGGTAGGGGACATTTTTTTGACAATTTGAAAATGCCATTTGAAAGATAATGAAAAAAAAAATTAAAAATAAATTAAATTAAAAACCTTTTTAGGGGCAGGTATTTTTGGGTGATTTTTAATGTTTAGCAATTTTTCGGAGCTTTCAAAAATTCTGAAATCGTGTGGCTAAAATCTAAAAAGGTTTTTAGTTTTTCAAAAATTCATATTTTGAAACGCAGAGGCCCTTAATTTTTTTTTCATTATCTTTCAAATGGCAGGTCTACTTCATGTTTTAGTTTAAGAAAATCGTTTATAACTTAGTTTTGAAATTTTCTAGAATTTTTCAATACCTTCGTTAGCCTTCCAATAAATGTATCTACCAATTTAAAAAAAAAATCAGTTTTCTACAACGTTGCTTTTAGAAAATAGTCACTTTATTGCAATTTCGTTTGACCCCTATTTACCCTATTTAATGATTGAATTTTTAAGAATCCTTTTGTGCTATTCACCTTTACATTATTACCTTTCAAATAAGTTATAGAAGATTTTTGTATCTCCAATAGTATATTTTTAATAATTGCAAAATAACATAAATGCAAAGATAATCGCCTAAGATCATGAACAAATATTTAATGCAACATTTTTAATTTTTTTTGTGTGCAAAATATTTTCAGTTGCAATAAAAATTTAATTTTCAATCCAAATAGGTATTCTTCAGTTGCAATAACATTTTTTTATGCAAAATATTTTTGGTTGCAATCATTTTTTTAAAATTTCAAATGCATTTTTAAATAAAATTTTTTACAGCCCTGATCCACACTAAATAAATCTTTCAATATCAATAGATACCTACATAACCTACCTCACTAAAGAAAATAACAACAAACCAAGAATGATCATTTTTATCACTTCCTACCTACCTACCTACCTACCACTTGTTTGAATTTCTTTTTCCAACCAAAATACAATGAACTACATTTTTCAAGGACGATTGCTGTCGCAAAGGAAAAAAAATCCTACCTACATATTACGTGTGTACTTACACCTAAAAGCAATGCGCCTGTGCCTTTGCGATTATTCAAAAAGGAAACAAAAATATAGAAATAGAAAACCACCCTCCACTTAAAAAAATATCTAAATATCTAACTACCATCGAAAAAAAAATTAAAACCAAAAAAAAACTTATCAACCTTCTTCTGCTTACACGTATACCTACCTATACCTACCCACCTCAAGCACACCAGTCACTTGCAAAAGTTGTTTTTGCTTGAACTTTTTTTAATGTTGCGAAGGATTTCTGCATTATAATGATTTGGACCTATTGACAATTTGAGGGTTGAAATTCATTTTCACACAATTTTACTCATACACTCTTGTCATATATATATCTAAAATTATTCTTATTTAAATTATTATTTTGAATCATGTGTTAATATCAGTTTCCTGAATAATTTAACAAAAATAAAATTATTTCATAGGTACATTCTCGCAGACAAATGTATTTTTTTTTCTTTTCCTTATTCGTATCAACATTTAACTACTATCTCGCTTCCTCCCATTAAATAAATTCATCTATAAAAATCAACCCTCTCTTTTCTACGCAGTCATCGAAAAATTTTAAAATGTTTCTCAACAATTTAATTCTTGGATACATGTTTTGGACCTATGTGTAAAATCTGATGGTAGAAAATTTCAAGCACAGAAGTTTGTTCTACGTGCGACATCTTTACTAGTTATATGATCTTTGGTCTTATCGTTTAATTGTAAATCTAATATTAGTGACAGTCAACATGGTTTCGTCCAAAATAAGTCTACCGTTACAAACTTGTTTTATTTCACTTCTTTTTGCATTGACTCATTTGAAAAACGGAACCAGGTAGACTGTGTCTTTACCGATTTCAGTAAGGCTTTTGACAAACTATGTCATAAAACTTTATTACTAAAACTAAGAGCCTTAGGTTTCAACGAAAATTTTTTAATGTGGGTTGCATCTTATTTAGAAAATAGAAGTTATGCCGTTATTTTCCCTAGTGAATGTTCCAAACAATTTTATGTTAATTCTGGTGTTCCACAAGGAAGCCACTTAGGTCCCTTATTGTTCACTTTATATATAAACGATGTGAACACAATTATTAAAAACTCTTCTCTTCTTATATATGCAGACGATATAAAAATATTTAAAGAAATATCTTCAGTTAGTGACTGTCTACAACTTCAAGAAGATCTACAAAACTTCAGGGAATGGTGCATTACAAACCGCTTATTTTTAAATGTTGACAAGTGTAAAACAATGAGTTTTACACGCAAAAAGAATTTAGTCTTGTATAATTACATGTTTGACTCTTGCCCATTAACTAGACCGTCCGTTTTTTCTGACTTGGGGATTATACTTGACCCAAAACTAACATTCACTTATCACTATGATTATATTATTAATAAGACTAATCGAATTCTAGGATTCGTCAAACGGTTCTCTCGTGACTTTCATGATCCATACGTTTTAAAACTATTATATGTGTCATTTGTTCGGCCTATACTCGAATATGGATGTGTTGTATGGTCACCATACTATTCAATACATATTGACAGAATAGAATGTATTCAGAGAAGATTTATGCGATTTTCTCTCCGTTTTCTACCATGGTCCCCCGAAATCTCACTACCTCCCTACAATCAAAGAGTTATGCTACTAAATCTCCCTCTACTCTCAAAGCATAGAGAATACTTACAGCATTGTTGCATCATTAAAATAATAAACGGTTCTATAACATCGCCATCAACTTTGGATCGTTTACATTTCAATTTTAGCCAAGCTGACATAAGAAGACAAATACCTTTATGTCCATCTTTCAGTAGAGTAAATTATGGATTATATAGTCCTCTTAATCAGTTGATTTCAGTATTCAATAAATATTACTTTATGATCTCTTCTGTTAATGATAATTTTAAAAGTATAAAATTCAAACAAATCTTTTTTAATACGAGAATGTAATGTAAATTTAAAATGTACTAGTTTTAAGATACATAATAAGTGTTTAACGTTAGTCCTTAACGCATTAAATAAATAAATATTTAAAAGTATTCTTATGCCCAATACATGGTATATTACCTATACACAATAAATAATCCAGTCATTTTAGGTTTTATCTATGGAAAAATTCCTAGTGAGATTTCCATTACCAATATTTCCAAAGTATTGGCAATAAAATCGAAAAATCTGGCTAAAACATGCATACAAAACCTATAAAGACGCTTCAAATATTAGTTTTAAACTAATATTAACTAAAACAACAAAAATAATTTGTTTATTCTTAGCCCTTTAAGACTTAATCAAAAAAATATATTCTTAAAAGATTTCATCTAGTCCATGTTTTCCCAAATATCATAATATGTAGGATTTTTCTGACGGTCTTTATGATAACTTTTTTCTTTATTTTTGTTCTCTTCATACGAATAAAGTGAGATAAACATAGTAACACTATGTTTATCTCACACTTCTCAAAGAAAATTGGCTTCAAAGACAAAAACTAGTATGGACAAGAAAAAATTAACAGATTTATAAATTAAATTATAAATTAATATCGAAGCAACCAAAAAAGATATCAAAAATTTCTTAACATAATTACAAAGAATATAATTTCTTCTAAAAATAAAGAGTTTTAACAAGTTTCTACCATTAATATTAACAGAGAAATTATCATTCAAATGAATAAAGACATACCAAAGTAAGGGTTTTCTTAAATCATCAATCAACTTTGCAGATAGAGTGTTACTGTATATCTGTGTTCTTAGAATATAATCAAAAACACTGTTTTAATTTTCATTTCCTTATTCCGGGAGACCCTGTATAATATAGCTATATATAATGTTGATACACCTACACAATATTTCAAATGCAAGGAGTTTTCAAGATTTCAACAACTTTTTTGAATTCATCAATGAAGCAAGTAAAATAAAAATTCCAAAGGACTATATTCAAGCATCTATTGATATCGACAACATGTACAACAGTATTCCCGTAATAAAAGCTGAAGAATCAATTAAAAATTGGTTGGAAACCATAAATACATTAGATAATTCAAAGGTAAATGAATACATGCGTCTTGTCCATTTATGTCTTTCAAAAAACTATGTCCAATTTAATGGTGAGGTCTTTGAGCAAACTGATGGCTTAGCGATGGGTTATCCCTTATCTGCTTTTGCAGCAAATTGTTTCATGGCTGAATTTGAAACAAAAGCCAAGCAAAATTGCCCTGGGGGGGTCATTCCGTATCTCGATTATCGTCAGACGTTAACGTTTGGACGATAGACTTGCTTCACGTAAAATTGAAACCGTCAATCGTTTGGACGATCACGTTTTCGCTATAATTTTTTTGCTTCACGGAAGACGAAAATCGTCTAAACGTACACGCAAAAACGTTGACGTTTGGACGATAGCTAAATAGCTCACGTTTTCTATGGTGCAGTGTCATAAGTCCACGGGCCAAAAGTTAATAATGGACTACTGACTCACTTGGGTGGGTTATAAGTCCACAAATAAATTATGGACTTTCGACCCACCCAAGGGTGTCAGAAACCCACAAAAAAAGAGCCAGAACTCCATAATGTCGAAAAAGATGTGGAAGGTGCTTAAGGAAATTTGTAAAGAATGTTGAAACGCTAATTTTTTCAACAATATTTGTAAATTGATTTTTTAGTTTTTTTTTTTGAAAATTTTATGTTTTTTTTTTCTTAACTGACTCGAGTTTTGTTTGTAAAGCTTATTGAAGTAATTTTCGAAAACTCGCACAAAGCAAAGAAGAACAAAACTTTGTTCAAAAGACGATTAGTTTGGAGTCTCATAGTAATAATCGCCACTTATTTGGGGAACTATCTCGCAAACAAAGCGGGCTTATGAATTATCACATGGAGATAAATCAAAATTAATTGGCGGAAAGCGAAGCGGAAAAAAATTTGCTCACATGAAATCTATTTAAATTGCACAAGCCAAACGCGAAGCGGAAAAAAATTTTGCCCACGGGAGAATCAATTTTGAGGTGTGAAAATAAAAATTCGCGGACTAATTTCATGACACCAATTGATCATTTAATGAAGAAACTTTCGAAAATTGAGGATTGTTCAGGTTTTGAATACTTATTGAAGTAATTTTCTTAAATTCACTCGAATTTAAAAGAAATTTGATCACTTTTTTTTATAAATGTTTTGGAGAGATATTGCGAAGAAAATTAGAATATGAGAACTCAGCCGCAGTATGAATTTTTGCTTTCCTAATTGGTTATAAATTTTTAATCGATGGGCCAAAAGTCCACAGGAATTTTGTGTGAATTTTTGACCCACTTGGGTGGGTTGAAAGTCCATAATTGATTTATGGAGCTATGGCCCACACTAGTGAGCCAATAGTTCATTATGGACTTTTGGCCTGTGGACTTTCGACCCTGCACGTCGAATACGTTGATACCCATTTAATGTTCTTTATATTTTTTCAAGACTGACCAAATGTAATATTAGATTCGTGTTTGTTTATTATTAAATACAAAAACCATCAAACGATGGTTAATTTTTGGGGTTACTCTAAAAAAAATAAAAATGTCTTAACAAACGTATGAATTTGTGACATTTGCATGTGCATACCTATATAAAAATTGTTTTTGCTAGAAAAAGGCAAAGAAAAAAAATTAATACAACATTCATTTTGCATTTTTCTTCAATTCATACCACCAAAAAAAATGACAGGACACAAACACAAAAAGAAACACAAATATAAAATGTAACCTCGCTTCATCTTCTTCTTTTGCTTAGTGGCAGACAGAGTCAGCATGACACTTAAAGCAGTTTGAGAATTTCTGAAACCTTTCAAACTGTGTCAAGAAATAAACGTAGACGAAACGAATTTCGTTGAGTTACGTGAAGCAAATTTTGGACGATCACGTCCTCGATTAACGTTTTGACGATTATCGTTTTGAAAATTACGGAATGACCCCCCTGATTTTCCATTTTTATGGGTTAGATACGTTGATGACACTTATATCATCATTCATAAAGACAAGCTCAACGTATTTCTCAATTTTTTGAACAACGTTATGCATGGTATAATAAAATTCACTTTTGAGACAGAAGTGAATTTTTGTCTACCATTTTTAGACCTTATGGTAAAAAGAGTTGAGAGTTATATTGAGTTTGATATTTATCGAAAACCAACAAATACTGATAGATGTATTCCATCAAACTCTTACCACCCGAACCAATATAAGTTTGCAGCATTTAATTATTAAGCCTGAACTACATCAAAACACAAAGTCAAAAAAGTAAAGTAGCTCAGGCTTTATTGTTCATGTTCCTCTTGCCTTAACAAAAACAATTTCATCAAAGAAGTGGAAACTATTCATAGAATTGCTACAATGAATGGTTATAGCATAAAAATTGTCAATTCTTTATTGAAAAAAACATATAATAAAAAAGGAGTTGAGAGACTTAACAACTTTAGTATTTAATAAAGAAAAAGCTATCACTTACATGGGTGGTACGTTTGTAGAAGGGTTTACATATACTTTGATGAAAGTGCTTAATAATTATTCAATTAAATTATCACCGAACAGTACTGGTAATAAAGTAAAAACTTTGATTGGCACTGTAAAAGACAAGACTGACACTCTTGACAAATCTGGAATTTATTATATATAAATATATATTCATCGTACAAATAATATGAATAAAAACAAATTATTTGAACGATCTTCCTTACATGCATTTTTGAAACCAAAGACATATTTGAAACAAAATTCTAAAACGCATTTATTCATTTATCTTATTTTGTATTAAAACTAAATTAAAATTCATACATTCTTATTTGATATTTGATAAATATTTTTTTGATTTGATAAAATTATTTAAAAATTACTTTAATTTTTTAAATTTAAGAAATTTGATAAATTAATTTTTTTTTTTTTTTTTTTTTTTTTTTTTATAATGAGCGCGCACTAAAGGGGTTTTGGGTACCCTTAATATGTATATATACACAGTACGAGCTTTAGGAAAAGAGGAAGGGATGTAAAAGGAGATACCGATGCACATTGGTTTTAAAGTTCTGAACATTAAAATGGGAGGGAAAAACAGAGGCGGGTAATGCATTCCACATTCTAGTAGTACGACTAAAGAAAGAATCTCTGTATTTGACGGTACGTCCGAAGTTGGGCTCAAGTGTAAAATTGAAATTTAAAATATTTATTATTTGCTTAAACCTGAAGATGGGAAGAATTCCCGAAAACGTTTGTTTAATAAACAACATAATATACATATATGAGTATAAGAAAATAATTCTTTATCTTTTATTTAATAGAAAATATAATAAATTGGCCAAACAAAATTGAAATTAATATATTGTAATTATTATATAATAAATATATGGAGGGCTAAGAGCTGAAGCTCAAGAATAACCTCCATTGCTGCTGTAGGGCATGTTCTCATAGCCCCGATGATGCAGACACATGCGAGTCTTTGCACTTTATCTAGTGATTTCCTAGTTGTTGCAAGATCGGTTCTTTTGTGCCAAGCCACCGCACCATAGGTAATTATAGGTCTTACCATCATAGTGTACATCCATCTTAGGATGTATGGTTTGCAGCCCCATGAATTGCTTGCTAATCTTTTGCAAATCATTAAGGCTTTCGTAGCTTTACCAGTGGTTATTTCTACGTGTTTGTTTCAGAGGAGTTTACTGTCTAGTGTGATACCTAGATACTTAACCTCCTTCTGTGTTTCTATTACGTCTTCAGCTAACCGTATAGGTTTCATACGGGGAAGAAGTCTTTTTTTGGTAAATGGTATAATTGTTGTCTTGGTAGGATTGATGATAAGTCCTGCCGATAGACACCATTTCCGAATGTTTTTCAATCCTCTTTGAATAATATCGCAAAGAGTTTCTTCAAACTTCCCACTGGCTATTATTACTCTATCATCGGCAAAACCGAGACATCGTATACCTAAAGAAGTTAGATTTTCTAGTAGTTCATCAACAACAATACTCCAAAGTAAGGGTGAAAGGACCCCCCCCTGAGGACAGCCTCTTGTTGTGATGATAGTTTGTACATTAAGACCTCAGCTGTTCTTGTGCTCAGCATTTCATTGATCCATCTCACTACAGTGATAGGGACTTTTTTCCTTTCAAGAGCTTTGTTTACAGCGACATGAGAGGTGTTATCAAATGCTCCCTCTATGTCTAGAAAAGCACATAGTGCTGTTTCTTTTGCATCCAAAGCTCTTTGTATGGAATTTGTTAGCTCGAAAAGGGCAGTTTCCGTAGATTTTCCTGCCCTGTAAGCATGCTGGCGATGGTTAAGTGGCATATTTATTAAAACTTCTGATCTAATGAAGTTATCTATTACTTTCTCCAAAGTCTTAAGTAGAAATGATGTCAGGCTAATTGGCCTGAATGACTTTGGATGGGTGGTATCTTTTTTCCCAGTTTTGGGAATAAAAATTACTTTAGCTCTTCTCCATAGGCTTGGTACATGCCCAAGTGCCATGCTACTACGAAGTATGCTAATAATGTACGGCATCAGGTCTTCCGCCCCTTTTTGAAGTAGAGGAGGGAAGATACCATCGACACCTGGTGACTTAAAAGGTTGAAAGGTGTTTATCGCCCAGTCAATTCTTTTGCCTGAACAGATAGCTGTAGCTAACTTCCAGTCTGTTTTGTTAGGTTTGAAAGTTGTACTTTCTATAAAATTTCCTGTCATTGGAAGCGATCCTGGGAAGTGAGTGTTAAGTAGCAGAGTCGACCTTTGTTCTTCATTTTCAGTAAAGCTACCATCATTGTATCTAAGCGCTAGCGACTTTATGGTTTTGTCTTTCGCTAGACCCTTGTGTAGTCTCGCTGCACCTGGAGTAGCGGTAATATTTTCACAAAAACTCACAAAACTATTTCTTTTTGCTTTTCTGATTTCTTTGTTGTAAATTGTCAACTCTGCCGTATAAACTTCCCACTCCCCAGTTCTTTTTGCCTCATTGAACAGTTTACGTACCTTTGATCTTTGTTTCGACAGATTTTTGCTCCACCAAGGAGCATCTTTCTGACTTTTGACGAAAGTGGGAGTGTTGCCCACATTATAAATATCTAGACATTTTTCCAATATAAAATCTAAAAGGTACTCACCCCTTCTGTTTATATCGGTACTACCCCATGCTGTGTGATGCGCATTTGCGTCGCAACCCAGATGCAATGGTAGTTTGTTACTTTTGCAGTAATCGACCAGCCGTTGTACCTCCGTCGGTGGAATGTTGTCTTCGTCACCTGGGAAGTAAGCCGCCGCAACAACAATCGTTTGAGGTATACCATCACACTCAATTTGGGTCTGGATCGGTACCAGATCCCTCGCCATTTTTATGCTAGCTCTGGGCGAGTCGTGCCTCGTGTCTCATATCAAATCAGAGTTACTACTATTTAGACCTCTTACCTGATCTTTGTAGGTCCAAGGTTCTTGGATCAGTGCTAGTCCCAAATTCTCCTTTGCAAACTTTCTTACCAGGACGGCTGATGCCGCTTTTGCGTGGTGGAGGTTAATTTGGGCTAGCTTGGTGATCCCGCGTCTGTTCATTTTGAGTTTAACAGATGGGGACCATTGCCCCCTCATCTGCTAACAGATGGTTTTCTTCCTCCTCAGTAGCAAGCACGTCTGACCTGGCTTGACTCAAGGTGAGGTCCATGCCCTCTAACTCATCGTCGAGACGAACCTTTTCCATACCCATGAGGTCCAGTGAATCTGCCTGGCTGCCGGATGGGAGGGATTGTTGGGTGTTTTGGAGGGGTAGTAGGGAGTTGGTGGGTGGGGTTTCGTTGGGTTGATTGGAATCAGTATTAGGAAAACGGGTAGGACGTATGATGCTTTTGGGAATCAGGGCATCTGACATTTCTACCTCTTGGGTCCCTTCGGGTGCTACGTTTTCAGGCTTATGCAAGGTAGTAGGCACTGATGGTTTCTTTAGGCCTGATACACCAATTTTGCCGAATTTATAGTGAAGTTCATGTTGAGCCTTCACTATAGCCTCGGCCGACTTGGCATCAATGCTGATCACCATCAGTTGCCCCATGCCTTCTGCCGTGCTTTTGAGCACCCTCCAGGCCTGGATTGCCAGTCCTTCATTTTGGGCTTGGATAAGAGCCAATGACTTCCTGTCCTCCACTGCTTTTTGGAAGGAATACAGTGATGTGCTGCATTTTGGGGATATCGTCTCCCAAGCATGCCATCAATTCGGTACCCTTCCAATTTTGCAATTCTGAGGCTTTTAGTTTTAGCCAATCTGCTGTAGGTTGCCCCACGCAGTCAACTAAAAGGAAGCCTGTTCTATAGTGCAGTCCATTGAACTTAAGTTTGTGTGTCCATCCCAAGGACACCTCCTCAATTATGGCCTCTTCCAGTGTTGACAGTTCGTCAGCACTGAGAGATGCCTGTTGCCACACTTGCATAGCTTAAGCCCAGTGCTTCAGCACCTGCCTTGACGGTACTAAGTCCCGTTATGACAGTTGCATTTGTCCTGGGCTTTTTAACTTCTTGCCTCTGAGGAGGAGTTATTTGGCTGCTCTTCCGCTTACCCTGGTCTTGGCTTTTGGGTGGTTCGCTTGAATTTGCTAGCTTTCTCTCCTCCATCTTTTTCTTGGCTTCTTCCCGAGACAAGCCTTGCCTCAGGAATCGGCTATACCATTTCTTGCTCGCTCCACTAAGCGAATCACGGTATAGTGAGTCGTTTTGACCACCTGAACCCGGATTCGGATTTGCGTGCTTTTATGGTTATTGTCGATGGAGTCGATTCTGCTTCTGATGGTTTGTTCCCATCTTTAGCATCTACTTCGGCCCTAGTACCATCTTCCACTACCTTAGGAGGGATACTCCCGCTGATAGCTTCTGATGATACCGCACCTCATAGAGGAAGGAATACTCATAGAGGAAGGAATACCTAGAGAGCCGACTCGTACCCCCCTTTGCCTAAAACACCCGCAAATTTAATTTCAGATAATTGGTATACATCTCTCTTATTTTTCTCTTGTTTTCCTATCTGTGAATACGTGTGAAAGGTATAATGCGTTTAATACCTTCCTTTCACCAGTAGATGTCCTCACAAACTTTGAATTTAAACATGATTTTGGTTTGTACATGAACTTGAATAGCTCAAATAGCTCACTCCAGACACCCACCTTTCAATAAATATGTACAGAAATAAAAAAAAGGTTCGTGTTTTGAATGTATTATATTATTTTTTTATGAATTAATTCCTCTACTGAGCACTTAAATTGTTTTTAATTGTTTTGAGCACAACTCCACAGTTGAATGTGTTGGTGCCATTTAAAATGCACGGGAAAACTACCACATATAAGCACTGTGGAGTTTTTCCTCTCATTGCAGCTTGTAGGGTGGAAGAGAAAAACCAACCGAAGTCGCGTCTCTAGGTATTCTTTCCTCTATGCCGCACCTTGAGCTAACCGGTTCTTTTTATGCTGCTTTGGCTTTGCACCTTTTTTGCTGCACCCCGGTTTCGAGTCGTCACCATGGAGATCTCTCTCCATCTGGCTCGCTAAATCGCTGGCGGTGACATCCCGCTGGACAACGATTTTTTTAAAATTTTTGTTGTTGTTAGATTTTTTTGACATTTTAATGTATTTTTGGTTAGTTCCCACGTTAAGCTAGAGAATAAAAAAAAGTCCATCATATCAGAGCTCCGCATGATATGATAAGGTCTTGATACTCTTTGATTCGACCCGGTTTCAAAGAGGCACCGTTAAAATACAGCCGGATACCCCTGGCTGCAAACCACTCCAATAGGCACGGTTACATCACCTTGGATTAGGGGTGACAGTTCTTGGTTGTAACTCCTCAAAATTACTGCCGATTTAGGTTTCCCCAAACACGGTAGATCAGATGAATCTTTGAAACTCAAGCCACCGCACCAACGGAGATATAACGAGTTAAAGTAAATACGTCTCCATTGAATCTTATGGTGAATATTTTTTTGAACAAATGACAATTTGAATCGAAATACTTTTGGATCAAACTAATGAAAGTCCTTAGTAGAGTCAAACCTTGCGCAGATTTGGCACCAGATTGGGATTTTTTTTATTTTTTTGACTTAGTCCGTTTCAGCTGTGAAACCTCCATATATAATATAACTATATTATGTTCAAATATGTATGTATGTACATACATATAATTAACAATGTATTGAGTATAAAAAACTATTAAATATCTTCTTAGAAAAGAACTTTTGATTTTTATTCCAAATTGTCCCGATTTGAAACATAAAAATATGAATAACTTTTGAAAAGGTGCAGTTAGGATTTCAATTCCAACGGATTTTGCACCTATTATCATCAACAAATACAACCCAGCTTGCAGTTTTTGTCGACCTTTTTGTCAAACCCATCGATGCTTCCTGCCCACCGTGAGGGGTTGGAATCGGCTAATGTGATTTGCGATCGGTGACAGTCACAAAAAGCAAATTTGATCTGCAAAAGGTGATAGTCAAAGTGATAATCACATATTTTTGATTTTTTCTTGTGACAACTATTTTGCTATCACTTTCATACAAAAATATATTTCTTTTTTCCAATTTCTAATGTCGTTTTCTTTCACTCTATTAAGGAGTACTCGAAATTTTTACTCCTTTTTCTGGAGTGAAAGAACATAATGAGAGTAATTTTTTTTTTATGTAATTGTGTGTGTGACAAGGCAAACATGGATAATTTCCTTGAAAAAAAATAGTGATAACAGGCCTAGGGAAAACATTTTATGAATTGAAAAGAAAAATTAATTTTAATAACATATGAAGCATAATACACGAAGACGGAAGGCCCAGAAATCATCTTCCAATTTCCTTTTGATTTTCGTTTCGGTGCGTCACGCGCTTCTACACGTATAATTTTTTTGAAGACGCAAATTTAACAGTTATTTTTTTTTGGTTTTATTTTGTTCTTGTTTTCGTATGACGACTTCTACAGGAAGACGTAGACGCACGAGATGCACATAAGAACAAGAGAGAGAGAGAAAGATCGATTTCTCCTTTGCTCTTATGTGCATCTTGTGCGTCTACGCTACAACGGAAGTTGTAGCGGGGTCTACAAAAAATGGAATGCGATCTTAGCTTTTGCGTAAATGTATGGGAGAAATTGAGATAAATATTTATACAGGGTGTCCCAAAAGTTAACGTCGAAACGAAAACGGTAGATAGGGTAGGTGGTGACAGTTATCAGAAAAATAATTTTAAAAAATCGCAGCCATATATTTTGTGAGTTATGGGCATTTGAAAGTCGAAAAAATGGTCACCCTGTAACGGTTTTTCATGTGCCGTGACCACAAATCTTAATTTTTCCCTTTTTTACTTGCGATATAGGTACTAAAGGGCAAGTTTAGGATTCGTAAAAAAAATCGAACTCGAGATAACAATTTTACATGACATTACGATGATGGAGAATGCCAAAAAAGTGGGTCCGGCAATTCTGTCTGTCTGTCTGTCTCTATCTGGAGCTGCAGCCTAAACAAGTAAAGTGATTTTCTTCAAACTTGGTAGTTAGCAGTTTTTGGTGATTCCCTAGAGGGGAAATTGAAATTTTTTTTTTTATGACCAAAACTAACGGTACCTGCCATATAACGGAAATACAAAAGTTAATTTTTTTCAAAAACGGCTCTAACGATTTTGATTAAAATTTTTGTTTGTAGTATTACACATAAAAGCCAACTTTTAAATTAAAAAAAATATTTTTTGTACCGTTATTAACGGTACCTGTCATAGAACGGTATTTTTCGTTTCTGAATATCTCGTACAATATTAACCCGATTTTAATGAAATTTTTTATACAAAAGTGTTTAAGTAAAGGTAATATTAAAACTTTACAAAATTTTCAAAAAACGCATTTTTGGATTTTTAAAAAATATTTCAAAATTTTTTTTTTGAAAATCAATTTTTCGAAAACGGATTAATGAAAAATTTTGAAATTTAGTTTTTATGTGTAAATTAACTATTTCTTCAAAATGGCATACCAACTATTTTTTTGAAAAATGTTAGAAATTTTTTATATAAAAAAAATAATTTTTTAAAAAAACGGCTCCTAAGATTTTCGAAAATTTTTTTCTAAAAATACCTTTTTATACAAGTAATAAAATGGCATAATTGTTTTTATTTTAAAACATTACTTAAAACGGTGTTTAATTAATTATAAAAACAGATTTTATTTTTTTAAACTACCTATGAATTTTCTTGAAAATATCAAATTTTTCCTAATTTTTTTGAATAAAAAGCTTTAACATAAGAGTTACTTTAAGCATAAGAGCAAGTACGTGCGACCCCAGTCGTGCATTTTATTTTCTTTTGTTACGGAAGCTTGAATAACCCTGCTACCAAATGCATTCAAATTTTTACTCAGCTGTATCAGTTTTAAAGCAAATATTACTAATATTAGTCCAGCTAAGTACAAAAAAATTTTAAATGGCTCTAATTCAATGAACCGTAGTGCTCTAATTCAATGCACTACGATGTTTCGGCAAGTTACCTTAAAAGTTGGTGTGTTCAATTCTCTTTTCAAAATGGTATAACATTGTCGAGAATATTCCATAAATAACTGAGATAAAATTTTTTTTCTTAAGAAATCCGACTTTTTATTAGGTAATTTTTCCATATTATTTAAGTTTTTGTATTCTGAAAGGTTCACACATACAAACATACCCACTTTCACACACAATCCTGTGTTTGACATTTGTCTGAATATTTGTTGTTGTTTTATTTTAAATTTTTTTTTTATTTGAACAGATTTCGTACAAAATTAAAAAACCAGATTTCATAATTCTATTTGCGGGGAAAAATCTGAGATTTTTACACAAAAATCTCAAAAGCAAATAGAAAACGACATAAATAAACTCTTGATGATTTATGAATATTTCTACTATCACAAACGGTCTGCTATTACCCTCTTTATCATCTTTATAGTCGTCAAGAAGATGATATTGTAACAGTTAATTTTTTATAAAGGAAGGTTGTGAAAAAAACACACATATACATATGTACATAGATGTTAAACTTTAAACTGGAAAGAACCGTGTTTGCATGTTTTTTGGCGTTCGGGATCGGAGAGCTCTTTAGGATTACCAATTGAAAACGACATAAGCAAATTAAAATAAAATATGCATTAAATAATTTAAAATATAAAAAGAAAGAAAAAATTCTCTTCCCACATCTTTCCCTCTCTTCAGTCTTCACAATTTTGAGAGATTAAACTCCGAAAGCTGAGTTGGAAAAACTATTTGACACTTTAACATTGCTTTTAGAAACGATGTTGTGACGTCACAGTGTTACATTTTGTAACATTTTTCTCATTTAGGAACGATGAAAGTTAATAATAGTTAACATCGGCGAATAAAAGAACGCACTTCTGGAACTATGATACTAATTTTCGGGATTCGTAGTACGAATCTTCTACAAAGGAGCCTGTGATAAGGGTGAATGTTATTATAATTATTTCATTATTTGACTTTTTGTCCTATTTCTCATCGCACTACATCAGCTTTATCAACGACAAACTTTGATATGTCCGTTCAATTGAAACTGAATTATTTCGACTACCTAACTTAAGCCTAACTATTCGTTTTTGTAGCTAATTTAATTGATGTTAAAACAGGTCCCTGGTCTCATCTTTTTCGGGGTTGCTACAAAGCTCAAAAGTGAGCTGAGCTCAGCTCACAGCTCAAATGAGCTGAGCTATGGTACCTAGCTCAAATTTGAGCTGAGCTGTGAACTAAGCTGAAATGTGAGCTTTTTGCAACCCTGATCTTTTTTTAGGGGTCTCCACAGGATTTTAAAAAGAGAGGGCACCTCACTGACAAAATTAATTTCTTTTGAGAAATTTGGGCGAACGGCAAGCCATGGTTACATATCGTCGGTGACGCGCGCAAATTGTGTAACTCCATTTTACCAATTTGTTAGGAGAGTAAAAATAAACTTTCTATTTTCAATGTTATTCGTGTTATTTTCATTAAATTTTAATCATGAATAATTTGATTTATGTATAAATTGAAAATTTCTGGTTTGAGGAGATGTAGTATTCACTTATATCTCCCTCTCTCTGGCAAATATTTTTAGACCCGCTGCACAGGCGTGAAAACTCAATCTTTTCTATGAAATTTTAAAAGAAAGAAGATACTTCAGTTTCCATTTATTTCAAAATAATATGTAATATAATTTGTTATATGATACTTAAAATTTGAATTGCAGCTCCAAGACAACAGCGATCGTGTTTGTGTCTCGCATGGAATCATATAGAACCAAATGTCTTGGCCATTGGGCATGATCGAAATAGATCTGACTGTTGTATTACTATATGGGATACTGGAAGTGGTTTTCCAAAAGAAACACGTAAGTTTGCACTGAGTTGAAATTAAGAAATCGTAATGTTATGAATATTTATTGAAAAAAGTACTAAGAACCTGAAATGTGGTTCGTTATTAGGGTGGATCGGTTTTTATTTTGTGTTTTATTTTCGAATTAGCATAGTAAAAAATTGAGCTCTTCATACCCGAACAAAACTGTATACTTAAATTTTTTAAATAATTTCATTTTATGGTACCCCAAGCCCTCTGAAAGCTAAAAAAGGGGAATTTTTCACCTTTAAATTAAATGGGAAAAGTTCTTTTCTTTTAAATTCATATTTAACTGAGTTTAAATTATCAAAAAAATATATTTCACTTTTAATTGCGATTTTAATCAAAAATCTTAACTAAAGTGCGATTAGTTGAAATTCTAGAATTCTTAAATTTCGATGTTCATACTTTTCGTACTTTTTTCTAAAATATATATTAAATAATCAAGTAACTTATTTTTTGATGTTTCACACTCAATGAAACATGAATTTAAAAGCTTTATTTTTCCCCATTTAATTTAAAGGTCAAAAAGGCCCCTTTTTAAGCATTCAAAGGGCTACCATACAACGAAGTTATTTAAAAATTTTAAGTATACAGTTTTGTTCGTTTATGAAGAGCGCAACTTTTTATTACTATGGTAGTTCGAAAATAAAAACAAAAATAAAATATAATCCCTCTCTACTCTTAAAGAACTACGCACTAAATGTATGAAAATAGTGTCGCGGTCGAATTCGATGAAGTTTTGCAAGAATTAAACATAACAGTATGCCGATTGAAAAAGTATATGGGCGGAAACATCTAATAAACTTCAGTTTAAGTTAAACAACAAGAATGTGGCGCAATGACTTTTTCTTTTATTTTGTTTTTAGGATAAGATTTTGAAAAATTTATTTTTAAACTCAAAATTTGGAAAAAAAAATCTGCAAAACAAATTCCGAACAGATTTTTCAAAAAAATTTAAATGTAATTAAGAATTAATTTTGTTTTCAAAATTCAATGTTATAATCAGAAGATTGAACGGAAAAAAACTTTCGTTTTTTTCGAGAAATTAAAAAAAAAATCGTTTATATTTCTACTCATTTAAAAACATTCCAAGCTATGAGGATACAATAAACATGATTAAACATGAATTAATTTTTTTTTTATTTTGTTGGTAATATCTGAAAGCTGCAATATGTATTTTTCTCAATATGCCTGGAGCGCCCGTCGCCGATTGGTTCTACCTGTTAGCGTCTTAAAAAAAAAATAAAACCATTAAGGCCCAATTTATTGACTCTCCATTAAACTTAAATCGCCATTAAAAAGGGAATTTTAAAATTAAAAACAAAATTCGTTTAATTCAGTCTCTGTTAAGAATATTTTTGAAGTTTGGCATCATTAACTAATTGAGCATTAAATTTAAAAGTCCTTTTAGTTAAAAAGCCAAATTCGACCTTTTAAGAGGGATTTTTAGAGCAAATGGAGGTTTAAAAAAGGATTTCTATTTATTCACTCTCCGTTAGCGTCAAATGTCATTTCAGTTATTATTTCATTATTTTTTTTATTTGAAAAAAAATTTGTTCGTGAAATAAGCTAAGAAATCATGTAAACAAAAACAAAAATTATGTATGTACATTAACAGTCCAGAATAGAATATTTTTGTAGGGATATATGTAGGTATTTATTCATAGATATTTATTCCATAAAAAAGTAACAATTTAAAATGACTACGGCTCGCCAGAAATTTTTGTCTATGGGCATGAGGGTTAAATAGACAACACTTCATTTATGATTTTTCTCATCTACTTCGCCGAGCCCAGAAGAAGCATATATAGTAATAGATCTACCAGAAACTAGATCTTCTCCACTTCAAAAGAATCACGAGGTAAAACTAATGAGATGCTACATAATGTAATCATCCCAAAGCATTGCAATTGTAACTTTGTCTTTGGTTACCACTAATGGTACATATATCGCTTTTTTGGCTCCAAAATACTTATGGGCCGGGCCATAGCTTTTATGTTTTTTGTATTGTTTTTCCTTCCTTCAAATTTTCAAATCTAAGAAAACTTGATTTGACAAATTTCTGCTTTTGACAGTTTTATTTTTTCAAAAACTAAAAAATTCCTAGGATATTTTTAATGGAGTTTTAAATTTAAAGTTTCCATTTAAAAGTAAAGACTTTAACTAAAGTAGAGTGAATTAAATGATTTTTTTAATGATGCATACTTAAAGGCGTCTGAAATTTCTACAAGCTTTTTTGTAGATTAGCTCTTACTTGAGCTCGAAAATAAAAGTTTAAAAAAAAGATAAAAATAACGAGAACGTTTTTAAATAAAAAGACGGTGCGTATTGTGCGGTTACTTCGTGTGGAATGATTTTATTTTCTTATTCCTTTTCTTCTTCTTCTTCTTTTTTTTGAATTTGAAATAAAATATGGCCGGATGGGCGGGAAGTTTGAATTTTATACCAATTATTTTTAGTTCACAATAGTTAATTTTTTAAACAAATACATTAATTCAAATTTAAAGTAATATTTTATAGTTTAATAAATTTTATATAATTCAAAATTCAATTCATTTTTAAAAAAAGGTTCGTTTGTCGAAACACCGGCCACGTTGAAAGGCTGTAGTCTTCAAGAGTCTTCATCGGGAAGGGGGGCCAGTTTAACGATTGGGCGTCTAAGCACGCCGTTGGACGTTTTGACGTCGGCGACCCTGACCTTGCCGTCCTGCCCTTCGACGACCCCTATAACTCGTCCTGTTTTCCACCGTTGAGGTGGTGAGTTGTCCTCGTGGATAAGGACGAGTTTGCCCACGACGAGATTGGGCTGCTCCAGTACCCACTTGGATCGCGCTTGTAGGCCAAGCAGATACTCCTTGGACCACTTCAGCCAGAACTGCTGCTTGAGCCAGCATAGAAGCTGCCATCTTCTCAAGCAGCCCGTTTGCCGTTCCGGAACTGGTTCTGGGGGCAGCGATCGTAAGCTGCTGCCGATTAGAAGATGCGCTGGGGTTAGGGCTTCTCCGTCGTTGGGGTCGGCGCTTAGCGGCCCGATTGGCCTTGAATTGAGGATTGCCTCTACCTCGATCACCACGGTGAGCAGCTCTTCGGTTGTGAGGAGTGCGTTGGCCACGGTACGCTGTAACAGCGTTTTCGCCGCTTTGACCGCCACCTCCCATAGACCTCCGAAATGCGGTGCCCTGGGCGGTATCAAGGCGAAGCTGAAGCCTTCCTCTGCTGCGTACCGTTGAACAGCTTCTGCGCCTTCTTCCATCTGCTCTCGAATTTCCCTCAGGATCGTCTGAGCTCCGACGAAGTTCGTCCCGTTGTCGCAATACATCGTCTTCGGAATCCCTCGGCGACAGATAAACCTTTTGAGGGCGAGAATAAAACATTCAGACGACAAATTAGAAGCTAATTCAATATGTACAGCTTTGGAGGCGAAACAAACAAAAACGCAAATATAAGTTTTATTCGGCGGCCGGCCACGAATTTTAAGAGTGGTATTTACCGGGCCACAGAAATCTACTCCACATACTAAAAACGGTCGTTGCGCTCGCAATCGATCCGCAGGTAGATTACCCATGATTTGGGTAAGTAATTTCGGTTTGTACTTAAAACAATTGATACATTGTCGCACAACCTTTTGGCAAGCTTCTTTGGCATTTATTAGCCAAATCTTTTCTCGAAGCAATGCCACCATAGCTTGAGGTCCAGCATGGCAATTTTTTCGGTGCAAATACGTTAAGTACGTTTTTACAAATGGTGAATTTTTCGTTAACAAAAGTGGGAATTTTGCATCATATTCAATTGGGGCGTTCAAAAGACGACCACCTACACGAATCAGCGAAAATGAAAATTCGTTGTCTTGAAACTCATGAATAAACGGATTAAGTTTTTGAATACTATTTTGAAGAGTTATATTCCTACGAAGTTTTTCAATTTCTTCTGGAAATTCATAACTTTGGACGATTTCAACTATTCTTAGAAACGCCAAGTTTCTCTCTTTTGCCGTTGGCAATTCTTCCAATATTTTATCTGTTTTGTTTTTTGATATTTTAAAGAATCGCATTATGTAAGCAAACGTAGTTATAAGGTCGGTATATGAGGATTCTTCTTCTATAAAATCTAGAAATTTAGTTCGAGGTTTTTCTACTGCTAGTAGAACCATATTTGTTTTACGTTTTTCTAAGGCTTCATCTTCTGGAGACAACTCAAAATGCGAATTGACCGGCCACGATGATTGTTCGTTCAATAAGAACTGTGGACCTTTGAACCATATTGACGCATTGATTTCTTCAACATTACAGCCTCTTGACAGAATGTCTGCTGGATTTTGTTTTGTTGGTACATGTCTCCATGATACTTTTTGTGTCCACTCTTGGATGTCGGACACTCGATTTGCTACAAAAGTTGTAAGCGTAGATGGATGTGTTTTTATCCAATGCAAAGTTATTTCGGAATCGGTCCAAAAAATAACTTGTTCAACGTCAAGACTCAACATTGCCTCTACTCTTGTCCATAACTTAGCAAGAGTATGCGCTGCGCAAAGTTCTAATCGAGGGATCGATTTTGTTTTCAAAGGGGCCACCCTAGACTTTGCAGTTAATAGCGTCGACTTGATACCGGCCGTGCTTTGGCTTCGGATGTAAATACAACAACCGTAAGCTCTCGTCGAAGCATCGGCAAACCCATGAACTTGAATTTTTGCGTTCGAATGAGTTTCGACAAATCTTGGTAGTTTTATCTCGCCAAGTTGAGATAAATTAGCTTTAAAATTTTGCCAACTGGTATCAAGGCGCAATGGAATCGACTCATCCCAATCAATTTTTGCTATCCAAAGCTCTTGTAATAAGATTTTTGCTTTGGTTAATATGGGGCATAACAAACCAAGAGGATCGAAAAGACGAGCGGAAACTGATAGTATGTTTCTCTTAGTAGCTCGTAGATCATGGAAATTATTGTCTAAATTGAAGCTAAATGTATCTTCTTTAGGGTGCCAACAAATTCCCAGAGTTTTTGTGTAGTCTGAATCATTAAAATTTATTGATTTTTCAGAACTCTCAGTATTTAGATACTCTGGATGATTTGAGAACCATTTGGCTAATTGAAACCCTCCTTTTGTAAGGATTTCTTGAATCTCGAATTTCATTATTTTAAGTGTTTCGAGATTATCGGCACCAGTTAAGAGATCATCAACGTAAAAATCTCTTCGAATAACATCTGACCCCGTAGGGAAAGAAGACTCGTTAGCATCGCCCAACATCTTTAAACACCGTATCGCTAAAAATGGCGCCGGAGACGTACCATACGTTACAGTGTTTAATCGAAAGATTTGCAGTGGTTGTGACTGATGCTGCCTCCACACTATGAGCTGGTATTTCGTGTGCTCTTCAGCAACAAGAACTTGCCGGTACATTTTCGTAATATCAGCCGTAATGGCATATTTATGTGTACGAAAACGGAGCAACGTCGAAAATAGCTCCTCTTGAATGGTTGGCCCAACCATCAAGGTGTCATTCAGTGATAGTTGAGTAGATGTTCGACTTGAGGCGTCGAAAACAACTCTCAACTTTGTACTTGTGCTCTGCGGTCGCAAAACACACTGATGTGGAATGAAATAGTGCGGGCCCTTTGGGATTTCATTATTTGTTGGTGACATATGACCCAACGCAATGTATTCTTTCATGAAATCCATATACATGCCTCTCAAAATGCTATCTTTGGATAGCTTTCGCTCAAGTGCGAGAAATCTGCGTTTGGCAGTTTCGAATGATGCTCCCAGCGAGTTTGAGGATAATTTGAATGGAAGTTTTACCTCAAAACGACCTGTCGGCAAAAGTTTTGTATTTTCAACAAAGTGCTTTTCACACAATTGTTGTTCTGGAGTGAAATATTTTTTCGTTTCTCCAGGAATTTCTTCCAATAACCAAAGCTTTGGTATCTTTTCGTCTAAATCTGATAAATCTTCAGACTGACATACCAGATTGCAATGCTTGGTATTTTTATTTGTACCCTTGGGGTATTTCCCAGATATTATCCAACCAAGAAGTGTTTTTTGAATAGTTGGAAATTCGGGACCTTGTTTAATTTGACCAACAGACAACAATTCAAAAAATGTGTCTGCTCCAATAAGTAGGTCAATTTTTTGTGGCTTATTGAAATACGGATCAGCTAGTTGAATGTTGGAAGGAATATTCCAATCCAAAGTATTTATTGCTTGATCCGGCTGGTACGAGGATATTGAGTTCATTACCCAATAATCAGCAGAAAACGAATGATCATTAAGTCTTGATTTTACTTCAGCATGTACTTTTTTATTTACTGTAGTACTTGCCCTTCCAATGCCAAGCAGATTCAGAGGTTTTTCTTCTTTTCGAAGTTTTAATCTTTGGGCTAATTCTTCTGTAATAAAGTTTAATTGAGAGCCAGAATCAAGTAATGCTCGAGCTGGCATATATTCTCCAGAACTGCCCTTTATTTGCACGATTGCAGTGGCAAGAATAACTTTATCACTCGAAACAGAGGCATGCATAGCTTGAAAACTTGTTGATGCTTGTGTCGGTGAACTAGTAAAAGTTGATTCGTACTGGTGCAGTAATGTATGATGAGATCGATTGCAAACGCTGCATCGACTCATTTTGCATTTTGAAACTGTGTGTCCTTTTCGAAGGCAGTTAATGCAAATTGGAACACCTTTAGCATATTCGAATCTTTGCTGGACAGGCAATAAAGTAAAATTTTGACACGTAGTTATATAATGGTCGTTTGATTTGCAATATATGCATTTGGATTTATTTTGTTGCGAGTTTACACAAGCAAATGAAGATCTTTGATTTTTAAAACGACTTGAATCTTGATTAGGTTTAGATTGCTTATCGGAAGACTTGAATTTTGAACTTGAAGCTTCTTCAGCAGAAAGATGCTGATATCTTTTATTAAGAGCTTCTTCACAATCTTTCCATAAAGGAAGAGTGTTGAAATCTAATTGTTCTTCCCATTTTGACTTTGTGATTGCATCCACCTTTGACATAACTAAGTGTATAATGATCGCGTTTGTTATATTCTTTTCATCTCCCAATGAAAGAAGCGAATCATAAATTGCAGAAACCGTATCGATCATGCTTCGCAATGAAGACGCGGATGGTTTGGAAATTTCTTTCAATTCGAAAAGTGTTGAAACATTGTCGAAAAAGATTAAACAATTATTATCGTAGGCTTTCTTTAAACTCGCTAATGCTTTCGGATAGTTTTGTTCTGTAATTTGGAAAGCCTTAACTGTTCCTAAAGCTGCACCTGATAAACAGGAAATTAAATGATTGAACTTTTCAATATCCGGAAGCATTGGATCATTGTCCACTAAACTTTCGAAAAGGCTGATAAAATTTTTATACTCTGAGTACTTTCCGCTGAATTTAGGTAAAGACATTTTTGGAAGTCGTGAATGGTGTGGGTTGCTAAAGGAATAGTCAATTGCACTCGACTTTCGTCTTTTATTGACATGTGAAATAAGAAGTGCTTTTGCACCAACACAAATGTCTTCCAATTCACCGCGGGAATCATCATTTCGATCAATGGATTCTATTTCCGACTGACAATTCATTAATTCGTCAATATATGAATTTAAAATATCTAATCGACATTCTAATTCGATTGGATTAAACGATAAAGTTTTTTCTTCTAGACCCGTTTTAATTCGAATAATATTGTTTTTAATTTGCAATCGCTGATGAATTAAATTTTCAAGATCTGCATTCTTTTTTGGTGATGCTTGCCGTTTCTTGCCCGTCATTGTATTAAATTTATTTTATTTAGTAACTTTCGAAAAATAATTTATTATTTGGAATTAGTTTATCCAAACTATTCAATTGCACTTCAGTTTTTGAATTTTAGAAATTGGAAAATCGTTAGAAAATTAGTTTATTTCTATACGAAATTCCTCGAAAAAGAAAATTAATTTCAAAAAACTATTTGTGTGCAAATTGCCGAAAGTTATTTAATTCAAATGAAATTGTTTGAAACGAGAAAAAAAATAAAATATTTTTTATAAATATTTTGCTAAACACACTCTTCGAATAATAAATTTGTAAATTATTTCGTGTCACTGAACACGACCACTGTTGACAGCTGAGAGCTTAACGAAAGAGAGAGAGTACCAACTTAACGAACTGTCAAACGAGTGAAATGTCAAAACAAATTGTAAACAAATTTCAGATTTCACTTTACACGAGTTTAATTATTTTGCTAAATTGTTTAATTAAGAGCCAATTTTTCAATCTTCTAATAAACAGTCAGTTAACTGTTCGAAGAATAAATTTATTAGACTCAAAAACAATCAGATAAAAACATTGAATTTTTCAATCAAGAATAATTTATTCTACAGAATAACAAAAAAAAATTGTCAAATTCAAAAATATTTAAAATTAAACGTCATTTTTATTCATGATTGTTTTTGTTTTCTTGTTTTCCACTGTATTTTTTTCAAAATTCTTTCAAAACAGCTTTGACAACTGACACAATATTTTTATTGAGATTATTCCTTAGAATAATTTTATTCGTCTCTGAAAGAAGCAGATAGATTTATTCTTAGGAATAAGCTATATCTGCCTGTTGAAAAATTGATTTTTTCTCTATCCTTAGGAATAAGTACTAACTGACTGTTTAACTGACTATTGAAAAATTGGCCCTAAATATAATTAATAATTCGGAAATTATAGTTTATATAACAACTCGCGAATATTTTTTTCAAGAACGTAAAGTTCTGATTTAATTCCCAAAACGTGAATGTCGGTGTGTTTACGCAAAAAAAATATCGAAGTACGACGGTCGGTGACAGCGGCGGCGGCGCAACAGCAGATCGAAAAACCAATAATTGAATTTGGTCTTTAATTAATTAAATTGATATTGTATAGTGAACTATTAGTTTTAATTATCACTTTGTTTTTATAATATAAGATATTGCAATAAAAATTTTTAAATAAAATAAAAATAAAACCGCACTTTGTTTGTTTCACCAAATATATGTATGTGTATATATGTGTATATAGCAAAGATGACAAAAACTGAAAGTTTTGTTGTTGTTTTAATTATTAAAACAACAATGTTGCAATTTTTTGCAATTAATTTAATCAATTAAATTTTTAATAAATTATTAAACAAAGTTGTTGCAATTGTTTGCAATAATTTAAATTTAAGAACTTTCAGTTTTTGTGTATACCTCAGTTTCTGTGTCGACTTCCCTTGGGCTTTTGTCCGCTGACATTGGGGTGACTTTGGAGCTCCTCTTTTTGCTGGTGCTTGTTGTTGCCTTTAGCTTAGGCGATTTTTGCAGCAATGGGGGTGGTTTTTGAGGGATTTTAATAGCACTCACGCACGACTTTTTGGAATCCACCGAATTAAATTGATTTAATTAATTTAAATTATTTTTTAATAAATTCACTCGCGTCGTGTATACTTTTAAGAGTTAGTTTATAAAGTATATATATATGTATACAGTATACGTATCACTTCGCGAATTAATTTAAAATTGGAACAAACTATTAGTTTTAATTTGTCCCTGCTCGGACGCCATGAAATTTCTACAAGCTTTTTTGTAGATTAGCTCTTACTTGAGCTCGAAAATAAAAGTTTAAAAAAAAGATAAAAATAACGAGAACGTTTTTAAATAAAAAGACGGTGCGTATTGTGCGGTTACTTCGTGTGGAATGATTTTATTTTCTTATTCCTTTTCTTCTTCTTCTTCTTTTTTTTGAATTTGAAATAAAATATGGCCGGATGGGCGGGAAGTTTGAATTTTATACCAATTATTTTTAGTTCACAATAGTTAATTTTTTAAACAAATACATTAATTCAAATTTAAAGTAATATTTTATAGTTTAATAAATTTTATATAATTCAAAATTCAATTCATTTTTAAAAAAAGGTTCGTTTGTCGAAACAGCGTCAATAGTTAACAACGCTGTTAACTAAAACGATAAATTTCAAAATTTAATGGAGGCTCAATAAATTGGCCCTAAAACAGTATTAGTACAGAGCTATTGTTCATAAACCGTTTCCCTTTTTAGCTCAATTTTTCGGTTTATCGGAGTCTGCTCATTCTTTGTGCTGGGACAGCAATCACCGTGCTCTTGTCGCTGGAATGAGCCAAAAAATGATAAAACTCTTCGATTTAAGACGTAAGTAATATTCTTATCTGATAGGTATATAATAAGTATGTTTATATCCAATTTTAAATGCCAAGTATCTTTCCTACTCCAGAAAACTCTCCAACTTGTACTTCAATAAACACAAAAGCCGTTAATGGTCTTGCAGTCTCGGGTAATGGCAACTACCTGAGTAGTTTTTTAGACTCAGTTATACTTTTGTGGGATCTTCGAAGCATCGATAAACCTCTTAAACAAATTCAATGTTCCAAGGACAATATTTTAGTAACTTGGTGCCCCAATAAGTAAGTTATATAAACGACTTATATTCAAAATAAATTACACATACACATTTTACAGACCTAATCTTTTGTCTTCCTTACAACGTGACTCTCCATTTATATACATTTATGACATTCATGCTGTCGATGTAGAAAGTGCCAGAGAATTGTATCACACCAAAAATCAATACACACCCTTCCAGTCGAAGTTGTATTCATCGAACAAAAATACAGCCATTTCATCAGCATCCTGGCATCCAATAGACAACGAAAGAATATTGGTATTATCTGAATCAGGTTGGTTATTTATTGGCCTTTATTGTGTTGGCTTATCTAAAAAAAAATAAAATGCACGTTTGCGTCAATTCAATCTAAGGTAGCTTAACCGATTTTCGAATACCTCCAAAAATTGTAATGTCATGGAATAATCAATTGAAAATCTCCACTGGACTTGTTATGCGGCCATTAAATCCTCCGATTTCCTCTCAAGTGAGCGTAGATTCTTCACAAATGGCTTTGATTTCTTCTTATCGTTTTGCTGAGTTTATAGATGACGATATTTCTGAAACTATTCGAATAAGGGCACAACACAATTACGGATTAAAGGTACAAATCCGTTATTAAAAAAATTGTCAGAAAAAGAATTCATTTTTTCTTTTTAATTATAGGCTGAATTAAGACATTTTGGAGATTTTCTCAATAGTAGTTATCTAAAAAATGTTTGGAAAGCCCTTTTACACATCTATCGAGGGGAAAGATTAATTGGGTTGAAAAATGTTCTAAAAATAAGTCTAACTACACAAAATCAAGGTGAAGAACTTGTCCCATCAACAGGACTAGAATCACACGTACTGCAATGGCCAGATTCTATAAAGAATACTAACAATCTTGTGTGCTATAGGTTAGCTTTAAAAATATTTCAAAAACAGTTATCCAATTTACTCGTTTAAAGTGCCCCACACTATCTCACAAAGTAGCCTCCAAGAGTATCATTGTCATGAAAAAGTGCACTTCACTCTAAACTACTAAACTATTTTCTTTGGTTTTATTTTGTTCTTGTTTTCGTTTGACGACTTCCACAGGAAGACGTAGACGCACAAGATGCACATCAGAACAATGGAGAGAGAAAGATCGATTTCTCCTGTGCTCTTATGTGCATCGTGTGCGTCTACGTCTGCGTGTAGAAGCAGACTGTATTTTAATTCCAAAAAACAATACCAAAATATAAATAACGAAAAAATCTTCCTTCCCTATTTTTCGAACTCTATTTCTCCTTTGCTCTTATGAGCGTCTCGCGCTTTGCGTCTTCGTGTAGAAGCGGACTTAGTTTTAATTTTGGTATATTTTTCATTATACTTCTGATCGGTTTTTTTCTGCCAAATTGACACACACCCATAGTTTGATTATTGTAAAATAAAAATATCGCATCAACGCAGAAAAAATGGGATTTTTTTTTATATGGGACAGGATTTGTTTTTTTTATTGCTGAAGAACACTGGCTGAACAATTTTTTTATTCGGTTTTCGATTTCATTTTGGAAAAAGTGAAGAATTAACGAACAAAATGGAAGAAATATATCGGGCGGAATATAATATAATAGAAAATACATAATGGTTGTTTTTGTTAATAACAAAAGAGTTTTTTTTTCGCATTTTTCACTTTTCAAACAAAATTTTATGTCGTTTTCCAAAATTCAAGGAGTGACACTCCTAGCTATATAATCACTCCAAAAGGAGTGATTTCAAATTCCAAAATTAAAAAAGGAGTGCATTTTTGGAGTGAATTCTTCACTCCCAAAATTTTGAAGGAGTGACGGAGTGATTACCAATACTTCTACATTTGACTTCATGGACTGCTTGTCAAATTGTTGGGTGGTTGTTTTAACATTTTTTTTGTGAAGGAAATTATATTTATTTACAAAAAAAAAATCAATAAAGTATTGTAAAAAAGCACTAAAAGTGAATTTAAAAAATTCTGTTATTATTTTATTCATTATTTCGTATTACAAACACATGCAAAGCAAACGTCAAATCACTCCACTTGTCAAATTCTTCGTGAACAAATTCCAAAATTGCACGAAAAAGGAGTGATTCACTCCCATAATTTTGGAAAACGACATTAATGTCGTTTTCTTTCACTCCAATGAGAGTACCCTTTTAGTACTTATTTTTGCACTTTTGAAGGTTTTGTGTTCTTTGACGCCACAAAAGTGTAAAAAAAAAATTACTCCGGAGTAATTTTAGTACTACGGAGTACCCCGGATTTACTCCACATTTTTAGTCAGATTTACACCGATTTGCACTCGCACTTGCACACACACTTATGAATTTGAAGTTTGACATTCTAACATTTTGTTTGAAAATTGAAAAATGCGAAAAGTTTTTCTTTCAAACTCTTTTGTTATTAACAGAAAACAACCATTATGAATATACTTTTAATGTATTATATTCCGCCAGATATATTTCTTCCATTTTTTCGTTAATTCTTCACTTTTTCCAAAATTAAATTGAAAACCGAATAAAAACAAATTTCCGCCAGTGTTCTTCATGAATAAAAAAAAATCCTGTGCCATATAACAAAAAAATCCCATTTTTTTCTGCGTTGATGGGATATTTTTATTTTACAATTATAAAATCAAACTAAGGATGTGTGTCAATTAGGCTGAAAAAACCGATCAGAAGCATAATGAAAAATATACCAAAAGTAAAACTAAGTCCGCTTCTACACGAAGACGCCAAGCTCGAGACGCACATAAGAGCAAAGGAGAAATAAAGATCGAAAAAAAGGGAAGGAAGATTTTCTACCGTGAGTCTCCGGTAAAAAAATTTGTGACTCTTTTTGACGTTTCTCTTTGATCTTGTTCTTTTTTTTTTGCTATTTTGCTTTATTTTATTACGTCGGTTGCGGAATCTGCTTCGTCGATTGTATATTATTTGCGTGTATAGTAACGTTTTTAATTTATTCAAAAGTTTTCGTTGCACATAGAACCCGCACGGGAGTTGTTTTTTTTGTATATTTTGGTGTTTTTTTTTAAATTAAAATACATAGTCCGCTTCTACACGAAGACGTAGACGCACAAGATGCTCATAAGAGCAAAGGAGAAATCGATCTGTCTCTCTCTCTTGTTCTTATGTGCATCTCGTCTACGTCTTCCTGTAGAAGTCGTCATACGAAAACAAGAACAAAATAAAACCAAAGAAAATAACTGTCAAATTTGCGTCTTCAAAAAAAATAATACGCGCGTGACGCACTGGGACGAAAATCAAAAGAAAATTGGAAGATGATTTCTGCGCCTTCCGTCTTCGTGTATTATGCTTCATGTGTTATTAATATTAATTTTTCTTTTCAATTCATAAAATGTTTTCCCTAGGCCTGTTATCACTATTTTTTTCAAGTAAATTATCCATTTTTGCCTTGTCACACACACAATTACATAAAAAAAACTTACTCTCATTATGTTCTTTCACTCCAGAAAAAGGAGTAAAAATTTAGAGTACTCCTTAATAGAGTGAAAGAAAACGACATAAAATGTCAAACTTCAAATTCATAAGTGTGTGTGCAAATCGGTGTAAATCTGACTAAAAATGTGGAGTAAATCCGGGTACTCCGTAGTACTAAAATTACTCCGGAGTAATTGTTTTTTTACACTTTTGTGGCGTCAAAGAACACAAAACCTTCAAAAGTGCAAAAATAAGTACTAAAAGGGTACTCTCATTGGAGTGAAAGAAAACGACATAAAATTACACCGGAGTAATTTTTTTTTTACACTTTTGTGGCGTCAAAGAACACAATTAATTACAAAAATGTTTAAACACATGTCAAATCATGTCACTTGATATTTTTTTGAGTAACCTATTTAATATCGCATTCTTTTCAACACAAAAAAAAAAAATCGAATTAAAATCGATCTCGATGCGATCAATGTGCATGATTTACGGAGCAAAAAATTAATTTCAAATCGATTTTTTTAAAAGAAATTTGACAGAACATTATTTTGCTCTAAAAATTTTGGACAAGTATTTGTATTTTGTGAATTAGATCGGAGGCACTTTTAGTAAAGTTGGAGTAAAGCTAACATTCAATTTTTAAACATTGCAGTATTTATATTTTTTCTTGAATATTTTCATTGTTTTTAGGAGTGAACAACGTGATGCTGCCCTTAAGCTGTGTGGATGGACTTCTGATCAAGATATGGATAGATTTATTCGATCCCTGTGTGATAACAAAGTATGTACATACGTTTTATTTTTAAATCAATCTAAACTATTCCGGGCACCTTCAAAATGTTGGTCGAATAAACAAGAATAAAATCGAAAGTTAATTTTTTTTCAACCCAGCTACTGCTGGCTAGGATGGTCACGCTTGTATGGGTAAAACAAAATGTTCAAAAGTGATCAGGACTTCCTCTTGTTTGCTATCAAATCATAATTAGTATCATACTGCTAATCTGCTGAATTTCAGACTCTTATCTTATAAAGATGGAAGACTTGAACGATATTCAAAAAATGTATTTTTTGAAAAAGTAAAACAAGATTTTTTAACTATAAAATTATTTATATTAGAAAATACCAACCATACATAAAAATACTTTGTGTCGGTCCAACCCAGACAGCGCCCTGTGCAAACGTTTGCTTTGACTACCCTTATTTTAAGTTATTACTAAACGGAGATCGTGGCTGGGAACCTCTTCATACGCTATGTCTCACAGGCAAAAAACTATCGAAACGAGTGTTTGAATTTGTTTGGAGTTGAAACAAGATGTTAATGCCCAACTATAATAGGCATATGCGCGCATAGGCTTATGTCAAAATCGAACGAACTGCTTCGTCCTGTTTCTGAAAACATGAGGAGTAGCCATAATGAACATACGAGCGCATAGCCTTTTGTCACAATTTACATTTTTAATTTCAATAATTTTTGTAAAAAAAAACGCGTTGAATTACACAAAAATATTTTTAAAACTGTTTTTATTCAATTCACAATTCGTTTATCAAATATTAAGTGAAAATTAATTTAATTTTTCTCTCCCTTGCATCCATGTTGTTTACATTTTATTCTGAGAAATTTACTCATGCCGAGCGCTCCAGAGCGCACGGCATATGCTTAACGAAAGTTAACGAAGCGCGCATATGCGCATTATGGCTATCACATAAGAAATGTGTATGGTCGACAACTCACTCATGCCATTTTGACATGAGCCCATGCGCGCATATGCCTATTATAGTTGGGCCTTTAGAGTGATTGTATCTTCTCCTTTTTTTCGTTTTAGCCAAACTGAAAGCCCTTTCAATTAAACAAACAAAATGCACTTGTGAAATATGCAGTTCTTCTTCCTATTTTTTTCTTCTCACTTATAAATAATTATCTGTTTTAGCTAAATTAAAAGCAGAATACCAATTTATTTCTTTTTAAAATTTTTTTTGTTTTGACTAAACTAAAAGTCACACTTTTTAAATGAACATAACTGCCTGTTATTGCATTTTGCACTATATTGTCAAATGAAATGTACTTTAATGATGAACATTATTCAAGATTGTTTGAAGATTCTTTTTTTCTTTTGACTAAACTAAAAGTCACATTATGAAATTAATATCTTTGTTTTATTTTTTCTTTGATATTTATTTTTACATATTTTAACTATGAAACTTATTTTGTGAATTTTTCTCTCTTTTTACTCAAATATTGTATTTTTTTTTTTAAATTTTCTTAGATTTTTTCCCGATAGATGGGTTATAAAGCCATGCTTTGTATATCTTTTATTATGAAATATTGTACTTTTAAAAATTGAAAAAATAAAGAACTTATCTATCTAATTGGTTGGTAAACTAAATATATTAATATACGAAATTCAAAATAATTAAAATATTTATTTTTTCTAAAAACAAATACTCTTAACTAATCTTAAATTAAAATTTATTTAATTTTCAAAGGAATATTCGAGAGCCGCTATGATTTGTACGTTTCATTTAAAAATTCAACAGGCCTGTGAAATTCTTTCAAAGGCTGAGGATCAGGTTCGAACATAACATAATTTTTTTTTTACAAAAGTGATAAATGTTTTGATTGCATTAGTCTGATGATCACAGCATGTATCGAATAGCTGCAATTGCATTATATAGCTTTAATGCCGATCAAGACAATAACGCATGGAAAACTCAAAGAATCAACGCCAATATGCAAATTCAAGATCCTCATTTGAGAGTAATCTTTTCATTTATAACAATAGAAAATGAAAATTTTGAAGCTGTTTTGGTAAGATTTTTAATTTATTGTGTTTCCATCCAATATTTAGGTAACTTATAAATCTTCCTCAGAAAGAGGAACAGATACTGTTATCGGATAGAATTGCCTTTGGTTGTAAATATCTCAGTGAAAATAAATTAGCTGAATATATTAAATCCTGTATTCAAACATCAATCGAAAAGGGTGACTTGAATGGACTTTTATTAACTGGAGAATCAGCCGAGGGAATAAATATTATGCAAAGCTATATTGATAGAACAGAAGATGTCCAAACTGTTTCACTAATTGCCATATGGTTCTTTCAAAGTGGTCTCTTCTCAGATAGTCGAATTCAATATTGGACTTCTAGGTAAATAGTTTGCGAACAGCTACAGCTTTTTAGAATTACTTAATTAAGGGTTTTTTTTTATTTAAGTTATTTAAATCTTCTTGATTCTTGGCGTCTTTGGGAAAAACGGGCAGAGCTGGAGATTAATATGCAAAACATTCGTTCTGTTCCTACAACATCACGAACTGTTTTTCTTCTTTGTAACTTTTGTGGAAAGTCCGTCTCATCTGCCTTGCAAGACGACGCAAGACTGCGAAATGTTAGCTCCAATGTCAATAAGGTAAGAAACGTAAATATGCAATTGAAAGCAGCTTTCAAAGTGTTGATGTTTGTTTTGTACATAGCTTTCATCCTGTCCAAGCTGTCGCAAACCTTTGCCCCGTTGTTCCTTATGCCTTCTGCACATGGGGACAAATGTCCATTTTCCACCTCAAAGCGCATTTGGCCATGAAGGCCTTGGTTGGCAATCAAAATCATTTTCGAAATGGTTTTCCTGGTGTCAAACTTGTCGTCATGGAGGACATACTGAACATATCATGCAGTGGTTTAGGTATGCAGAATATTAAATTCTTGTTGTTTTTCTTCTCAATTTTAAATTTTAGTCAAAACTCTGAATGTCCTGTGGCATTGTGCTCCTGTAAATGTTTTGACATGGATGGTACAATTCCTAAGAGCTACCGTGATGTGTCGTAAATAATGAAAACAATTTAATATGTAAAACAATTTACAAAGTTAATAATAACATTTTTAACTGTTTTTTAAATGAGTTTTCGGTTTTGACTCCGCCTTTATTAGAAATTTTGTAAACAGAAACTATTTTAAAGAAAAAGAAGGTACTTTAATTTGTAATAGCTATAGAATGAACGACAAATAAAAAAATTAAGACATTAAGGAATTTTGCAGTCTCAAATTAAAACATTATAATACACACAAAGTTTTTTCACCCAGTGTAAAATCAAGTTGATGAATAATGTTGTTTTTAAAATTACTCGATTTTAACCCTTATATATTTTTTCATTTTTATTTGAAATGATTTCGTTTTCAAACAACATGACTTTTTTATGAAATGCGTCAAAGAAGAGATGGGGGAAGTGCAAATAGAAAATGAAATTAAAAAAGTTTTTAAAAACTTACCTGAGAATTTTTCTTACTATGTCTGTAGCCCGTTCTTTTATTAAATAAAGTTAACTTTGGTTGTTGTGTCGTTGTATTTGTTTTTGTTAGATTTTGTAAGAAAATTTCAACTTTGATTTAGGAACGACTAATGTTACATTTTGTTGATCTGTCAAAACATAAGTTTTATGAATAAATAAACAAGAAAGAAAAAAGAATTATTTTGGTACTGAAATAATTCTTTTAAATTGAATTCTAAGCAAATTGAAACAAAAATATGTATTTAATGATTTCAAATATGAAAACAAACAATAAATTCTCTTCTTCCATCTTCCCCTCTCTTCCCATTTAGTTGTGTTTGATAGATTAACATTGAAACTCAAGTCCAGAAGCTGACTTGGAAAAAGTTACAAAACTTAACTATTTGACACTTAAACATTGCATTTAGGAACGATGTTGTGACGTCACAATGTCAACATCGCTTTTAGCAATAAAATATTTCAATGACTTTAAAATCTATTTAATCTCATCAAAATAAAAGAAATTTCATTCACAATCTTAATTTCTTAGTTTACAATTTCAGTGCGTCAGGCCAGGGCACCTGTTCTGTAGCTTTTACCACTGGCGATAAAATATTTCAATGACTTTAAAATCTATTTAATCTCATCATAATAAAAGAAATTTCATTCAAAATCTTAGTTTCTAAGTTCACAAATTCTGAATTTCAAAGAAATTTTGCTTTATTTATGGAAGAAAATGCATTTTATAGACCTAGAAAAACGTTTAGGTATCGCTAGTGATAAAGTTACAGACCAGGAGCCCAGATCTCAATTCCGTACAATAGGATGGTGCTTGTTGTCATGAGAACTTTTCGTTTCCTTGCTGTTGCTCCTCCCACATTCGCCATCAGCCTTGACAGGGAAGCTGCCACTTTGAGCGCACGTTCTGCAGCGGACCGTATATGTTCCTAGAAACTCAGCTTCGTGTCGAGTTTTATTCTCTCATTATGTGTCTAATCTTTTCTGGACTTAAGTCTGTTGTGTTTTTCTGAGTCCCGAATTTCTTTATAATGACCTTATAGCCAAGTCCCCAGGGGTCGCTGCTCACATCTTCTCGCAGCTCTTGACATTTACGTCTTTTGCTCAGCCTTATGGCTCTTCTTCCAATTCACTTTCGAGATGAACGTTTAGTCTCCTTCTTCCTCTGGTGACTTTTCGCCGCAAATGGAAACATCTTCTACGGAGTTCGGCAATTTCATCTGTTCACCAGTCTACAGTATATTATAGTTGGGTATTATAATGCAACCGATACAGCATGTTTATCAAAGAAGAATTTTTCGAGTTTTGGAGAGCATTTCCAACTCATTTTCAATTTTGGCAGATTTTAAACTTTCTGTTATATAAAAAGTTTCTGAACAGATTTTATTGAGTATTTGCTCATATTCGCACACACCGTTTGGACATCAGCTCATGTCTATTAGTTGAACCTTTACTCTAACTCTTTGAATTAAATTTTTCACAGCTAAAACAATTGATTTATTATAAATAAGTTACTTTTATATTTTTATTTCAAAGGTATATAAAGCACAGTTCTTAAAGTATGTTTTTTCGTATATTCAAATTTTATACGACAAAAATTATTTACAATTACACTACAACTATTAACGAAAACTTTCAAATTTAAAGTCTATCCTATTGGATGACTATGAATTTATTTTGTTTCTTCTTTCTGTTTATGAAGTAACAAACGGTGTTAGATCAGGAAACTTGAATAAATTCTGTGGCCTGGATCTTTGAACACGTTGTTGTGGTTGATTCACTGTGGGAGCAGATGCTGAAAATGAATTTCCACGCAAGTAGATACCGCATTGTGAATTGCATACTTCATCACGTATAATGGCTTCACGTGGCCATTGGCGAATAAGTTGTCCGCAATCTGTTATTCTAAGGGATGCACATTGAGGCTAAATTGATAAAAATAAATAAAAATCAAATATATTTATACAAATTTGTTAGTATTGAAACTCACTCCATCTGCGGAGCAAACGCAGCTTGTGCATGGCGATGGAAATGCTGATTCCCCAACTTGTACTTGGCGGTTGCCAATTTGACAGCCTTGAACATTCTCACGCCAAGCGCTCAGATCGATTTGTGGCATAGATTGACATGGAACACGAGGGTTTCTATTAAAATATGAGAAATATTAGAAAAAGCATGATTTTTTCGTTTTAAGTTTCAACTTACAGAAAGTTACTTGGCAAATCTAAAGCAGCACGCTGCATATCTCCTGGAATTTCAAGATTTTCACAAATTATCTTAGCAAGTGTTGTCTTTCGAATTTCTGCTAATTGAGCTTCGGAGAATTTTACTTCTGGATTTTCGTTTTCATACCTTAATACAAATCTTTAGGTTCTTTTTGTCTGTTAAGTCAATATGCAATTAAAGAACTTACCAGAATCGATCACATTTTCTCAGCTGCCTAAATTGGATGCCAATTATACAGGCTAGTGTTGGTCCTACTAATCCACCTTGTAGTGGTCTTTCTGTCATTGAACCGGGGAATAAATCAATATCATCAACGGAAGCGTAAATTTTCTTGAAACGATTAATAACTTCTGGTGGAATTTCACGACTCAAGTCTGACCAAGTGTTGGCCCGCTTAAGATTACATAACGCTCTATAGTTGTTGTATGACGGAATACCGTGATCACGAGCTGAAGAGTTCAGAGAATAGAATTAAAAAAAGCATAATTTTCATCAAAGTGAATAGAATATCTTACCTCGCTGAACATTAAGAGAAATCAGATCAATTCCAGAGAATGGAATTTTTCTGTCTTCGAACAAATGATTAGTTACTTCGCCCGTTATGAATTGATCAAGGGTTTCCATTGGGGTAGCCACTAGTCCTCTACTGATTTCGTCCACTATTCCTGGCTGAAAATAATTTTTTTTTTTGAGAAAATTGATACCGCTTTACTATCCCCTTCTCATCAAAAATAATACACTAGCCCAAAAAATTAAGGGAACAAAAAAAAATCGTGATTTTTTTAGTGATTTTTGATAGGCTGTATCTCAGTAAAAACTGACCGCATCATGATAAAATAAAAAGGATGTGAAAGCTCTATTTTTCTAGTTTTAGGATTAAATATTAAATTATTTTTTTTCTAACGGTAAAATAGCAAAATTGTTGGAAATGTTCAAAAATCAAATTTTTCAAATTTTTTTTTGTTTTTAATTCTCTCATAAGGAAGTGGGAAATTTTTTTCTGATAAAATGATTATTATTTTTAGAAAGGCTTTTTATTTGGCTATAGAATTCTTTTTGTTTCAAACTCCTACGATTTTTTTTACACTGCAATATCAGTCATCAAACCAAAAACCATACTTTTGACTTTGACTATCAATATCTCAACAACGGATCACTAAACAGAAAATTTAAGGACACATTTAAAAACTTTATTTAATTCTCTACAAAGAAATTAAGTTTGGTTTGTAAAATTTTTATTTTATTATTTTTATTATTATTATTTTTGAGATTAATTTAGGAAAGCTATCAAAATAGGCATTTTTACGGTTTTTTAGAAAATGTACCGCTATTTAATTTCTATGGGTGAAAAGATTAAACTGAGGCTTAATTATTGAAGCTTAATATACCTGAAATCAATATGCAAATTTTCAGACTTATTCATAAAGCAGTTTTTCTGTTGTGAAGGTTTGAACTTTTGAGATGAAGTAAAACACCATATTTCTGCAGTTCTAAATGACTTACTTCTTGTTACTTTTTTATGAGCAAAATCAATTGTTTTTGAGTTTTTTTGAACATTTTATTAATAAATATCGTTTTAATTTAAGATAAACCAAGAAAAAATTAAAAGTTTTCAAAAAAACTTAAATTTTGAGGAAAAGCTTTTTATACCATTTTTGGATATTTTTCCTAATTTTGAATTTTTTTTGTTTTTCTTTGGTTTATCTATAATTTAAACGATATTTATTAATAAAATGTTCAAATAAACTCAAAAACAATTGATTTTGCTCATAAAAAAGTAACAAGAAGTAAATCATTTAGAACTGCAGAAATATGGTGTTTTACTTCATCTCAAAAGTTCAAACCTTCACAACAGAAAAACTGCTTGATGAATAAGCCTGAAACTTTGCATATTAGTTTCAGGTATATTAAGCTTCAATAATTAAGCCTCAGTTTAATCTTTTCACCCATAGAAATTAAATAGCGGTACATTTTCTAAAAAACCGTAAAAATGCCTATTTTGATAGCTTTCCTAAATTAATCTCAAAAATAAGAAAACATTTTTTTTTACAAACCAAACTTAATTTCTTTGTAGAGAATTAAATAAAGTTTTTAAATGTGTCCTTAAATTTTCTGTTTAGTGATCCGTTGTTGAGATATTGATAGTCAAAGTCAAAAGTATGGTTTTTGGTTTGATGACTGATATTGCAGTGTAAAAAAAATCGTAGGAGTTTGAAACAAAAAGAATTCTATAGCCAAATAAAAAGCCTTTCTAAAAATAATAATCATTTTATCAGAAAAAAATTTCCCACTTCCTTATGAGAGAATTAAAAACAAAAAAAAATTTGAAAAATTTGATTTTTGAACATTTCCAACAATTTTGCTATTTTACCGTTAGAAATAAAATAATTTAATATTTAATCCTAAAACTAGAAAAATAGGGCTTTCACATCCTTTTTATTTTATCATGATGCGGTCAGTTTTTACTGAGATACAGCCTATCAAAAATCACTAAAAAAATCACGATTTTTTTTTGTTCCCTTAATTTTTTGGGCTAGTGTATACATAATATATGTTCATAAAACAAACAATTGTTACTGCTTTACTCTCTCCTTCTCATCAAAAATATAATATTTGTTTATATTTCGTTTTTTGTATTGCTGAATTAAATTATATAATTATTATTTTGCAAAAAGGTAAAATAATAATATTTGTTCATAAAACAATATGATAAATGATAAAAAATACTTATAATGTATGCCAGGGTGCATGAAGGTTAAATGTAATAAAGAGGTAGAATCTAAAGAATTGTTTCCTTTTTTAACAAGCAACAAACAATAATAAAAAAATATTAAAAAATGAATTGATAGGTAAATATTAAACAATTGGTATGTTAAAACTTACTTACATCAGGTTAGTTTGCAGTTAAACGTACAAAAAGAAAACAAATCAATCAAAGCATACATATTTATATAGCCCAGTAAGAATAGATTTTGTCAAGGGAAAAATTCGTTACAGGCTGATTTTTGGTATGCAGGTTGCTATTTAAGTGTGAAAAGTCCTGAAAGTTCTCCATCCGCTTGACCCGTTAAGATGGGTCAAAGGTTGCGAAAAAACGCAACTAGTGGGCACACGCTTTCTATTTGGGGTCTATTGTTTTCAAAATATTTGTGTTGTATCTACTCGTAAGTTACTCTTTGCAAATCAAAAACCGAAAATCTGCATAGTTACCTGACCAAAGTGCGAATCTTTTTTATATTTTGTAAAATGTGTACCTTTATTTATGACGCGAAGTGTATGTATATAATAAACTTATAAGGCCGTGTGATATACCAAGCAATGTGGAACAGGTCTCTTGAGGATACTATTAAAAAACGCATCTAGAACTCAACCTGCGAGGTGGTGTGAAAGAAAGTTCTAATTTTAAAAAAATTGCATATTTTTATAGATACGAACATTTATAGGACTGTAATTTTCTAAACGGTAAGTGTTACAAGCAAACTTCTAAGGACAATTTTATGTAAAATTAGCTTAGCTACAAGATAATGATGAATAGTGCTGTATGTAAAAGAGGGGTAAATCTGCCGAAAAATGTTGATCTTTGATGAAAGATCAAAAAATAAATCAATTTTTTGGGCCAATAGAAGGCAAAAATTGTCAATTTTTTGACAGATCTAAATAAATTAATTCTTGTACCAAACGAAAACCCCATAGGAGTGGTGAACTCAAGACAGAAGTCAGAAATAACATAGCATTGAACATTTGATTTATAATATTTATATACTTTATTTACCTGCAACATAACATCCATCTTGAAGAAACCATCGCGAAGCAATAGGGGCGGATCAACGGGCTGATGATTAACACTTAAACGTGGAATATGTGGTCTCAACAGCGAATGTCCGATACGGAAAGCAGCGGCAGCAAACTCGTTGAATACTATTGGACTGCACGACGGATTGTAGTCCTTATAATAACCCTGTGGCAGGAGCTTCAACCCGTAAAGATTCACAGCATTCCAACTGAGAATACGTGGCAAGAATTCATTGAATACAACATGTTGGAACTGAGCACTAACAATACGCCTTGTGTGATGATACAATTGATCCCCTGTCCAATGAGGATTCACTCCACGTAGTCCTTCAACAATTCGATTGTGTTCTCTTAAAAATATTGTATGAATTGCAGTGAGACCTGGTTGCTCAGAAGCGCGATCATCTCCACCAATGAAGCATAATCGGTTTCGCGATTTACATTCCGGATGTGAGTTACTTTGCGGCAGCAGTTCTTTTCCTCGAATAGGATGAATTGTTGAGTTCATGCGCCCAGAGAATCCACGAAGCTTATTTGCAACGCAATTATTTTCCCCATAAATCATAGAGGAATCCAAGAAATGGGTATTTTGGTTCATTTGGTCACGTGGTCCAAGTGTTAACTGTCCTGGCAACGATCTCATCGATGGGAAACAAAGACGTTCTCCACTAGTCACATTGACTTCTGGGTAAAAGTAATCGCCCGCAGGTACTGGGAAAGGATTACACTCTGGATGGACAGTTTGTGGTGAATCGCAACGTCGGCAACTTGGTATGGATTCATGAAATCCTTTATGAATAGGAGTAAGAGTTAAATCGTGGTCTACGAACTGAGCGAATTGCATGACCATAAGTGAATAGCGGGTATGTAAATTCGAAATATCAGGATGAATAAGAGTTGAGATGGTTCTGGGATTTGGTAAAGGTGCTCCGGTAACAGAAGAAATACGAGGCTTTGAAACGCCATCTTCGTATTGTGCTGGAAGTAAACGTGAAAAGGTTGATAACGATTTACCCCAATTAGGATTTCGTAAATTGTTGCAGTATCCAGTAAAGGTACGGAATGGAGTATTGGCATCACAAGGAAGAGGTGGATCATCACATTGTTGCTCAACATGTTGACGTGCATTTGAATTCCCTGACAGGAATGAATTTATATCGATAGTTTGAAGAGTTTCTGTTAGTTCGTTGCGGTTGAATGCATTAAGGCTTCCGTCAAAAACTTGACGTTTGCGACGTGTTATCTGATTTAAAGTATTTAAAATTTCATTAGATGTAAGCTCAAGCATAAGAGAGCTATTGGCTTGAAGAAGAGCTGCACGGTTTGCCTTGCTGAAAGACGCTGCAACGCCATCTGGTGACTTAGCATCAATTCCACCCTCTATTTAAGAAAACAAATGTATTTTATGTCGAATTAAATTCGTCACTACTTACGCGCTAACCAGGAGTCATACTCAAATCGTTTTCTTGCATAAAGTTCCTCTTTTGCTCTTTCAACTGCAGCTTCTAATAAATCTGGACTTATTTCTCGAATGACTTCTTTAACTTCAGGAGTTTCTTCAATTCTTTCTTTTGTCTCCTCCTCATTTGGATCAGCTTTCCAAGCGCGTAGGTCCAGTTTGGGAAGTTGATCACAAGTAAGAAGAGTATTTCTATTAAGACAGGAGTATTTAAACAATTGTTATTTTTATTAATTTAGTTTAAAGGTTTTTGAACTCACAGAAAGCTGTCTTCACGAATAAAAGCCTTTGGTTGTGCCTTATCAACTTGTTTAGTTGAACACAATAACCCAGACAGTGTTGTTTGACGAATAGCCTTTAGTTGGTCAAGTCTAAAAGATGATGGTGGAATCTCGTTTTCATACCAGAATCTATCAGTTGTCTTCAACTGAGCAAATTGACGTGTCAATAAACATGTTATAGTTGGTCCAAATAGTGATCCCACTGCAGAATTTTCTAAAAGCGCTCCAACCAGTAAATCAATGTCTTCAGCGTTTCTTAAAATAAAAAAAAGCAAAATTATTTACATACTTTTAAAACAAACTGATATATCTTACTCATATATGTCTCTTAGCATGGTTATATGTTCCTCAGGTATGTTTGAAACAGTCGATAATTTTTCAAATGTAATATTTGAAACGTCATTTTCAGCAAAACGATTTTCACATAAATCTAAAGCATTCCTGTATGAAGGAATTCCATGATCACGTCCTCGGTGAATTACCAAAGCGAGTTCACTCCATTTACCAGATGTGATCCTTGGTGGTATGAGCGACTTTTGTAGGGCGGATATACTTAATAATGAAGTGGCTGACATTGAAGCACTTATCTATACAAAAATAAACTCACGAAATTAATATTTCACTAAACACGCAATTTTAATTTTTGTTAGTTTTCACAAATAATTTACCATTTCTGGAGGGTACATTGAAAGAAAAGCTGGAACAGCACTTGTGGCAAATTCATTGAAGATTCCACCACGATTACTACTAGAGTAATTAGTGAAATATTTTTCTGGAGTTAGTCTGAAAAAAAGGAAGAGTGTTTAGGATAGTATAATTAAATATGTAATAAGCTAAATATTTTTAAGCCAAATAAATAAACAAGTACATTTCATTTTAACTTTAAGTAAAAACCGTTCCGAATCTGTTATATGACATGGGGGTTTTCATGAACTGACCCAAACTTGATAAATATAAAACACGAAAGGCATTGCTAGCAAGTCCATATATAGTTATAAGAAAAACGTTGGTCTTCCGACATTAAACGGAGATCCTTCCGAGAAAATTTTAGAAAGAGATAAAATATTTTCATAGAAAAAATAATTTTAAAACAACCGCCAATATCATGAAAACAACGAAATTTATATTTTTCTGGAGTTAGTCTGAAAAAAAGGAAGAGTGTTTAGGATAGTATAATTAAATATTTGTAATAAGCTAAATATTTTTAAGCCAAATAAATAAACAAGTACATTTCCGCCGTTCCGAATCTATTATATGACATGGGGGTTTTCATGAACTGACCCAAACTTGATAAATATAAAACACGAAAGGCATTGCTAGCAAGTCCATATATAGTTATAAGAAAAACGTTGGTCTTCCGACATTAAACGGAGATCCTTCCGAGAAAATTGTAGAAAGAGATCGAATATTTTCATAGAAAAAAATAATTTTAAAACAACCGCCAATATCATGAAAACAACGAAATTGACGGTTATTATTAATTGTTAGAAGAAATTAAAAATAATTTTTTCGTGTACCTACTCCAGTGTTTAAGACCTTTGCATATTGAAAATTTTTCATCAACTTACAGTTTTACCGATTTTTTAAGTAAAATTTAATAAGTAAAACACTTCAAAACTACTTGTAATTTCTCGATATATTAAATGAAAACATTGAAAATTAGTTCGGCATTGGTAAATATAATCATAGAGACTTAGAACTTAAGAATTTTTTTTTTTTAGCTCGTATACTCAATAAAAGTCAAACATGTTCAGAACCCTAATGTATCTACAAACTACACATACATATATCTTCAAAATGCACAATAAATGGTGTAAAATAATCAAATGACTTTCTCAGAGCAGTGAGATTAATCAAGGGGCATGGTAGTTACCAGCCAAATTCTCTTGAAATTTTAGCACTACACCATTATAAACAGAAAACGTGCAACCCCCCATTGTCACTGAATTTTCATCAATTTTTTCTAATTTTCGCTGAATTTTCAACAAATATTATAGAGCAGTTCTGATTATCGTAGAATTTTGCAACTTAATAGAATGGTAAAGCTGATAGTTTATACAAAGGCAAAAATTTTAAATTTAAGAATTTAAGTCAGGAGGCACCTACCCATTTTCGCTGAATTTTTATCAAATTTATAGAGCACTTCCGATTACCGTAGAATCTTAATAGAATGGTAGAGCAGTTAGTTTATACAAAGGAAACAATTTAAATTTGAGAATTTTAGCCAAGGGGCGTGGTAACCGCCCATTTTCACTGAATTTTCATCAAATTTTTTAGACCTCTTCTAATTATTGTAGAATATTGAAACTTGGTAAAGCTGGCAGTTTATACAAAGGAAAAAAAAAATTAAAATGTGATAATTATGGCCAGCCGTGGCAGCCGCCTATTTTCGCTTAATTTTCATTAAATACTGTAGCACGCTTCTGATAAAATCTCATACATAAAGCTTGGTAGAATCATATGCAAAAGAAAATCTTAAAATCAGACATTCTCTAATGAGAGGGCGTGGTCCCCATCATAATATATTCGAAATATATAAAAGACCTGTACCTCATACAATCACGACAGTGAAAGCCACAGATTTTTTAGGGAAAGCAAAGTTGCTAGAATAACCAAATAAAATAGATTTTGAATTTTACAGCACTACCTTGCAAAATGTAGGTACTGAAATCACAACAAAAAAGTTCTATTATGCTGGCAAAAAAAGGAATGAGATGTAAAAGTGTAGCAAGTTCTAAGGTTTGGTTTAAATTTGTATCAGTAAAATTTTGATTGTTTTTCAAATAACTTTAAAAATCGGTTATTAAAAGAAAAATTTCAAGAGAACAATCAAAGTTTAGCTGATACAAATTTAAACCAAACTTTAGAAAACTGGTACATTTTATATCTCAATCCTTTTTTAATTTTAACAAGGCTCTTTTTTAACAGTTATGTTCTTGTTATGATAGATATTATTTGGTGAATTTAACCTATAAGAAAGAAAAAAATAAAGGACTTCAAATAAGGGGGGATTTGCTGGTCATCGAGAAAAGAAGAAGAACAAAGCATTCGGAAACTTTATGGACCTTGAATAGGAGATTAATTGTGGATAATCTTAAGGTTTTTTTTCAAAACACTTTTTGTTTAACGGGACGCAGCAGAATTCACAAATATTTTCACTTAAAATTCTGAACAAACTTTAAAAGTAAATTTATCTGCACTTTGTCATAGTGAAAAATCGGAAGATATCTCTCATCCAAATTATTTTCTGTTTTTAAAGAAAACTTACACTTGAAAAATTATTGTCGGAAACCTTATTTCATCATTACCTGGAAAAAGTATCTAAGAAGATCGTCTAGAAATTTGAAGCCGATCGGTCCAGCCGTTTTGATGAGATTTTCCTCACCGACCGACGTTGAAAACACCGTATCGAAAAAACGCGTTTAAAGTTTTGGGAACCATTTAAACTAAGTTAAGACCTCATTACAAATACGCTAATTTTTCCGAAAATATCGACCCCAAATTGAGTTTTGAATTATGGACAACATTTAATTGTATTTTTCCAGCACTAAGAACTAGTAAGATATAACTTTTGTTTCTGTTAATGTAATCAACAATTGTTCAAGAACACATTCACATGAAAATTGTCTTTAATAAGTCTAAAAACAAAAAAAAAATTAAAATTTTTCTGTTGACAAAAACGTGGTAAGCGCCATGTCGCTTACGATAATTTAGCAAGAAGGGGTCGATATTTACTGGATCAATGTAACATTTTCAGACAATATTCTTATGTTCATTCAATGTTCGATTTTTTCAAGATTACAAGTGGATATTACCCATTAAAATAGATAATTTTGAACCCAATCGTCCCTAAAGAGGAAGCTGCTTAACGTTTTGGAAATCTTTTCATTTTTCTACTATTGATGTATCGTTTTCTTCTTACGGGCCTCAAAGACCCGCGAGAAGAGAGAGATTTGGTCGCGATTTCCGCGACCCTTATGTTCTAAAACTGCTCTTTGTTTCTTTTGTAAGACCAATACTCGAATATAGCTGTGTAGTGTGGTCACCTTACTATGCCACTCATATAACAAGACTTGAATCAATTCAGAGAAGGTTTTCGCATTTCTTTCTTCGTTTTCTTCCTTGGTCACATGATAATTTACTTCCCCCTTACTCTCAAAGACTCAGATTAATTAATCTTCCTTCACTTACTGACCATAGAAAGTATTTGCAGTTTTGTTTTATTGTTGGAATTATTAATGGGTCAATGTCAATATCATCCCCATCGGTTCTAAGTCGGTTAAATTTCAGTTACAGTCGCACAAGTATAAGGTTACGCCAACCATTGTGCCTTATTTTTAGTAGATCGAACTATGGTGAAAATAGCCCCCTCAATCAATTGATAACAATATTCAATAAACTTTACTTTTGTATAGAGTCTGGAAATGACAATTTTAAATCCAGTAAGTTCAAAACCATGTTTTTCAATAGATAGATTTAAGTATTATGTATATACATATGTATAAGTATATTCACGTTAGAATTTAACGAATTGAAATAAATAAATCGTGAGAACTGCCACAATTTAAGTTTTGCGTTTAACTTGTCAAGTTAAACAAAATGTTTAAGATGATTGTCTTTGCTCTTTAATTTATGTTTGTTTTTCAGCACTGGGGATGAACAAAAACAATTTCAAGGTTTAATATAAATATAAATAAATACAATAAATATATAAACAAATACAAAAAATACATAAAATAAATAAAATAAATAAATAAATATAAATAAATACAAACTTACTTGAAACAATTCAGATTTTTCTACGATCTTAACATAATGTAATTTTATTTAAATAAAAAACTTAAAATCTTACTTGAGGTCCACTTTAGCTGTATTCTCTTGACCCAACACTAAAGGCAAGAATTCATTATAAGTAATGTGTTGAATTTGGGCAATGATAATCCTTCGAGACTCTAAAAAGATGGTATCTTCTGACCACGTTGGGTTCATACGTGACAATTCTTCTGCAATATAATTGTGTTCTTGCAACAAAGCACGATGAAGTGCACCATTGGCACCAGAAGCTTGACATCTTTTACAAACTTCAATATTGACTCCCCCTTGGCTAAAAGTTCGCAACTGTTGAATTTCTTCTGTGGTTCTGCCATACAAAGTAGATCCGTCAATGTAAGATGAAGCTGTATTCATCTGTTGACGTTTACCTTAAATAATTTTGTAAGTATTTTCAAGTTGATTATATAAAAAAGAGAAAACATACGTTTAGTACATGTTTGATCATCATATGCAGGTGTTGATCTCTTGTATTCTTGACAATCACTTCCTGCTCTAACGAAGCAATGTTTAAATTGCTCGGATTTTAATTCTTCAGTTGTTTTATCACAACAACTGTATGTAGATGGCAGTTCCGAAAATTCGACAAGGTCATCTGAAAGCAGTTGCCCCCAAGCCGGTAACATGGCAGTGATGTGTGGATGTCTAAGTTCAGGTTCAATGAGGTTTTGTAAATTTGCTATAATAGTTTCGGGGTTGGGAAGAATATTGCTTCCATGAGAAGATCGAGGTTGACTTATGTCTGCAAAAAATGAATAACGAATTTTTATGTTTTTGAAAAACACTTTTTTTACTGTTTTTACCGTCGGCATAGTCAGGTTCTAGTAATCTTAAAAATATATCACCACGAGCACCCCAATTGCGGTGCAAAATATTGTTGCATTCACCATTTGCAAGACGAAATTTACTTGGGGGGCATACGTTAAATTCTACTTCGCTGGAGCATTTAACCGTTGCACCTACTTTTTCCGAACGAAGGGCATTATGTGCGTTTCTTAGAAGATCTTCTGGTGTCGTTAAAGATGAAACATGTGCTATGCTGGACCTGATAAAGAAACAAAAGTATAACATTATACTTGGACACATCGAAAATTTTATAATATAAAAACTACATAACAAACAAATAAACAAACAAACATACAATTTTTACTTGCGATATAGGTACTATATATCAAGTTATGCATTCGTACAAAAAAAAAAAAGTTGAGATAACATTTTTCCATGACATTACGATGGTAGACAATGCCAAAAAAGTGGGTCCCGGAAGTCCGTCTGTCTGTCTGTCTGTCTGTCAGTCTGTCAGTCTGTCTGTCAGTCTGTCAGTCTGTCTGTCTGTCTGTTTAAGAGCTACAGCCTAAACGGATGGACCGATTGATGTCAAACCTGGTATGCAGCGTTATTTGGCGACTCTCCAGAGGGGTTTTTGAAATTAATTTTTTTGGACCAAAAATAACGGTACTTGTCATATACCGATTTTAGTAAAATTGAAATATCTCGAAAACGGCTCTAACGATTTTGTTTAAAAAATTCAAGTGTAAGTTTAAAGTTAAGGTCCATCTTTTAATGAAAAAAATTTTTTTTGAAAATCATTATTAACGGTACCTGCCATAGAACCGTTTTTTTCAAATCCGATTATCTCCAAAACTACTTATTCGATTTCAACGAAACTTTTTGTGAAGAAGCATTTATATAATTTAAATATAAGCCAAAAATAAAATTTTGAAAAAAATAATTTTTGGATTTTCGAAAACGGGACATTTAATTTTTTTGAAATTTTGTTTTTAGATGTTGATTAGTGATTTCTACAAAATGGCATATCAATTTTATTTTTAAACTTTTTTTCCAAAAAATTATTTATAAAAAATTAGTTTTTTAAAAAACGGCTCTAACGATTTTGAATTTTTTTTTTCTAAAAATGCATGTTAATATATCAATCAAAACTGCATACTTGTTTTGGAGGGCAATTAAATTTCAGATTTTATTTTATTTTTTTAAAAAACGAATTTTATTTTTTTTTTCCAAATTTCTATATAAAAAGTCTTAAAAATTTAAGCAACTTTAACTCTAAGAGCAAGTTCGTGCGACCCCAGTCGTGCATTTTATTTTTTTAACTTAGCTAACGTATTTTTAATCTACAGAAAAAAAATGTATGGCAAACTTGAAGAAAATATAATTTCCTACATTATTATGTGTTATAACTTTTTTGATTATCCCTTCGGTTTAAGAGTAAGGGTGGTTTTTTTGAAACCCGTCAAATGGTGATTTTCTGATTTTAGTCATATCTCTTTCATTTGAGCTTTTTTTGGAAATCTTTTTACTACCTTCGATTGTTACATTGACTGTTTTTCGATTTGACAGACCATATTCGATCTGTAGGCAAAAAACTTAAAAAATATTGCAATTTTTATATACAGCTCTGTGAAAAAAAAATAGCACCAACCACTTATTGTAGTTTTAAATGAAAGATTTTTTGAACAAAGAGTAATTAGAATTTTATGTTACATTTTAATAACATAAGTGAATTTAGAGTAATCAAAAAACGTAAGCACTTATCCTTTATAATTAAAATTAAATAAGCTATGCTCATCAAAATAAAAAAATACCACTTTTTTGGTGTGAAAAATAATAGCACCAGCATTCGAAATTCGTAAAAAAAAACAATTTCTTGGTAAAATAAATAAGTTTTTGATTTGGAATGATATCAATTGATTAATATCTGGTCTTACAACCTTTATTTTCAAGTACAGCGGTGCAACGTCGCACACTGGGGATTTTGCGGAAAAAAGTCAAAAATTTTAAGTAACTTGAAGAACATTTTTAATACTATTTCTAAATTCTAGAATAAAATCTGAATCAAAATCAGAAAGGATTACTAAAATCGGACTTGTAGTTCAATGGTAACACTTACAGTTATAAATGATACCTTTTTTAAAAGTCAAAACATTACTCTTAATTCTAGCTTTTAAATTAAGTTCTTTAAGTTAATTGTTTTTGAAATAATCGATTTCAATGTCAAAATTTTGAAAAAAAAAAAATTAAAAAAACACGTCCAATACTATTTTTGTCAAGACTGGGGATTTGAATACAAAATTGAATCATAAAGAAAACTGCCTTAATTGATTCCTTACCAAACACTGAAAACCATCAGCCTTATTTTGAGACTCGAACGAATAGCTAATTCGATAGAATGGATCTATTCATTCGAATGAAATTAGTTTATTTGGACATTCGAACGAATAATGTTCATTTTCGAATGTTTCATAAAATGAACCTTAATGAATTTAATTCTCGAAATCAGCTGTTTTTGACATTTATATTAGGGTTAGTGTGACAAAACTAATTTTTTCAAAGAATTTTATTTTTGTTAAAAGGTGGGTTGGAAAATAAAAACTTTATTAGAAAAAAAAGATAATAATATAAATAATATTGTGTTAAAGTGCTTGTAAATTTAATTATTTGAAGACAAAAATAACTTAAATAATTTAAAAAAAATTTAAATTTGGAAAGCGGATGGACAAGTTTATTGACATGAAAAAGTAACAAAATAAATTCAAAAGTTTTGAATAGATGAGTACTAGTTTTTTTGAACATTCATGTCAATTTTGGTGTGATCAAAAAAAAAAGAATGCAACTTCAATGTTTCGCTTTACTTATTACACACCTGGTCACACTTTTCAGTTCTGAACAAAAAAAAATACAATTAGAATCAATTGCCGGTATTTTTTCTTTTGTTAGAATTTTAAGTTTTAATTTTCAATAAATGGCAATTGTTTTTTTTTTTTATGGGAAGTGAAGAGTGCGGCGAAGAGCAGATATGAAGGAGAAGGATAATGGATCCATCAAATCAATTCGAGCTGGAAAGTTCAAAGTAAAAACTGATTTCTTCCAAGCGCCTAACCCATATATATATCTTTTTTCTTTGAAGATAAAATAAAGTGTCTTTAAGTACGTGTTGGACGAGCTAACCACTGAAGTTCAAAGACGCACATCTTTGTCTATTCCTCCAATCATAATTCTAGCGACAACTTTGCGGTTTGTTGCAGAAGGTGGATATCAATTTGGGGTAGGCAAAGATCGCAATTAAACTGTCCCAATCATCTGTGTCAAGCTGCATACAAAAAGTGACATCTGTTTTGGAAGCAAACCTTAAATTAATACGCCAACAAATAAAAGTAAATTTATTTTCGTTATTTTTCAACAAAAATATCTGAACTTATATGTGTTTTCGTTTTTATTCGACACAAAAATTTTAACGTCAGATAAATGACATTTGATTCGAATGATTAGAAAGTCAAAATTTGCTTGATTTTCAAAAGATAAATAACTTTCGAATTGTTCGAAACTGAAAATGCGAATCTTTCGAAATCGAACAACTTTCGCACGAAAGCGAATGTCAAAATAAGGCTGCATATGTTTCTATGTCTTCTAGTTTTCGAGAAAATTGAAAAGTAGAAAATCTCCTTTTTGTCAGATTTTTATTTTTTTGGCTGCAAGCTAGAGATCCTTATCCAAAAAGACAAATGGAGAAAGTAAAATTAATTCGCAACACTTTTTGAAGTGAAAACTTCTTTAGTATCGTAGTGAAACACGATGAAACGAAAAAGTGACAGGAAAAATCAATTGATTATAACTTTTTTGTTTTTATAGAAATAGAAAATTTGATTTAACTTTAATACGCATGCTAATAATTTTACCTTTCGTGTAATATATATCACACATAACGGTATGTGTTCTACAAGTTACACAATCTAAAATTGAAAAACTTGAAAAATACCTCAAAACACCTGTGGAGATCTGTTGCCGATGACCAGCCACCAGTGTAGGAAGTACCGTAATCTCAGTTTAGAATTTTGACATGTTTGGCTTTGGCTTTAAAAAATTCTTACTTTTTTTTGTAGGTTTCGTAAAAATATGATTGAAGCGTCATATAAAAGATACAATAATAAGAATTTATTATAAGTTGTCATTTAAGAAATGGATTTAAAGGTGATGGGAAAAAAAGTTAGATGTTTTCCATTTTGTTTTTCCAAGAAAAATGATTTTTTAAGGTTTCATTTCTACCACGTGTGAATTCCACACATTATTTTTTTTTTAATAAATCTACTTCATAAAAATTACATTTTATTTGCCGACCTTGCTTCAGAAAAATGAATTTTCGTTAAACATAGGTATGTAGCTTAAATGTTTTATAATAATGGCAGTTTTTAGCATTTCTTACGAAGATCTAAGCAGAAAGCTCATGGAATGTCACAGAATAGATGCCTTTACTAAGAAGAATCAGAGTCATTTAAGTGAGTAATGGCTCTCTTAACAGAATAAACTCTTGAAAATGTGTGATGCCAATATATTTTAAATTGTATAAAATGTGATAGAAGTGGTTTTTTGAGTATTTTTTAACTATAATTCGGGTTTTTCATTTTGCGTGGACGTGGACCTAGACAACAGTATAATGAGTTATTCGTTTCCATTTAATGTAATGTTCCAATAAATACAAACAAATAAAAAAAAATGCTTTAAGTACAAGTAAATTGTAAATAGCAGTTTTTAGATTTTCTAAGAACAATATCTGGATCCTTTATTACTCTTACAATATTTTTAAAAGGGCGTGGCAGTGGGTGCAAATGAATAATAAATGATTTCTTACGACTTAAGCTGTCATTCCTGAAAATTTCATCCAAATCGATTCAGTGGTTCAGTTTTTATTGAGTTTTTTCCGCACTCCCATACAAATTTCCCCAGTGTGCGTCGTGGTATAGAGTCCACTAATGGTTGACATCGCTGAAGTGGAATATTTCTCCATGCAGCCTGCACAGCTTCCCATAATTACAGCGTGTTTTTCGGCTTGGCTTCAATTACAGCTTTTTTTACATCTGTCCAAAGATTTACGATGGGGTTCAGGTCTGTTGACTCAGCCGGACATTCCATAACCTGAACCCTATTTCAAGCGAAGAAATCTTTTGCTAATTTGCTCGTTTGCTTAAGCTCATTATCCTGCCGCAGGGCCAACTTGAGAGGCATATTCCATTCAGCGTACTTCCCTCATAATATCAACATAAATTTGAACCTTCATCATGGGTTAACTCCAAAATTAGAGACCAGTAACACTATATGAAAAGCATCCCCATATGTTATTTTTGCGCCGCCGTCGTGCTTAAAAGTGTATTTTGGCTTAAACTTTCTGTCATAAAATTTAATGTTGATTATGCTACTGAATGCAATAAAAATTATTGCGTTGTGTTATCATCAATAGAGAAGACCGCAATTTGTAAAAAGGTAAAAATGGTGCTACATGGTGCTATTATTTTTCACAGAGCTGTAGGTACAAAGGTACTAATACAGAGTAATTTGCATTAGATGCTTTGATGAATGCACGTGAATCAAAAATGATGCTGAAGTTTGAAAATAAGCTTTTTTTTGGGAGAAATAAACCGTTACTTAACCAATTATTCAAACGATCGAAGGCTTTAGAGTGCAAAAAAAATTTATTAAGCTTACTGTTCTAAAGAGTATCCAATTAAAAACCGGTTTATTAATAATTAATAGAACTTATGCAAATTGCTCTCAATAAGCTATTAAAATGGGCAACAAACTGTGGATTAGTAAATCCTCAAAAAACAGAACTTGTCCTCTTTACAAAGAAATATAAAATTCCACAACTAGACCCTCCCTCTTTTAATGGTGTTCCACTTACTTTCGCAAGAAATAATAAGAAAAGCCACAGTGGCACTCTTCTCTTCCAAAAAAGCTATAGGGAACAAATGGAGACTGTCTCCTAAAATTCAGGCAAGTGGCCGCAAGTACAGCTATTCGTCTCGAAGCCACCTCTCAATGGAGCAATAACTATATTGGCCACACAAATATTCTGAATTAATTCGGATCAATCCACATTCGCTACGACTGCACCACCCCAAAATTGGTTTTCGGCAATAACTATGAACTCACCATTCTAAATAGATCAGAATGGGACAATGCCGAGTTTTTGAGAGATGATTCAATTTATTTTTACACAGATGGATGTTAAACCAATGACGGAGTAGGTGGCGGGGATAACTCAAAAAGACTTAATCTTAGTCTCTCCTTCCGTCTCCCTAATCACTGTGCAGTGTGTTCCAAGCGGAAAAAATGGCGATTAAAGAGGTATTGACTTGGCTCAAAGAAAACGTGATATCTACATCGGTTATCCGCATTAGGGTGGTCGTTATTTTAAAAAAGTTGGAATTTCTTTGCTCCCAAGGGCTTACATTGTTGGAAATAAATAAAACAAAATATTACCCAAGTTTCAAGTTTCTAATTTAATTGTAACCCGTGCCTACAAGCGAATGAAGTTTCTTATGGGAATAACATGGGGTTTTGGACCTTGTCTGATCAATTTTAAATTCAAGCCAAGCCATGTGCTCCAAAAATTTTTAACTTTGCTTTGTTGTAGGTATCATCTGGTTTTTCAGATTTTTAACTGTTATAATTTCCGAGATTCAGCTCGTTAAAGAAAACCATTTTTCATACCTTTTCAAAAAGTCATTCTTTATAGTTTAATGTCAAAAAATAAAATTTGTATTCACAAATAAGCGTAATATGTATGCATACTAAAATAATATTTTTTTTTAAATTTATATATATTTATATTTAATTCTTTGTTATTTTATTATCATGTTGTGTATTTATTTACTATTGCACTTTTTTTTCTTACATCGGGAATACGTTTTTTGAATAGTGATATTTGTTGAAGTATGCTTTGTTTTTGTTCATGATTTTTAGTTACATCTTGATATACTATTACATTAATTTAACAGCTCTTTCTGTTATATATCTGTCCATCATCTCTCATGGATGTCCGGTCACAGAGATATTCTGGAAAACTGGAAAGCAGATGAACTCGCCGGAAATGGAACTCTAAAACCAATTTTACTCCACAAAGCGAATATTGGTATACCAATCGCAACGTGCAAATTCATGCAAGAAGCTATAGAGGCAACAAACATAAGATGGTCAAACATTATAACATGCCAAACGACCATACAGATCTGGCCTAGTCTAGATCCAAAACGTTAAAAAAATGTAATGTCTCTAAGCAGCAGACAGCTCTGTAATAAGTGTTCTAACAGTACACTGCCTCATAGGTAGACGCGCCATAAGGCTTGGCGTAGTCTCTAACGACTTCTGTAGAAGTTGCTTTGATGAGGAAGAAGAAGAAACAATCCAACATCTTCTCTGCTCATGTCCTTTCCAGTAGACGTAAATTATACTTAACCTAACCATACTCCGAAAAATTGATTGCTAGACACCTCTAGAATATACTCTAAAATTATGAGCTTCGCTTTTTCCATTTTTACATCAATCTTCTACTAAAAAAGAATAATTTTTTTTAAATTTTTTATATTATTTGGGGACCCCTTTCAATAGAAAATAAAAACAAGTAAAAAAGTACGTATTCGCTCTACTTTTTTTTGAGCCCCTGATGTTTGATGGTCTCTAAGATCATTCAAGTAACATTTTTTGGAGTATATAATTTATTTTTTTGGGGCCCCTGAGGTAATATTTTTTTTTTAAATGAAATATTATGTGGCTGACTACGAATTCATTATGCATTCCACTGAAGAATATAATTTTTCTCTCCTGTGTCCAAAGTGATTAAGGTCAAATATATTATCCAGAGATACACAGAAGGAGATGGGAAACTTCTGACGTCATACTGGTTTGCCTACAAGCTCCGTCGAACATTTTTGGCTAAGTATGCGTGAAAAATCGTACATTTTTGGATAGGTGTGCGTTAAACCACCGTGGCTACTCTATGTGTGTTTTTCACATTTATTCACGAATACAAAAGAGATTACAACAACACGAAATAAACAAATGGGTTTTGGGGGGTAAAACGTACGAAAGTTTCCCATCTACTTTGGGTATCTCTGATCTTATCTTTTTGCTTCGTTACTTTTATTATAAGTTGTCTTCTCTGCTTTGTCTCCAGTCGGGGCCTTGATGTGTCGGGGGCAGAGGGCCACTGCCCCGCTTGCCCCAATGGTGTGTACGCCCCTGTCCTTGGCATCTATCAATGCCTTATATCGCACCCTCAGTGCAAAAGAGCGAGAACTCAAAAAAGTTCATTTCGAGAAAACGCTTCTGCAAAATACATACTGACTCTAAACTTTCCCCTATAACTATGTCAAAGCTCTATTACAAGATTCATTATGTTTATTTTGTAGTTTTAATAAATTTATTTTTTAAAATTGTTTAAATTAGGAAAGAGTTTGACTTTTAAATATAGTAGGAATTGGACAAAATCAGTCATAATCTTTCGAATTTTTCGTTTACGTTAACAACAAGCCCTTCAAAAAAAAGATAATTTAAAAAGCAACATTTCCTCATCATTATCTCAAAAATGTCATTTTTTTGACTTATCGCTCTTTTGCACTGAGGGTGCGATATTATTATCGATCGAATAAATAATATCCTAAACCAGGATTTGACCCCGTAACCCTTTAATCCTTTCAGTTAAGTTATATTTTTTAGTTACGACAAAGTTAAATGTCAAAGTCTGCAAAAAATTACAGGTATAACTACGGTGACCATATTTCTAGGAGCGAAATCCGGGACAGGTAAAAAATTCGTTGCTTCGTTTTGAAAACATTGGTTTTTCAAAAAAAAAAAAATAATAATAAAATGAGTTTTCATAATTATTCCTAATTTTGATATCAAGATTTTTTAAACGATTTTATAGGACGTTGAAATCCTTTAAGTCGTTTCCAAAGGAATCCAGAAATCAAGAATTTATTCCCTCTGTGCCACGTAGTTATGAGTTATATGTGTTCTTTCTCTCTTTGTCTTTCTTTGTTGTATTAATGTCTTGTGCTGTATCAGCCAAATGGACTTAGTTTCCGAAGCTGCAGTGTGTCTAGTTCGGAAGATTTATCTTCTGATTAGATTAATATGTAATGTAATGTAAGAATTTATTAGATACTGTTACTACTGTTAATAACTTAAAAAAAAAACTACTTTTTTAAACAAAATTATGAGAGCTGTTTTTTAACATTTTAATTTTGTTTTAAAAGATGAATTTTGTAATATTTAATTCAACTTTTAATAGGGTCAATGTGGGTAAATGTAAACAGGGGTAAATGAAAACATGGCTCATAACAAGCTTCAGTTAAATCTCTTTGATGCATACATAATTACAAATCGCGGACGCATGTATCTTTTAACTAATACGTCAAGCTCATTGCTGTCAAGAAAATTCATTCGACGAGCGTATTTTCCGTGAAAGATAATTTTTTAAAGTGCCAAATAAGTCGTTAGTCTTTCAGAAAAACTTAATATTTTTGCAGATTCAATTAAGCCAGTATAATTTGCAAATACTTTATAGTTTTTAATTTTGGTGTAGATTCTATGTGAAACAAACAAATTTTAAAACACAGGACATTTATGTCGATTTGCATGTGTTTACATTTACCCCAGAATATTTTTCATAATGGGTAAATGTAAACAACGTATTCTGGGGGTAAATATAAACATATATTTTTGCTGAAATTATTGGTTTTAATAAAAATAAAGTATTTTTAGTCGTTTACTATTGCTAAAGTGCCGCGGAGTCACATTTTAAAGCTGCCAACACAATCATTTTCAGTGGATGATGTTGCAAAATAGGTCTTTGATGAAAAAAAAAAAAAACAAAATATGACGTTCAGAGCTGCTCAGGATGCATATTGGGTGCTTATATAAAGATGCAAAGGAAGAATCCAAAAAATTTTATTGGAATTTGAAAAAGTTTTTGTCAAATACCTTCTTGAACGTTTTTCAAGTCGTTATCCAAATGATAAAGAACCACCGTTTACATTTACCCCGAATTTGTAAAAAAACAGAAACATGGGGGGGTATTTGTAAACATGCCATATTTGACAGTAATTTAAACAATTTGGGAAATATTTGTTTATATTTATAAAGAAGAATTGCCATCATTTCATATTTGCATTTAGAGATACCTGTGAAGTTGTTCCGTGAAAACATATTAAAATCTAAAGTCAAAAGAAAAAAAAGACATGAAATTGTTTACATTCACCCACATTGACCCTATGTCCCTAAAAGTTTTTAAATTTAGCTGGGTTCACTATTCGAAAGAACTTTTTTCTGACAAAGACAAGCTCGAACTAAACAATTGACGACAAATTTTTAAAAACTAATGCTTTTATTCGAAAAATTAGAAAAACTTTTCTTTTCCAACCACTGTTTTCTTGTTTTCCGTACAAAGTATTTAAAATTTTGAATACAAAAATCAGAAAATGTGGAAATACGGGACAATCACGGGACAAATTACAATATACGGGACACTTATACGTTCCGGGTTTCTTAAATAAAAACCCGGGACAAGCTATAGAAATACGGGACATTCCCGGGTAAACCGGGACGGATGGTCACCGTAGGTATAACACACTTTGATAAGGACTTTATCATAAAGCGGGATATGGTAATAGAAATGACAGCAACACTAGTCGTTGATTTTTCAATGATTGAAACAATTTTTGGAAGTGTTCTTTAGTGATTTCGAAATTGATATTAACTTAGCACATTTAAACTTTTTATAATGTAAAACTGTTTGTATACATATCTGGGTGGCATCCAATGACCCTTGCCCAACAAGGTTTGCCACAAGAACTAAAATATACTTCTCTACAGGTTTTTGATGTGCTGAACTCGAACCTGAAGTCGGAAAGCTTTTATTGGTCCCCCTTTTTGAAATATTACTGTTAGAAAATGAAAAAAACGTCACTTTGGCTGTTTTCTAATTTATATGAGGTGCTTATAAGAACTGGGGTCGAATTACGGCATACGATTACGATCATACGTTAACGTTTTGACTATTTCTGTCTCTATTTAATTATAAGAAAACGATAGGGACACATAGCAACCATTCGTTAACGAACGTATGCCGTAATTCGACCCCTGGTTTTATTCTTCCAAAACATGTTTAAATCTTAACGATGCCTTTTTCACTGCCCGAGATATTTAAAATTTAAGTAGCGGTCTTTGACTCAGAAACACTGGCTGGCCAACCAAATCAAACTTTTTTTTTTCACAAGAACCAAAATATTTTTTTCTAGAGGCTGAACTCGAATCTGCAATCAGAAAAATTCTATTACATATTTGTTTATAATGAATCACCCCACATAAAAACACAACCTCGAAAACAGCCAAAATGAAGTTTTTTTTGCATTGTATAACGGTAATATTTCAAAAACTTCAGATTCAAGTTCAGCACATCAAAAACCTGTACAAAAGTATATTTTGGTTCTTGTGACTTGTTGACCAGTGTAATTTTCGCTGATTGCAAATGTGTGCGATTTATTCTGTTTGCATGTACGTACAATACGCTTCGGTTTGATTTGAAAATTACTCATTTGTAATCATACATAGTGCTTAGAAATACCCAATGTGATTAAAAAATGATTTAATCTTCTCTTCCTTGAGAAAAGTGAAATACAAAAGCTTTCAGCTCTTTAACCACATTTAATCACTTTTGCGTAAACTAAGGTATACATTAACTGCGAAGTATTCATTTTAAGCTTTACTTCAAAAGTTTTAATAAATCAAATACCTATCTATATATTTTTATTCGAGGGTGTGCAGTCACATCGAAATTCTTTAACATTTGATGTCATAAAATATTATCAATAGATGAAAATTAAAAATTCTGTATGCTGCTTCGTCAGATGTACATATTAATTCTTCTTCAAACTGTACGCTTGGATTGATTTAAGCTTAATCTTTAGTATGAATGTATAAGCTTGAAGTTGTGTAATATGATAGAAAAAAAAAGCGTCACGACAATTGTAAGCCCACACATAGTTTTTTTTAGTAAACATCATAAGCTGCATTTTTTTTTAGTTTTAGTTCCTCTTTCTAAATAGTTTTTAACTCAAAAAACTGATAATGTGTCGTAAGCTTGTATTCAATTTAGAAGTTGGCCAAGTTAATTAAAAATTGTGTGTCTTATGTAAACTTATCGTCTTAGAACTTGATAATAGGTGCAAACAGTGCTGTGATTATTTTTTTTGAAAAACTAAATAAAAATTAAATTGAACCTGTGCAAAGAGGGTAAATTAATTGAATATGCCATACAAATAAAGTTAAGCGTTAACAGTGAAGTTTTGAAGTTGTATGAAAATAGTTAGAATAGTGATCATGATCATATTGCGGATGCATTTATAAGAAGAAACTTAAACAATCGATGGAAAGTTCTCGGGCACGTTCTGCCCACTGCTGACTAGCTTTCTGCTTAGATTTTGTGGCTTCATAATATGTATATTTGCCTCTCTGCAAATCCAGATGTAGATGACTTGAATTGAAAGCAGCCTTTATGCTTATCACTTTCGATTCATCTGGCTTTGTAGGATGTAGCAGTTTCTTCAGTAAATTGTAGGAATGCTCGTGCAATAAATTGAGGAAAATAGTTTATTGCTTACCTGGGGTGTCGCCGATATCGTTTGCTAAGAAAATTTGTTCGATTCTTATAAGAAATATATACCAGAAATTAACTGCTCAGTAAGGTTGGAATAGTTCCCAAAGACATTTTAAATTTTTTTTAAATTTCAACTTCGCACACCTTTATTGTTGAATTTGTTGTTGAATTTGCTAATAGGTACTCATTAAAACCGTTCTTTTTTGTATGTTTTAAATGAAAAACTTTATTTCAAAAAACACTTATCTTGACTGAATCGCAAGTTTTTTGACAATTAATAAGTATGCAAGTTCCGTGACAGTTTACTGTTGTTGATTTCAGTATTGTCTAGTTCTTACGTTTCCGGATAACTCGTGCGGTGCAGCTGGCTTAAAATCTATCTTGTCAGTCCCGATGTAGATTGTAATTTTTATATATCGTCAAGCTCGGAAGGCGAGAGCTTAAGCTTAGTATTCTATTTGTTTTAAAGCATACATATAGGTACACCCCAATGCAAATAAACACTACTTGCACTTCTCACTCCCGCTTGCCATAACTTTGACTTGGGTCATAAATTTTTCTCACAATACTGTATCTTGCTTGCAAAAAATTACATTATATCCGTATCCGATACACGGCGTATATTAACTTGATGGTTATGTCTTTATCGAAACCATCGACGGATAAATGTATGTCATTACTGTGACAAAGAAAATTAAGCTCAATGAACATGAACATGCGCAATAGTATGGTGATTGTCATTGACCAGGTTTTAAAAATTTACAAAGGCTCTATCTATAATTGCTCATATTTTAACTACGTTAAAAAATCAGAGTTTTAAACTGCTCATATAATACTTAACAAATATGTTTCAATGTTTGTTTTGGAATTTCAGTTTTATGTTTGATACGTGAATCAAATCAAATGTTTCAACTGATTTGGCACTACAAACTGTTGAACGCCACTTTGATTCACGTATCAAACACAAAACTAAAATTCCAAAACAAACATTTATGGTAATTTTAAAATTTTGCCTTTCGGACTGTTATTATTTTTGCTTTAAAAATCAGTACACAAGAATGAAAACTGGACTTTTCATGGGATCGTCTTTGGCTCCAATTCTCGTGGAATGGGTTTTGGATGAAGTAATGCGTTTAACAAAATTGATTTTACGCCACAATTTTGGATAGCATACGTACACGGAGAAAAAAAGTGTCTTAAAATAAGATGATGCGCACATTAAATTTCACCACCTTAAAATAAACTCAGTTAAATTTAATGTGAACTTCATCTTATTTTAATGTGAATGTTCATCTTAAAAAAAAAAAACAACCATAAATACAAATTTTAAAATTATAGTCACACCTTAGCTTTACTTCCAGTTTATCATACCTACTCATTTCCAACAGTGAGATAGCACAGTGGTAAGGCACTGGCCTAGTAACCCAACAGTTGTAGGTTCGATCCCCGGTGGCTGCCAGTTTTTTTTTTTTTTAATTTGCGCATTCAAGAAATTAATGTAACTTGTCACCTTAATTTAAGGTGATGTCACCTTAATTTAAGGTGAAAGTCATCTTGTCAAAAAACCATGCAGAAATCCGCTTAAATTAAGGTGTCATCCGCTTAATTCTTTGTGGTCTGTTTTCTCCGTGTAGATGATCATTTAACAGCTATTCCAAGAAACAAAATTGATGTATGTAGTTAAATCAGCTCTGAAATCTTTTGATAAAAATATAACTTCTACGATGAATTGGGGGATACACATTACACATACCAATGAAATATGTAAATTATCTAGATATCACAGTCAAGAGAAATGATGATGGTAATATTATCACTTATTGGTTCCAAAAGCCAATTGCTTCAAATCGATTCACATAGGGGTATTTACCTTCAAAAATCGCTTATGAAATTTTGTTTCCCTTAATGAAGTTCTACTTGAATAAAACCACTGATTAACAGTAATAAAGCTTTTTTCTAATGAATTTAGGTAAGTATAAATAAAGTATTTTGGATTTGTATTTTTGTAATTTTTTTTTGTTTTTGCTTTTTGACATCTTCCTCTTTAATATGATACCAAAAATGTTACTGAATAACACCGAATGATATCAGAAAAAGTCCATTAAAAAAGCAGAAAAAAACTGTCTTTCTACTTACATTTAAAATAAATTCATTTTACAATAAATTAAAGCTTCAAATGCAATGAATGTTATTTTTAAATAAAGTACTTACACACCTGCAGCTGAAGCTTCCATAACAAGAATTTTATGTAAAACAGTAAGAAAAAAAATCTATTATTACCAATATAATTTTTCACAAAAAACAAAACTGAACCACATTAAAAGATTATAATTAATGACTTTCAACTGATGCTGTGGCTTAGTGCATGCATAAAAACAAAAAAAAAATTACGGGACATCCACATTATTCCGTGGGTATTTAAGAGTAGCCAAAAAAATCACTTCTCAACTCCAAATTTTACAAAAAAAAGTTAAATGAGCGGGGTTTGTTAAATTTTTCTTCGGCCTATCCAACTCAAATGAAATATAATATTATGGTTAATTTATTCGGAAAGTTTTTTCTTTTAGCCATAAGACCTTTTTTACTTGCGATATAGGTACTATAGGGCAAGTTTAGGATTCGTAAAAAAAAATCGAACTCGAGATAACAATTTTACATGACATTACGATGATGGAGAATGCCAAAAAAGTGGGTCCGGCAATTCTGTCTGTCTGTCTGTCTGTCTGTGTGTCTGTCTCTATCTGGAGCTGCAGCCTAAACGAGTGAAGTGATTTTCTTCAAACTTGGTAGTTAGCAGTTTTTGGTGATTCCCTAGAGGGGAAATTGAAATTTTTTTTTTATGACCAAAACTAACGGTACCTGCCATATAACGAAAATAGAAAAGTTAATTTTTTTCAAAAACGGCTCTAACGATTTTGATTAAAATTTTTGTGTGTAGTACTACACATAAGAGTTAACTTTTTAAATAAAAAAAATATTTTTTGTACCGTTATTAACGGTACCTGTCATAGAACGGTTTTTTTCGTTTCTGAATATCTCGTACAACATTAACCCGATTTAAATGAAAATTTTTATACAAAAGTGTGTAAGTAAAGATAATATTAAAATTTTAGAAAATTTTCAAAAAACGCATTTTTGGTTTTTTAAAAAATATTTCAAAATTTTTTTTTGAAAAATTAATTTTTTGAAAACGAATCAATGAAAAATTTTGAAATTTAGTTTTTATGTGTAAATTAATTATTTCTTCAAAATGGCATACCTACCAACTTTTTTTTTGAAAAATGTTAAAAAAATTTTATATATAAAAAATTATTTTTTTAAAAAACGGCTCCTACAATTTTCGAAAATTTTTTTCTAAAAATACCTTTTTATAGAAGAAATAAAATGACATATTTGTTTTTTTTTTTTAAGATAATTTATAACGGAGTTAAATTAATTATAAAAACAGATGTAATTTTTTATACTACTTATGAAATTTCTTCAAAATATCAAATTTTCAATTTCTTGAATAAAAAGCTTTATTATTATATTTACTTTAAGCATAAGAGCAAGTACGTGCGACCCCAGTCGTGCAATTTATTTAATCAAAATATAATAAGGATCCAAAATATATTGGGACAAAATAACTATCTGGATAATATTATAAAAAAAATTTATTCAGCAGTTAAAAAGGAATCTTACAAGCCAAAATAAATTCACCACAAAGATTTAACCAGAGCAACTGCAGTTTTTTATCTAATAATAATGATCGGACAAAAGATACAAATAATAAAATTTATTCAGCAATGACGTATGAGCCAAAATTAAGTGAATCTTTAGCTAAAGTGTGCCAATATTTTGTACCAGATGTTAAAGCAGCAATGAAACCAACGGAACAAATTTCAAAATTTTTCTTAAAACAAAAATTATAATAAAACAGATAACAGTAGATTAGTTTACTCGGTGAAATGCAAAAATTGTGAAAAAATTTATATTGGCCAAAAACTGGGGTCAAGAATGAGCCAACATAAAAACGAATGTGAAAAAGCTATAGAAAGGGTCGATCAACAAAAACATCATGTCAAACAAAGTGGACATTCTTTTGATTTCGATGAAAGTAAAATTTTAAAGTTTTAAAATACATGAGCTAAACCAAATTATTAAAAATGAAGGTATTGCATGTAATTATAAAATTGATAAACGTGATGACACAAATACATACTAAAATTTAATATATTGTAATGTTTTATTCCGGGTTCACAATAAAACTTATTTAATTTCCACTTATATTTCCGTTCAAATAAGAACACTTTTTATTTCAACTCAATTTACTTTTATTATTCGCTCAAACAAACACACTTTTAAATCACTTTATTTACTACTAACAATTCGCAACACTTTACTTCACTTTGTACTGTACTCTTTCACTTTCAAGATTAAACTGTCTCCGGTCGGTGTCTACGCTGCCTTTTATACCGGAATCTCGAGACTCGAGAACGTCCTCGAAGGCTCTCGTCCCTGTCTCTCGAAACTTCCTTTCCAGGAAGGGCACTTCATACTTCCAGTCTAGTGGGATATTTTGAGATGTGTTCAGTGTGGGATATTTTGAGATGTGTTCAGTGAGATATTTTTAGATGTGTTCAGTGGGATATTTTTAGATGTGTTCAGTGAGATATTTTTCTTAATTACTAAAGGTCCGTTCACATTTCTACCTTTGCAGTAGTAGGTAGTGTGTTCAGACTTTTATCTTAAAAGTAGTTCAGTAATTCATCGTTACATTGCCCCCCTCTTAGGATTGTTCGTCCCGAACAACTCCATTGCTTCTATCACCATTATAACGATGTAAACGGTCACAATGAACTACCTTTAGTTTGCCTCTTACCCCTCTTTGTATACGGTAAACCACGTCGTTAATTCTGGTTATTACTGTGTAAGGGCCTTCCCAGTTTTGTTGTAGCTTCGGTGATAGTCCCTTTTGTCGGTGGGGATTGTAAAACCACACAAGTTCTCCTTCTTGAAACCCTGTTGCTGTCGCTCGTGCGTCATATCTTGTTTTCATCCTGTCACTAGACGCTTTTATATTTGTCCTTGTCCGTTGGTGAATGTCAGCCAGTGTTCCTTTCAGGTTATCTACGTACTCATCCATTTCATGTGGCTCGTTTGGAACACTTCCAAATTTTATCTCACTTGGCAGACGTATTGTTGAGCCAAATAGGACTTCCGATGGTGTATGTCCAGTAGAACTATGTGTTGCACTTCTATAAGCCATCAAGAATAATGGAATATGTCGGTCCCAGTCTCGTTGATTATCATTGACTACTTTTGACAGGTGTTCCTTAAGTGTCCTGTTAAATCGCTCAACCATCCCATCAGATTGTGGATGAAGCGGTGTTGTTCGCGTCTTCTTGATGCCAAGGAGTGAGCAAACCTCTTGAAAAATCTTAGATTCGAAGTTCCTTCCTTGGTCGGAATGAAGTTCCATGGGTACTCCGAACCTGCTCACCCAATGAAAGACAATCTTATCCACAACTGTTTTGGTTTCCTGGTTTGGAATGGCAAATGCCTCAGGCCATTTGCTGAAGTAGTCCATCACTACAAGGATGTATCGATTTCCGTTGTTGGTTTCGGGAAAAGGACCTGCTACGTCTATTGCAATTCTCTCAAAAGGTGCACCCACATTGTACTGCTGCATCTTGCTTTGGATTTTTCTAGCTGGTCCTTTGCTAGCGGCACAAGTATCACATTTTCGGCACCACTTTTCAACGTCTTCTCTCATACGTAACCAGTAGAATTGCTGTCGTAGCTTTTCCAGCGTCTTGTTGATGCCTAAATGGCCTCCAGAAGTTCCACCGTGCATCTCTCGGAGAACATCATTTACCTTTGACTGAGGTACGACTAGCTGCATTACATAGGATTTACCATCTGCGGATTCCCACTTACGCCTGAGTAGCCCTTCTTGCACATGAAGTGAGTCCCATTGTGCCCAATATGCTTTTAGAGTGGGGCTTCGGTCGGAGATGTCGGCCCATTCTGGTTTCTCTTGATGTTCCTTCCATGCAAGGATGGGTTCGATGTCCGAATCTTCCTGTTGGGCCATTCTGAGTTCTTCATTACTCCAGCCGCAAATGGGATCAGCTCTCGTTCTTCTAACAGCGACAACTTCCTTTTCTTCTAGTCGTGTGCAATGTTTGCAGTCTTGCTTGCACGGGCGTCGAGATAATGCGTCTGCATTTGAATGCAGTTTTCCTCTTCGATGTTGAATCTGACATTGATACGTCTGAAGTATCTCGATCCATCTTGCTACTTGACCCTCTGGATTTTTGAAGTTCAAAAGCCAATTCAGTGCACCATGATCTGTGCGAAGAAGGAACTTCTGTCCATAGATGTACTTATGGAAGTGCTTTGTTGCCAATACTAGAGCTAGAAGTTCCCTTCTGGTCACGCAATAGTTTCTTTCTTGTTTCGAGAGTACCTTGCTGAAATAGGCAACGACCTTTTCTTCTCCGTCATGAACTTGCGATAAAACAGCACCAACTCCAACATTACTTGCATCTGCGTCAATGATGAATTGTTTGCCTGGAGTCGGATAGGCCAGCACAGGAGCTTCACATAACCGCAGCTTCAGTTCCTGAAAGCTTTTCTCACACTCACCTGACCATTTAAAGGGTTTACCCTTCTCCGTAAGTTGGTGCAAGCTTTTGGCGATTCTCGCAAAATCCTTCACAAATCGTCGATAGTACGTTGCCAGACCGAGGAAACTCCGAAGTTGATGCTTGTCCTGAGGGGTTGGCCAGTTCTTCACAGTGTCAACCTTTTCAGGATCAGTCTTCACTCCTTGGGATGAGATGATATGCCCCAAATATTTAACCTCGGTCTTGAAAAGTGCACACTTCTTTGGATTCAACTTAAGATGTGCTTCTCGTAGCCTTTGGAATACAGCCTTTAGGTTTTCACAATGGTCATCAAATGTTTTCCCGTAAACGATGACATCATCCAAATAGACTAGGCAAGATTTCCAGGTTAATCCATTTAAAACGCACTCCATTAAGCGCTCAAAAGTAGCTGGGGCATTGCATAGCCCAAACGGCATGACATTAAACTGCCACAGACCATTTCCTGTGGAGAAAGCCGTCTTCTCCCGATCTTCTGGATGGATTTCTACCTGCCAGTAGCCACTCTTCAAATCCAAAGTCGAAAACCATTGTGCTCCTTCCATTGCATCTAGAGTATCGCTGATTCTTGGCAGTGGGTAGCTGTCTTTCTTCGTCACATCATTCAGCCTGCGGTAGTCGACACAAAATCGAGTGCTTCCATCCTTCTTTTTGACGAGAACTACCGGTGATGCCCAAGGGCTTTTGGAATTTTCGATTAGCCCGTCTTTCTTCATTGTTGTTATCATTTCTTCAACTTCACCTTGTTTGGCCAACGGGAGACGTCTTGCTGGTTGACGAATCGGCCTAGCATCTCCTGTATCGATTCGATGCTGCACCAGTTGTGTCCGGCCGTATTGCCCGCTGGATGAAGAGAAAATATCAGCATATTCGTGAAGAAGACTTCCCGCAACATTAAGCTGATGTTGACTCAAGTTGTCTGATTTGAGAATTTGTTTCTTTAGTTTCTCCGAGTTCATAGTCATCTGTGTATCCACCTCGTTGATCTTAGTTATTGCGGCCACAGATTCACATTGCCCAACAACTTCTCCTTTCTTAAGCTTGATTGGGTACGGTTTGATGTTAAGTATGCGTACAGGTACCATGTTGTTCTTTGGTGCCACAAGAGTCTTCCCGATGATGATGTTTTGGGAACTTTGTTTAACTTCTGGCTCAACCATGAGGTATCGATGGCTTCCAATATTCCCCTTTAGTTTCGTCCACACAAAAACTTCTGAAGAAGGAGGCAGGCACATGTCTTCTTTGATGACAGTTCTAATTGTTGTTGAATTTTCGTTGCCATAGACCATTGGGATCTCCACATTTCTGTATTTCAGGACTTGATTACCTATATCCAAAATGATTCCATGCTCCTTCATGAAGTCGATTCCAATGATGCACTCGTCACATATATCTGCCACCAAAAACACATGTGAAAACTCTAGTTCAGCTACACGGATCGTAAGACGAACTTCTCCGTACACTCTTGCTGCTTCGCCTGTGGCGGTCTTCAGACGGTAGCTGTTGGTGTTATGTAGCCATGTCATCTTCACCAAGTCTCTTCGTACAATGGAGGCGGTGGCACCGGTGTCAATTGTAGCCACGTGTTGTTTGTTGTTTATGGTCGCCTCCACTGTCAGACTTTTGTTGTCTCGTTTAGTCTGTGAGACTTGAATTGTGGTTCTGGGGCCATCGATACCAGAAACCAGCTTCTGCCCCTCGAAGTTGGTTCTTACTCGTTTTCCCGAATGGGAATCAAGCTGAAGATGAGTGTTGGTTCTATCGCTTACCTGTTGTTGGGCAATATTCCTGTTTCCACAGTGTTCGCAAGCAGTTCTTCTTGGTGGCAATCTGCACTGCCGCTGGAGATGTCCTGTCTTGTTACAGTTCCAGCATCGAGCAGCTCCGTCTCGCTGGTTTCTTTGGAACGCGAGTTTTTGACAAGAGCATTCCTCCACTGCAACTTCTCTTACCCGATGAACGCCTTGAGAAGCCTGTTCTGCTGCTTCCATAGTCAGTGCAAACGCTAATGCTTCAGGAAGGGAACGTTTTCCAGCTGTTCGAATTGCTCGCTGAAGATTTATATCAGATACAGCACGTACAAAGGCTTCTGTCGCAAACTGATTGATAATGTCGTCTCCTGCTGTCGGATATGCCAGATGAGCCAACCTTTCAATATCTGCTTGAAGTTGTTGCAGAGTTTCTCCTCTTTTCTGGACTCTTGTATTGAGTTGGACGCGGAAGACTTCCTGCATATGGCCATCTCCAAAGCGTTTTTCAATGACCTGGACAAGAGCGTTAAAGTTACCATTCTTTTCTGGTGGTAACGTTTGTAACAACTCAGCAGCAGGACCTCTAAGAGCAAGAGTCAGCGCTATACATTTGTCTTCGTCATCCCAGCCATTTGTTGTTGCAGCTGCCTCAAACTGTTTCTTGTAGATCGACCAAGAACTTTGTCCATCAAATGTTGGTGGGTGCATTTCCTTCTTCTTTGGGTACTCACCAGAACTTTCTCGAATCTTAATTTTCCGAACCTTGTCAAGTTCCTCAGTAATACTTTGCATTTTAACTTCCATTTTTTCAAATTTGTCATCCACTTTCTCGAACTTTCCTTCTACTTTCTCGAACTTTTCTTGAGATTGCTTTTCAACGCATTTGATGTAAGCATCAATAGCAACGAACTTGTTCTCGATCGCGTCAAGCTTACCTTGGATGATGTTTTTCTGTTCATCTAATTTTTCGAGAAGATTCTGTTGTTCACTCTTTTGCTCGGTACGTTGTTTTTCCATTTGTTCGAGAACACTCTGTTGTTCACTCCTTTGCTCGGTACGTTGTTTTTCCATTTGTGCTCTCTGTTCCTTGCGTTGTGTCTCAATTTGTTCTTTCTGTTCTTCAAATTTTGCAAGGAGAACAGCCATCATGGATGACATATCGGAACTAGTACTTACTCGTTCTTCTATCATTTCAACCTCGAATTGAAATGTATCCAAATCTTCGTTTTTCTGGGTTAAATAATCCTGTAGACGAATAATGAGATCATTTTTCGATCCAGCAGTAGGAAGACTTCGCTTAGTCAATTCCGCCTTCAACTCAGTCAAACTTAACTGATTTAGTGTTTTACCCATTTTAACTTTTCAAAACGCGAGCACTTTTACTTTTTTTAAAATGTTTTACACTTTGTTTATTGTTAAAACACACGCGCACTTTTTATTTTATTCGCGAAATTATCTGATTCGCACAAATAAATAAGTTTTATTCCACTTTTCTGACACCAATGTAATGTTTTATTCCGGGTTCACAATAAAACTTATTTAATTTCCACTTATATTTCCGTTCAAATAAGAACACTTTTTATTTCAACTCAATTTACTTTTATTATTCGCTCAAACAAACACACTTTTAAATCACTTTATTTACTACTAACAATTCGCAACACTTTACTTCACTTTGTACTGTACTCTTTCACTTTCAAGATTAAACTGTCTCCGGTCGGTGTCTACGCTGCCTTTTATACCGGAATCTCGAGACTCGAGAACGTCCTCGAAGGCTCTCGTCCCTGTCTCTCGAAACTTCCTTTCCAGGAAGGGCACTTCATACTTCCAGTCTAGTGGGATATTTTGAGATGTGTTCAGTGTGGGATATTTTGAGATGTGTTCAGTGAGATATTTTTAGATGTGTTCAGTGGGATATTTTTAGATGTGTTCAGTGAGATATTTTTCTTAATTACTAAAGGTCCGTTCACATTTCTACCTTTGCAGTAGTAGGTAGTGTGTTCAGACTTTTATCTTAAAAGTAGTTCAGTAATTCATCGTTACAATATATATGAAAAACTCCAGGTCAATTGACCTGGAGCCTGCATCAAAGTTTTTCATATATATACTATTTGTAGAGGTCACTACAAAAATTCTTATAATTCTAAAATTTAATAGTCAATGGCAATTTAAGAAACAGTTAAATTCAAAATTAAGGATCATTTTTTGTACTTTAAATACTTTTATGAAAAAAATGTGTTTAATATTTAAAAATTTTGAAGTTTCAAAACAAATGGCTATTTAAATTAAATTTATTAAAATTACTTAAAGAAAGGAGATACAATTTAAATAATTAGGTATTTATTCTAAATATTTTTGATAGGTAATAATGTAAATTTATAATTATATTTTTGTATTTTATTGTATGTTTTTATTATAACCAGATACAAAATGTAAAAAAATTCATTTTATTGCATTTATAGGAGTAAAACAAAAGGTAAAATAATAAATATAAAAATAATCCAGCAATACAAAAATCTAAAATAAGAAAATAATATTATATTTAACCTAGATTCTAACAAATGAAAAAGTTCAACAACATTATTGATATTCACCGGGCGTTGTCACTTCCATTACATAAAATTCATTAATTTTTTACGTGACCAGTCCAACATGATCGACTCATGACTTATGATAGCTTGTTTAATATATTAAATAAGAAAGTAAATACATAATGTATAAGCAGCAAAAAAAAAAAAAACAAAAAAAAAAAACAAATCGAACTTTTTTATATCAACAAATTTAATACACATACAACTTTTTGTAGTTGTATTCACTTTCACTAAAGAAGGCACAATACTTTGGCCAGAAGACGAAACGCGTACAAATCATAAACATAAACACTTGCCATAAATATCTAAAGTCTGTTAAGTTTCTTTTTTTATTTATCTTATTCATTTCGATTTCATATTATGTAGATAAATACAAATCTGTGTCTGGTATCGGATGAGGTACGAAAGATGAAGTTACAAATATTCGTCAAGGAAAACGCGATCATGGCTTTCACTTGGCCCTCAGTTTTGAAGAATAAAATACATCTGACTGTTTGAATTTTGTGTCATATTTTTACAAGAAAATTTAAGATATGAAAAGTTGCAGACAATTAAAATTAATGTGAGAATGTTACACAATTTTTAAGTTAGGGAAGAACTATGTACAGTAGACTGGGCCAAAAAAATAAAATATTTTTTTTTTTTGAAAGTTACTTCGAAAATCTTGTTCAGGATGATGAAAAAAAAATTTGGTGAAAATTTGAGCCGTTAAAAAAAATTTTAAGAGGGGTATCATCGGTGTTTTTTATTTTTATACATGATATGATGTTTTACAACAGAACTGCTAGACGATCAAAGTAAAAAAAATTTCTGTTCATTTTTTCTTATATAAAATTAAATTTCCTACAAAAAAGATCTAATTGAAAATTTTCGTCAGACGAGCTGTATTCGAGTAATTAAGCTTTTTAAATCGAAGTGTTTTTTCAATTTGCCTGTTTCACTTTGGAATTTTGTGATGAGCAAATAAGTGAATAGAAAAATAAAACCTCGACAGATTCTTATAGAAAATTTAATTCTCTACAAAAAGGTCTCATAGTAATTTTCCCTAAATTGAGTTTTGAAGAAGTTATTCACGATTTAAATCGAGAAAAAAATTAAAAAATCAATTTTCAATTTCAAAATTTTCTAATTCACTGAAAATTCAATATTTTCAAATTAGCAAGATGTTTTCTTGTAGGGACTTAAAAGTTCTATAAAAAGTTCCTTGGCAGCAAATTAATTGCTTTAACCGTTTAGAAGATAATCGTATTCAAATCGCAATGCATGTTTGTCATGAGAAAACTATTGAAATCTGTGGGCATTGGTTTTGATACGAATATCTTCTTAACGGTTAAAGCAATTAATTTGCTGCCAAGGAACTTTTTATAGAACTTTTAAGTCCCAACAAGAAAACATCTTGCTAATTTGAAAATATTGAATTTTCAGTGAATTAGAAAATTTTGAAATTGAAAATTGATTTTTTAATTTATTTCTCGATTTAAATCGTGAATAACTTCTTCAGAACTCAATTTAGGGAAAATTACTACGAGACCTTTTCTGTAGAGAATTAAATTTCCTATAAGAATCTGTCGTGGTTTTATTTTTCTATTCACTTATTTGCTCATCACAAAATTCCAAAGTGAAACAGTCAAATTGAAAAAACATTTCGATTTAAAAAGCTTAATTACTCGAATACAGCTCGTCTGACGAAAATTTTCAATTAGATCTTTTTTGTAGGAAATTTAATTTTATATAAGAAAAAATGAACAGAAATTTTTTTTACTTTGATCGTCTAGCAGTTCTGTTGTAAAACATTATATCATGTATAAAAATAAAAAAACACCGATGATAGACCTCTTAAAATTTTTTTTAACGGCTCAAATTTTCACCAAATTTTTTTTTCATCATCCTGAACAAGATTTTCGAAGTAACTTTCAAAAAAAAAAATATTTTATTTTTTTGGCCCAGTCTAATGTACACTGTACAGTACATACAATGTACATAAAAAGTGGTTGTCTGTAAAGTCGGCTTACGGACGAGGATTTTACGTGAAAATAAAATTGTTTGTTAAAATAAAATGATTTATTTTACAACTTTCTTGTAGAAAAAATTTATAAGATAATAAGTCTTATAGTAAAGTTCTTAAGCTAAAGATTAAGACCTTTCATATTTAATTTATATCGGTTTGTTTTGTAGAAAAACTTTTTAAATCCAATCATAATTTATAAGAAAAAGCTAAAATATACCTTTTCTTTTCTCATTATATAAATTATTATTAAAGTTTTATATTTAATATTTCTTTACAATGCTTGAAAGGTATAAAAATAATTTATTGAAAACAATCATTTTTCATTGAAAAAGTGAAAAAATCAAATATATTTTTCTTCTAACAAGGTAAAATTCATTTTTTTCTATGACAATCTATAATTATAAATATAATTTTATATCATATAAAAGCTTATTGTTTCAGCTAAAAATATTTATATCAATCATGTCTATGCGACATCTACAAAAAGAGCTAGATTTTTTTGAACTCGATCAATTTTCATCAAAAAAAGCAAACAAAAACATATATTTCTATTTTCTCACACGATTAAATCAATTTTTATTCTATGACAATCTATAAAAAATTTTATATCATGTGAAAGCTTATTATTTAACCTTTTATATAACGCTTCAAACATATTTTTACAATGCCTACAAGAAAATTCAGAAATTTTTAAAGCCAACAATGTCGAAATTTCAAACTGAGAATACGGTACACACTGGTGGTTAGTAATGGGCAATAGATCTCCACAGGTGTTTTGAGGTATTTCTGAAGTTTTTTATTTTAACATTGTGTATCTTGTAGTAAATGTACCCTTATGTGTGTTATATTAAATGAAAGGTAATATTCTCAGCATAGATCAAAATAAGAAACATGTTGAAGAATAGAACTATAGTTTACCGTTATCTCAAAATTGTGAATACAAAATTGATTGAAATTTTGCTCAAATATAGTCCTGCTTATTATCTATCTACAGTACATTTCATTCATTTATCTGTTGAAAACAAAAAAGATAAAATATAAAAAGGTTAAAAACGGTTAAAAAACTTGGGATAAAAAAAACTAGTCTTCCCTTTTTTCGGTCAAAAATCTTTTTAGAACACCAATTTTTGCGCCTGCTGCGCATGGCCATAAACAATATGTTCTGAGATTTTTTGAACGCTGCGAAAAATTGATAAAATAAAAACCCAACCAAAAAAAGCAGGTATTTTTCAAAATTTCATATTTCGAAACACAGAGACTTTAAAAGAAATCATTATATTTGGAATGGCATTTTTCAAATTGTCGAAAAAAATTTCACCTACCTATAATCACTACTTTGTCAAAGATCTACCACCATTTAAAACTTGGTTCTGAAATTTTTCAGAATTTTTTCAATTCCATTGTTAGTTAGACGCTGCCATGGTCATTAAATAAGAAGTACAGAAAGGGGTGTATATTACACCTATAGAGTTGGTGAATGATGAATGAAGCACCAAAAAAATAAAATTAGTCTATAGGTACTCTGTCAAAATTGGTCTATACTCTGTCAAAATTTGAGCTAGTTTTCCAGGGGCGTGATGACAAGGCAATGTAATCATTGACCGCCAATGTTTCATGTTTATGATTAAAAAACAATTTTCAGTCTGTTTTTAGTTAAAAAAAAAAATAGTTTAAAATTCGAGTTTTATCATTGAATAATTACAAATAGAAGAAGACACCCATGGAAACTTCCGCTGTTTTCTCATTGTTTCCAGTATCGTGCGTGTTTACGGTTTAGGTTTGTGAATTAAAAAAATTAAGAAAAGCAAATCCAACAATCCAAAAGCAAATCCAGCAACCCAAAATCAAATCCTAAACTGCTTATAAAGAAAAAAATTTTCCTATTTTATAAAGTCTCGAGGATATATGGAATGTCTTTTAAGTTTACCTGCCTAAGTTCCAATCTGAAGGGAAATTGAGATTGTTTTCTTTTTCTTTTTTACATTACTAGTATAAAAATTAATTAAATTTGTCATTCCGATACTCCCATAGTCGAATTACATAGGGTTGCGCCTCAACTATCATGTATTTTCGAGTTGAGTCTAAACTTATCATTTTTTTAAACCTTCATAAAAAATTTAATAATTATTATTATATATTTCAAAGAGCTTATATCGATATAAGTTTTCTTTTATTGAAAAGACATATTATTCTAGAGAAGAAGGTAGATGCCTTTTGCTCTTACCGGCGGCGTAGGTTCGGATACCGGTATAAATTGAGATTGTTTTTTTTACATTACAGAGGGTTAACTCTGTAGGCACACGGGTGCGAATTTGGCAGTACAAAAATGAAAAGTGGTCACAGTGTCTTTATAAGAGTAAAAATACATTTTTTTGAATTGTAAATACAGTATTCGAACTCCTCGGAAAATTCTACATCAATTTCATGTATGATTCTCCATAAAATAGTGAGACCTAAGAAAGTTCTAGCGCCATGAAAAAGTATAAACCAAATTCGCAAAAAAGAGGTGTGCCTACAGAGGGTTAAATAAAATAAATTTATTTTGTCTTAAGAATCACATCAATTGTGAACTAGCTAACGATTTAAAAACGAGTTTTGTATAAGGGTAATTGCATGAGAGCATATTAGTGGAGTCAAATTAAGCATAAAATTGGTAAAATCTCGGAATCCAGGGAAAGTCGATGAATCTGTAAAACTAGCATATGGCTGCATTATTAAAAGAAAATTTCACCGCTCTCGATTACAACAATTTTTTTGGACCGTTTACTGTCATTCCGTATGTAAGCGTTCAATCGGAATTGGTGTCTTATTTTAGATTTTGGTCAAACTTTGTAGGGATGTTCTCAGGACTGTAACCCTTCAAGCAAGAAAACGGAGTTCAGAAAAGACACTCCGACCGAGAAAAACGGGTTTGCACTCACGCATTTGCAATTTTTTGTGTATGAACACAAAGTCGAAGGAGAAATCGTGGTGAAAAAACCCAATACGCGGTGATTATAATTTCCATACTAATTTGAGCCGCCTTCGGACCCGTTTCTGAGTCGAAGTCGGACTCAGCTCCGCCTGAGGCGGAGCGGATTCGGACCGAGGTCGGACTTGTTTGCTTGAAGGGAAGGAAGCAAATCCATGATGATTTAATTTTAAGTTGCGTGGTTTCCCCGCTACTCGAATTTGAAATTTTGCAAAACGTCGTTTTCATGTTACTATAGTTTTGCGTCTATCATTTTTATATTAAAAATAAAAACATAATTCAATTTGGCCTTCACACAGTGAACATTGCATTAACAATACTAATATTGCAATATTTCACATTCTTAATGCAATAGAGCTAAGCCCCCATAGCAAAAGTTCTTCCTTAATAATAGTTCTTTCATTTGATACCAATTTCATTAATGGCAGCCGAACGTCCAAAATGCCCATTCTCCTTAACATATATCAATGCGCCTAATAGTCAAAAATTGAAATCAAATTTTCAATCCTTTCTGTTTTCGAAGAAAAAAATGGATACCTCTTAATACACAATATTTTATTTGTTGCTGCTGCTGTTGTTGGTGTTTCTTTAGATGCACAATCGCATGTTTCACCTTCTGCCTTTTTCTTCATCATTAGAGACTACATCTACAACACAAGCAGAAACACATCACTTTAGTCCAAACACTTTGAGCGATATATACAACATACCTTTTTTGTTTCCATATTGTTTATAATTTGCTATAATTGTTTATAATTATACTAATATTATACTAACAACGACACGAGACACGACGCGACTATACACTTCAACAAAACATAACAAAATGACGCTTTTGCTCTTATTGGCTATGTCTGTCTTTACTTTTTTTCCATTTCTCACTTTTCATCACGATTCTCGTTCGACTTTGTGTTCATACACAAAAAGTTGCAAGTGTGTGAGTGCAACCCCGATTTTCGCGTTCTGAGGTCGGAGTGACTTTGTTGAACTCAGTTTTCTTGCTTGAAGTGTAGTCTCATTTATTTGTCAACCATAAGGTTTCGTTTTCATCCCTCGCACAATTAAATAGAACACATCCCTGTTTTAATTGCAATATTGTACATTAGCGATTTAGTAAAATGATAAACCATTTTTAGTAATTTACTAAGTAGGTACATATGTTTCATGTTGAGTTATTATTATTTTTGATGTTTTTTGTTTGTTTTTTTTAGGTTGTTTTATTTTTTTTAATTATGAATTAATGTCTATTTTTGCTTGTGAAATGTTATGAAACATCTTTTATTTTATTGGTTTAAGTTATATACAAAATTATGGCAATTTTGCCAAATCTTTTCATTTAGCCAAAAGAGCACATTTGCACTCTTTTGCATATTCTTTTAAAATATTTAAATATTAAATTTAAAGGTGCGAAAATCAGAAATTCAATTAACAAAAAACTATAAATATGGATATGCGCCCTTTTTGCTTAGAACGGCATTGCACATCTTATGTGTTTTACTAAGCAAAAAGGGCGTATGTCCATTTTCTCTTAAAATACAGAACCTATAATAAAATCATGAATGCCATAAAATAATACATTTTTTAAAAATAACATATAATACAGTAAAATAAGGAGAAAAAAGGGGTAAATCTCGGAATGAATGTTCGTAGAAATTTTTTTGCTCAATATCTTCCTTTTTTCATTCTATAAAATATCTCAAAAGTCTAGAAAAATCCCATGTCCGCTTGTCGCGATTTCAAGGTCAAATCGCGAAATGGAGATTTTCAAAATTAGCAAAAATAGGCTATGGTGTTGTATACACATATGATACATGATTTCAAGGTATTTTTTAATGCTGATTCCAAAAAATCTAAAATCAAGACAATCTGACGTCTCTGGAAAAAGTTATACCTGTTTTTCATCTGTCAACTCATATTATTATAACAGTTGCAAACTTACTGCCGAAAAACCCTTAAAAATTATGGTAGATGAACCAAATTTTGCATGAAGATTTTAGAATCCATCATTATTAAAAATCAAAACAATCCATTACAAAAAATATATATACCTACGAAATAATGGTATTTTTTGATGGAGGGGCAAATTTTAGGATATGCACTAAAGAAGATTCTTGTTCATCTTAGGAATATGTGCTAATAGGCTAATATTTTCATTTTGATCTTTGTTTGGATATTCTTTAACTACCCTCAAAAATCTAAAAAAATCTCATGTCCGCAAGTCCTAATTTTCTTGGTTTGAAGATAAGGTGCAGATTTGAAAAAATTGAAAAACTACTCTTCAGATATTTGTGTCAGATCAACATGAATAAGGTACATTACTTTTCAGGGATGGTCATATTGATTTGTTTGTGGGTTTTGTTGGAATCAGCGTTAAAAAATACCTTGAAATGGTATGGGTTATGTTGGTATACGTATAAGAATAAAGTTTTCTTATTATTTTTTTTTAAATCTGCACCTAACTTAGTTTAACCTGGAAAATTAGAACTTGCGGACATGAGATTTTTTTAGATTTTTGAGGGTAGTTATAGAATATCCAAACAAAGATAGAAACAAAAAAATTAGCCTATTAGCACTAATTCCAAGATTGTACCAGGATGTTTTTTAGTGCACATCCCAAAATTTCCCCTTTTCTCAAAAAATACCATTTTGTCATAGATATAAATGTTTTTGCATTGCATTATTTTGATTCTTAATGATAATGGATATGAAAACCCTCATGCAAAATATGATTCCGCTACCATTACTTTTAAGGGTTTTTCGGTAGTAAGATAGCAACTGTTATAATAATATGGGTTGAAAGATGAAAAACAGGTATAACTTTTTTCAGAGACGTCAGATTGCCTTGATTTTAGATTTTTTGGAATCAGCATTAAAAAATACCTTGAAATCATGTATCATATGTGTATATAATACCATAGCCTATTTTTGCTAATTTTTAAAATCTCCATTTCGCGTTTTGACCTTGAAATCGCGACAAGCGGACATGAGATTTTTCTAGACTTTTGAGATATGTTATAGAATGGCAAAAGGAAGATATTGAGCAAAAAAAATTTCTACTAACATTCATTCCGAGGTTAAACCCTTATTTGACTGGATTAATATCATTTTTTTAAATATTTATTTATTTTAAAATATTTAATTTAAGGGTGCGAAATCCAGAAACACTAAAAATTCATTTATCTCAAAACTACAAAAATGGATATGCGCCCTTTTTGCTTAGCACGGCAGTATTGCTATTTAACTTTCAACAATAAGGGCTATTGAATGAATTAAAATAACTTTATACTTAACTTAAAAAAAACGTCAACTTTTTTTTCAAAACTTCTATTAAGAAAAGTTCTTCGAAGATGAAATACTTTTTAATTTTTTTCATTTCATAACTTGTAGTAAATATTGACATTTCTTCTTATAATTTCAAATCATAATAAATGAGGTAAATAAAAATTGAAAAATAAATGCATGTTAAAATTTTTTTTTTCAAAAATCTGACTTTAATTACCATTTTTTCAAAAATCCTTTCTTAAATTTAGGTACTTAATTTTAATTTTACAAATATGAATAAGCTTCTAGCTTTTTAAAAATGTATATTCAAATATTGTTGCTGTTGTGTTCAAATATTTTTGTTTTCGTGTTTGAAGTCAATTTGTGAGAAATTTGCATTACTTATTATTATTTATTATTTATTATTTATTATTTATTATTTATTATTTATTATTTATTATTTATTATTTATTATTTATTATTTATTATTTATTATTTATTATTTATTATTTATTATTTATTATTTATTATTTATTATTTATTATTTATTATTTATTATTTATTATTTATTATTTATTATTTATTATTTATTATTTATTATTTATTATTTATTATTTATTATTTATTATTTATTATTTATTATTTATTATTTATTATTTATTATTTATTATTTATTTATTATTTATTATTTATTACACTTCAAAGTACCATGTATAAACAAATTACTCCTGCTTCCTTTTATGTGAAAATTGTTGTTAGGTACATGATCTTTAACATTACCAACACTATTATTTAATTCAACCTTTAAACAAGTGAAATTAAAACCTGTTCAAAACTCTCGTGCCATAAAGAAGCTATCTATCGTTTCAGGTACTGAGCGCAATAATTTAGAAATTTGTGTCACATGCTCCATCGTCAAGTCTTCGCTCGCCTTCTTTTTTAGTGGTAGTAATTGGTCATGTGACTTAGTCATCAGTCAAACCATCATTATTTAAGGCTTGCCCGGTTTTTTCTTAAGTGGGTATCTAACCACTCAAGCTGAAAAAATGCATTTCTAAAAAAACTAGGTGTTAAAAAAAACAACGTAAGTAATTGTATGATTTTGTAAGTTTATGCACATACATTCTGTGGTTGTCATCATTTAAATATTTTTGTTTTGTTTATCAATGAACGATTTTTGCATTATTAAGTAATTTCGCTTCTTGAAATTATTATCAAGATAACATACATATAACAATAACTAATAAATTAGTCTGGCCACTGGCGAGCTATTCTTTTTTGTTAATTCTTTAACAAAATATATAAAAGTTCTGTTGTTGAAAAGATCATCTTTTAATGTATATTGATATGAAAATCCCGAGCCTTTAGTCTTAACTTTAACCTTAGTAAGTACAACTTTAACCTTTAGAAAGTATTAATTCTTTTATTTTCAGAAATACTAATTGTCAGTAGGGGATAAGAAAAGGGCAGCAGCAGAATATATATTTTTTTACAAGTAAAAAAAAACAGTTTTTTCACTTCTCCCATCAAAAGATTAAACATTTTATAAAAAAAATATTGCTGACCCAATAACTTTTGTAAGTGAATATTTCCCAAAAAATCATGGGTAAAATAGAACGCTATGTCTTACCAGCGATTTCAAGACTGAATCGATACTATGTGACGGAAACTAATTTAAAAATCATGTTACAGACCATTGATTGGGAAGTTGATGGATGGCAACGTCTGTTCGTATGTTCATTTTATGCACTCCTTTTTTTCATTTAAAAAAAAATTTATCTGAAGCATTGTTTCACATTTTGAGCGATTTTTGAGTTCAAATCGATATTAAAAATCTTTTGTTAAAGTTTGTCCGACACTATATTTTTAAAATCATTTTCAATTCACTTCAATTTTAGTATTTATTTATTCGCTAGATTACGTTTTTTTTTTAATAGCAAATATTACAAATCAGAAAATACTTGTTACACATATCGAATTTTAATTTCTTGCAATGTTCTTAAATTTCCCCAAAAAGTGCTCTGGAACTGACCCTTAATGTTTCTTTGCAATAGATTGACCGGTTTTGTTCATTTAACTTAACCCAATAATTGAATTATGAATTATCTAAAAGGTTAATAAATGGTTAAAAAATCTAATTAATAACTAACTTTTCAAGTAGGTATATTTTTTGTTTACTTGAACTACAGGTCAAGTAAAGCAAGTGCAACCCAAGCAGTATTCATACATTTCTTTAATTTTTGAACTTCTACACATTTTAAGAGAAGATCAATGGGATCGTATGTTCATTCATAATCATAATTCATAACATTGAATAAATAAAAGGTTAAACATTAACATAGCTTATAATATGCAATTGCAAACAAACGCTGCTATACAAAATAATAAAATGTATACGTACGTAGAGACTTTTCACACCATCATAAAGGTATTGAATAATTTGTATATAGCTATAGTGTAGCATTCACTATAGCTCAGTGGTGTATTGAGGGGGGGGGGGCTCAGGGGGCTCAAGCCCCCCCAAGCCTCCAAGACAATGTTATTATTTAGCTGATTTCTTCATAATGTACATGATTAACTGAAACTTGTTCGTAAATCTTAGAGATTTAGAGGCAGCTCAGATGTTTGAGCCCCCTCCAAATTCTGAAAGAGCTGTTTGTGTTTGTTTGAGTCATGGTATAAAAAGACAAGGTATGATCATTAGAGCCGCCATCTTACAAAATGGGGTAATAAGGTTTTGACGTTTGGCATTTGGCAAAGTCAAAAGCAACAACAATTTCCAAGACAAATTTGTTTACAACAACAATTGCAATGGGCTGGGCTGTCAAAACCTTAAGTAGCCATTAATTTTGACAGTTCTCGATACTGAGTTTTTTCTAATGATCATACCTTCTCTTTTTATACCATGTGTTTGAGTAAGGGCCTTAACTGACGTTGAGGGTTGGGATAAATTTTTTTCGGATTTTATTCTAATTCGGAATTCTTCAAATCTTTTTTTTTCGGTATTTTGGCGTCGAATTACAAACTAATGGTTTCATTAAGGAAATTCCAGTTTGCGCTTCTGAAAATTAGTTTTTCAGATTTTCACGTTTTGCATTTCACTTCTTGCGCATTCACTTGCCGATAGTGAAATTAAATGTTCTACATTTTTTCACTCATTTTGGATTTTCTGATCGAAATCAGTTCACTTTGTTTCTGTAAGTGAATTTGGTGCCTTTTTCAATGAATCTGCAATCTTTGGACAACATTTGTTGTTAATTTATTTATATCATAATTTATCACTGCCTCTGTGTTTGCACCTCATTCGCTTTACACTTTACCTAATTAATTTTTATTTGAGTATTTACAAATTGCAATAATATCGCCCATGTTCTGCATTTCACTTACATACATATTTGATATGTCTCGAAAAATGTGTCTACTTATTTTTACTTGCGATATAGGTACTATAGGGCAAGTTTAGGATTCGTAAAAAAAATCGAACTCGAGATAACTATTTTACATGACATTACGATGATGGAGAATGCCAAAAAAGTGGGTCCGGCAATTCTGTCTGTCTGTCTGTCCGTCTGTCTCTATCTGGAGCTGCAGCATAAACGAGTGAAGTGATTTTCTTCAAACTTGGTAGTTAGCAGTTTTTGGTGATTCCCTAGAAATTTTTTTTTTATGACCAAAACTAACGGTACCTGCCATATAACGGAAATAGAAAAGTTAATTTTTTTCAAAAACGGCTCTAACGATTTTGATTAAAATTTTTGTGTGTTATACTACACATAAGGGCCAACTTTTTAAATAAAAAAAATATTTTTTGTACCGTTATTAACGGTACCTGTCATAGAACGGTTTTTTTCGTTTCTGAATATCTCGTACAAAATTAACCCGATTTAAATGAAAATTTTTATACAAAAGTGTGTAAGTAAAGATAATATTAAAATTTTAGAAAATTTTCAAAAAACGCATTTTTGGTTTTTTAAAAAATATTTCAAAATTTTTTTTTGAAAAATCAATTTTTTGAAAACGGATCAATGAAAAATTTTGAAATTTAGTTTTTATGTGTAAATTAATTATTTCTTCAAAATGGCATACCAACGTTTTTTTTGAAAAATGTTAAAAAAATTTTATATATAAAAAATTATTTTTTTAAAAAACGGCTCCTACAATTTTCAAAATCTTTTTTCTAAAAATACCTTTTTATACGAAAAATAAAATGACATATTTGTTTTTTTTTTAAGATAGGTTTTTTAAAACGGAGTTTTATTAATTATAAAAACAGATTTAATTTTTTTATACTAGGGGAGAGTGGGGCTAAATGTAACAGGGGTAAGAATTAACAGCTAAAAAAAGCGATGTTCCTTTCAATATTAAGAAACGCGTAAAGGAGAAAAATGCTCAATTTTTGCATATCTACCAGCACATTTTCTTCAGATGAAGATTAGACGACAGGGTGAGAAGTTACACTAGTGGTGCCCAAAAAATGCATGTTTGTAACTTTTTTTTTTTATTTTATTTTTGGTCTACCTCTTTACCCGAAAAAGATAGAGTGCTAAGTGTTTTTTTGTTATATATGCAACTGTGTTTTGTCTCAAATTGCGTGTATATGTTATGTCTATATCAGTTTCGCTTTTTTTTTAAATTGATTTTATGTGCCAAATTTAATGCTGGGGCTAGTTGTAACATTTTTCCGGGGCAAGTTGTACCATGTAAAAACCTACCTATACTGAAAAATTGTTTACCTAATATAATTAACAACCCTGAATATGAATGCTTGTAATTGAATTTGTATTTATTTTGAAATTGGAAACACATTTTTGAACCACCACTTGAATTCATAAAGCTTATAAAACATTTTATGAATTCTAATAACTTTTATTTAAGACTACTGTCAAATTTTCTCTGGAAATCTTGGATTTGCTCCACTTTTTACAAATTTGCACCAAAATTTCATGACTGAGGTTTGTTTTTATTGTTATTAATTAAAAATAAATAAATATAAACAAATAAAGGTATTTTTCTCTTGTTTTTAGTTCTTGGTACAACCTACCCCGGTACGTGTTACACTTTGCCCCGTATGTGGGGTAAGTTGAAACAACACGATTTTTTTTTTGGAAGATTTATTTTTCAACATTACCGTTATGTTTTGCTAAATTTTTATGATGGATCTTGGAGCTAAAATATGGGTCTTTAATTTAAAAAAGGTCTGGTTGACCTACTTTCAAATTTGTAGGAGAACCATCGATTTTAGAAAAAAGTGTTACATTTGGCCCCACTCTCCCCTACTTATGAAATTTCTTCAAAATATCGAATTTTAAATTTCTTGAATAAAAAGCTTTAACATTATAGTTACTTTAAGCATAAGAGCAAGTACGTGCGACCCCAGTCGTGCAATTTATTTCTTATAAATTGTGCTTTTTTTCATTAAAATTGTAAATAAAATTGCATCCATGCAACAAAATGAAAATGGATGATACTTTAGTTTTGACAGCTCGAAGCATTTACGAAGTTGTCGAAATCGATCGAAGATCTAATTCACGTGAAATTGAAAAGTGATTTCAATTCACTTTCGGTCGAAATGCGGAAAATAGTAATGAGTATAGCTCAAAAACAAGACGTGGTAGGAATAAATACTTAAACAGTTTTGAATTCAGCATGACAAAGTTCATGACAAAGTTCAAACGATATATGTAGTGTTTTTTTATTTTTAAGATTACTCAACACCTTGCTGTTTGTGTAAAATGATTGAGATACAAGAACTTTGAAAAAACACTACTTTGACTGTGAAAGAAAGAGACAGTAGTACGAAGCTGTCGAGAGCAGTAAAATGTAACTTTCAGTACTGCAGCATAGTGCGCAAAGACGAATAAAAAAAAGAGAAAAAATGTTCCTACATTTAGGTACCATATACAAAATTTTTGAAACAAATTTCCAGCCCCCTCCAATTTTTTTTCTGGATTCGCCACTGCTATAGCTATATACAAATTATTCAATAGCTACGAATGCTACAGCTATAGCTCTACATTTGCTTTACAGGATTGTGTATTCGATAGCGAAACAATCTCTGAAAAGGACTTTTTGGTTACAAAATAACCCAAACTAAATAAAAAAATGCTATTTATATATTAGTTTGCATTAGTTTTGTTTTGAATTATATTTGCATTTATTTATTTTTTTTATTTTTGTGACAACAAGAAGATGAACATTTTGTTCAATTATTGAGTGCAAGTGTTTATTTAATTTCGATTAATACCCTTTTCACACCGAACCAAAACCAGGTTTTCTCGAAAAAGTTCCCATACATTTTTGTTAAGCTACAGGTTTTCGTAAAACTCAACTTGTTTTTCTGTGTAGGCTATAGGTCGTTTTTGATATTTAATTATTTTTCTTCGACGCACATAGGGGTATTTAGTCAATTTAGGCGGACAAAACACGAAATTTTAAACTGATCCAAACGTAAAAAATCAACATCCTACTAAAAGTAGATAACTTGCTTAGCATTTTCTTATAGTTTTAAAATTGATTATCACTTCAGGTGACTAACAGCAGCGGTCTAGAGTTCAAAGTTTTCAGCCCAAAGATTAAATTAATTTTTTTTTGTAATTTACCGTCTGTGCTTAAGTAAGTACTTTTTTTTTTAAGTGGATTTAGAAAAAAGTTTTTATGGAATATTGATAAGGAGATACGAAACTGTCTACTAGATGTTGTATCTAAATGTTGTATTACTTTATAAATAAAAAAGTGATATGTTGAATCTTAATATAAATTAATCGTAAAAAAAGTAAATTTCTGTGTTAGTAAGGAGATAAGTTATACAATTTCACATTATTGTGTGATAAAATTTTATGTTTTCTAAAGGTTAAACTTTTATTTAATTGAATCTGTAAAAAATAGGTGCAACTAAGTGCAACTTCGACACATTTGCCCTTCTTAAAGGTTTTAGGTTTTGAAAAATGGTTACCTTGTATTCAGTATCCATATTTTAAGTTTTTTTAAAGATTCAACTTTTTGAATTACAGAACCTGAATCCTTATGATTTTTCCTAAATTTTAAGACCTTTATCTTGGCGATACCATTAATAGAACTCCATTTATAAGCGTTTTAACAAACCATTGGGATCCATTCTTGACACTTTTTTGTTTGATCAAAAAGTGGTTTAGGAAGAAAAATGTTTTCGTTGAAATCAACACTTAAAACACTTTATTCCAGTACTAAATACCTTAGTGATGAAGATAAACCGGAAAAATAATTTTGTCCGCCTAAAATTGGTAAATACCCCTATGTGCGACGTCTACAAAAAGAGCTAGAATTTTTTGAACCCAAACATTTTTCATCAAAAAAAGCAAAAATATCAATCTTTTTTATCTTCTCACGCCATTAAATTGATTTTTTTCTGTAACAACCTGTATTAAATTTTATATCATAAGAAAGCTTGTTATTTCATATTTCATAAATGACGCTTCAATCGTATTTTTATGATGGCTACAAAGATAGAATTTTTTAAAGCCAAACATGTCGAAATTTCAAACTGAGAATTCGGTACTTTCCACACTGGTGGCTGGTCATGGGCAACAGATGTCCACATGTGTTTTGAAGTATTTCTGAAGTTTTTTAATTTAATATTGTGTAGCTTGTAGTAAATGTACCGTTATGTGTGATATATCAAATGAAAGGTGATTTTATCAGCATACTGAATAAAGTTATATTATTTGTATCAGCTTTAGATCAAAAGAAAGAACCTGTTAAAAAATAGAACATTATTTTACCGTTATCTCAAAATTGTGAATACAAAATTGATTAAAATTTTGCACAGATATATGTCTAGTATCTATCTACAGTATAAATTATATTCATTTATCTGTTGAAGAAAAAAAGTTAAAAATAAAAAACGGTTTAAAACGGTAAAAAAAACTAGGGACAAAAAAAATTTAATTTTCCAGTTATTCAGTCAAAAATCATTTTAAAATACCAACGCTACGAAAAATTAAAAAAATAAAAACTCACCCTAAAATACCCAAAAAAAGTAGGTGTTTTTCAAAAATTCATATTTCAAAACGCAGAGACTTAAAAAAAAATCTGTATCAAACCCCTAACTTTTATTTTTATTACCTTTTGAATGACGTTTTTAAAATTGTCAAAAAAAAGGTCTACCTGATGTTTTAGTTTTAAAAAACCATTTACAACTTGGTTTTGAAATTTTTTTAATACTATTGTCAACCTAACAATAAGCTTATCTATCGATTTAAAAAAAATCAACTTTCTACAACGTCGCCACTTTTTTTCAATTTTGTTTTACCCCTATATACCCTTTGAAATGACGGAATTTTTAAAATTCCTTCATTTGTATTCAACTTTAGGTTGATGTCTATCAAATAAGCTATAGAAGATATTTGTATCTCTAATAGTTTATTTTTATTTTTATTTTGAATTGAAGTTTTTGCCGCACTGCGAAAAGTTTCAAGTGGAACGGGAGAAAATGGCGTCACTTTTTCGTTGTGGCTGCCATGGTTCATCGATTTATAAGACGTTATCACGTCAAATAAAAATCTTAGTTCTTGAGAACTCTATGGAAAAAAAAAGGAAAATGAAGTACAAAATTTTACTTGAAAAAAAAAAAAAAAAAATAATTGAAAATTAAATTCCCGAAAAAGTAAAAATAAAAAATTCTTTTTGAACATTTGTCTTTGTTTGATACCTTAAAGCTTAATATTTCTTGAAAAAAATCAATGTGGTATTATTTGAGTTGAGCTTTTTAATCCTTTTTATTTTAATGAACTATATTGATATATGCAGAAGTTACACCTGTTCAAACATCGCAAGGTCAAGAAAAAAAACATTAGTTCCGATTGATTTTTTTCTATAAAAAAACAAAGTTTTAGTTTTCAAAATGGCTTTACTCCGTAGTTTAAAATAAAACTTTTAGTTTGAGTAAGAAACAAACACAAAACAAATAGGTCGTACTAAAACAACGCCCAAAATTACTGCTTTTTACCGACTTCCAAAAAGGAGGAGGTATTCAATTCGTCAGTATTTTTTTTTATGTTTGTTACCGCATAACTTTGGACAGAGTGAATCAATTTTGATAATTCTTTTTGTATTGGAAAGCTAGTGGCTGCAATTTTCAATTTCGTTTAGTTTTATTCATAGGAACTATTAGAAAAACCAAAAAACCCCGTTTTGAATCATGGAAGTCGGTTTTGTTTTTTTTTTTATAAAAATGATTATTATACTCTCTAAATTACTATTGCTCAAATTTAGAAATTATAGGGTCGAATATTTTAAGCCTTGTTTATTAACTTAAGGTGGGAGGGGGGGTCCATAGCATTTTAATGGAAGCTGGTTGACTAATTGTTGTATAATTAATGCAGTTTATAAGATAATTTTATGAAACGTACTTTTTGAAAGGTAATAAACGTATGCACATTTTTCTATCATTTAAATTTTAGAAACATTTCTTTTGAGATTTTTATAAAAGTCGAAATTGATTTTTTTCCTGCAAATTTAGTTTGAATCAGAATTTTGGTTGGGGCACCGTTGTTTATAAATTTTTTTTTTTTTTGTACTTGTTTTGTAACAGATTTTTTTTTATTAGAAAAAAAGCTTCGTCAATTTGTTGTAATTTCATGTTTTTTTACTCACTCTTCTTAGAATAACTTTACCATTTATTAGTGTTTTTAGATGATAAATCTGAAAAATAATAATAGTTTGAATGCGAAAGGAGGAGATGGTAGGATGAATGTTGACGGGAGCAGTAAAATCTTACTAAAGTACTTTCCACAGCACCGCAGGAATGCGCTTCACTCTCAATCAAAGAAAATAAACAAAAAAATATTGAAAAGTTTTACAGTTGAGTCCACCCCAAATTTTTTTCTGGATACACCGCTGACTGTGGTTCTGTGTTAATCGGAATCAATATATTCAGGTTCTACTCCAGGATGAGCTGGAAGTTAACAAAATTGTACACTATTCAGAAATATGTAAAAAAACAGTCAGCGAGGAAAGAGAAAAAAGTCAACAAAATTTTCGAATTTCACGCTTTGCCAGACGCGTAATCGCGTTACGTTGAGAAATCCTCAAAGCGCGCTTCTGTCACTTTGACTTCGAACAGCTGATTGAAACATAAAATCTGCTGTCAAATAAAAAAAACACAGTCACTCACAAAATTATTAGGCCAAGTCGTTATCTTGATTTAATTGTGGAAAAATGAAAAAGGATATTAATGTGTTTAAAAAATGCATAGAAATTTGTTTATTCTTTAATCCTATAGTTATAAAACAAAAGCAATCAAAATAAATTGTTTTTTACCAGTAAAACTCAGTCTACAACATCACTAAATTATTTTTGTTTTTAATAAGTAAATTGTTTTGATTTAAAATATCTCGATGTCGTTTTTATGTGCAACATCTATAAAGAGAAATTAAAAAACACACCTAGTTTTGCAATAATTTATTTTTTTGTGTTCACATTTGGCGCAATAATAATGTGGGTGGCTGTAACTATAGGTGTGTTTTTTATTACCACCGGTCTTAACTGGACAAAAAAAACGCCTCGGGGCTTAACCTGAAATCTTGGCAGCACTGTATATTGAATGTTCCGAAAACAGCAGACACCACAAAAATTTAGAGTTGTCATATTTTTCGCTTTCGTCATTTTCTTGTATTTTTCATGTATGTTTTACAAAGAGATACAAAAATGTATGCTAGCAAAACTATTTTAATACATTTTGTCCTTCCAAACGTGAGTTTTCACGTTTTTAAACAAATTCTAAACAATTTATGAAAAAATTAGTTTGGTAGCACAGATTTAAAACTCTTCAAAAAGTTAAGCCCAGAGAAATCTCCGGGCTAAACAACTAAGCCCACGGGGCTAAAGTGTTGTTAGGTGTGTTTTTTATTACTACCGGTCTTAACTGGACAAAAAAAAACGCCTCGGGGCTTAACCTGAAATCTTGGCATCACTGTATATTGAATGTTCCGAAAACAGCAGACACAACAAAAATTTAGAGTTGTCATATTTTTCGCTTTCGTCATTTTCTTGTATTTTGCATGTATGTTTTACAAAGAGATACAAGAATGTATGCTAGCAAAACTATTTTAATACATTTTGTCCTTCCAAACGTGAGTTTTCACGTTTTTAAACAAATTCTAAACAATTTATGAAAAAATTAGTTTGGTAGCACAGATTTAAAACTCTTCAAAAAGTTAAGCCCAGAGAAATCTCCGAGCTAAACAACTAAGCCCAAGGGGCTAAGGTGTTGTTGTATTTAACATGTAAATTGCTTAGCCCAGACTGCGTTTTTTTTGTCTAGTTAAGACCGGTGGTAATAAAAAACACACCTGTTGTATTTAACATGTAAATTGCTTAGCCCCGACTGCGTTTTTTTTGTGCAGTTAAGACCGGTGGTAATAAAAAACACACCTTATGTCTGTTAAATGTCAGAAAGCGACCAAAAGTTCAGTCTAGTTGAACTTTTGCTCGCTTTCTTACGTTTCCTTACGTTTGTCAAAAAAAGCGTACGTAAGAAAAGCGTCATTGTGGGAGGTTACACAAATTTCGTATGGTTGAACTTTCGGCAGTTGTCAAAATCGACGGCAAAGCGTGATTGTGTTTCTGCTTTAAAGTTGTTTTAACAGGAATGAAATCCTTTCAAATTGCAAACAGTCATACTCGTAAAGCAAAATCATTCGTGAATAATATAATAGATATTACACTTTCAAAAGGAGTCACGGGTAATTTGTCGTGCGTCGTGCCCAGATAGAGATTATGGATGTAGAGTTCCAACTGAAGTCTAAACTGTTTAACGAACTTGTTTGAAATTTGCTACAGATTGTTTTTTTCAAAATTCCAAAAACACTTTATTTAAGGAAAAAAGAAAGAAGATAAACTCATAAAATCAGGTTTAGATATATTGTTTCCCTATTTTCGTAACTACTTGAATGGTTCTTATAGCTTCTGCTAAGTGATAATAAATATCTCACGGTATTTTAACTTTCACTAGAGTTACGAGACAAATAAAAAAAAAAACAATATCATAATACTATGTGATTGTATTTACTCCTTTGCTTAACAACAACAATCATAAAATGTTTCTATAAACATGAGCTTGAAAACATTTACTGTTTTGTATTTCTCTTTATTTCATCACACATTTTTCCTTGGCACGAGTCCAAGTCAATCAATTAGCATTTTTTTCTTTTGTTTTTTACAAGATCTTCATCGTAACAAAGAAGTAAAATAAAGAAGAACAACGAAAACCGAAAGGTCATATGTGTTCCACTTAAAATATTACAAAATCATACATCCAACTTGACTAAGTTGAAGTTGTTATTGTTTTTGTAGTTGAGACTTAAACTTTTGTGATTTTGCTTAGATATTAACTATACATTGATTTGAGAAAAAAATGTCCATTTTTTCTTTAAACCTGTTAGCAATAATAGTAAACATTTCAAGGTGTTGCAAGTCCAAATAAAACTCCAGGCACAAAAAATGATTGATCCACTAGCACCGTTTACGTCATCAAGTCTTTTGGAGCAGTGTAGGTTTCTAGTGAAAGTGATAACTATGGTAAATTTGAATAATGGATTTGTATTTGCTTGAAGATGATGCATGATCTCATAACATTTACGTAAAAAAATACGTCTACAGAATGTGTCTAATATAACTTACTTATTTCAACTGTCGATTGACTTTTTTGTTTTAAATTAATAAACTTTGCGTTCAGGAATATAAAAGCAGGAAATATCATTTGTTTGCGTTTAAAAGCAGGTTGGTGGGTTAATGAGAATTATTTGCAATAGCACAGTTAACTTGTTCTTAAAGCTAGAGCGCTAAATCTGGAAATTAAATTTTAAAAAGTAGTAAGTGTATGATGTTTCTTGCATTGTTTCAAAAGCTCGCTCTATGTAGATGTAGATAGCCCAGGAGAATTAAACATTTCAAATGGAAAAAATTAGATCGTGCAATTTTTTTTCATAGGATGATAGAGGGGATCACTGAAAGCTTAAAACCAGTTTTTCGGGAAAATCGACCTTGTGCTTAAGCTGCCATCTTGGATTAAAGGTAAAACACGTTTTAGTGAATAACTCAGCCATTTTAGATTTTTGACAAAAATTATATATGTAAAACTTTTAGAAAATTTTATTTTCTATAACTTTTGTCTTAATAAATTTTTCTATATGACCCATATTTTTCGAGTTAATTTGAAAAAACTATACCCCTACTCAGCTTAAACTTTATACCAGCTTTGATTACAGATTTTAAGATCAACGCAATATGGGAGTGTTTTTATATGTTTTTGGGGATGATAAATCTAGCTGCAATGTTAGTTTTAGCAAATTCATGAAATTTTATAAACAAAAGGAACTATCTCAAAATCGGTAAGTGTCGTTTTAAACAAAATTAGTAAATATTATAATTGATGTCTAGCAAGATAAGCAAGTCTTTGAATTTTTCAAATCGGTTCATTAATGCCTGAGATATGACCAATTGTTTATAACTCACTCTCTCTTTTAAGCTTTTATTATAAACAATTGGTCATATCTCAGGCATTAATGAACCGATTTGAAAAATTCAAAGACTTGCTTGTCTTGCTAGACATCAATTATAATATTTACTAATTTTGTTTAAAACGACACTTACCGATTTTGAGATAGTTCCTTTTGTTTATAAAATTTCATGAATTTGCAAAAACTAACAATGCAGCTAGATTTATCATCCCCAAAACATATAAAAACACTCCCATATTGCGTTGATCTTAAAATCTGTAATCAAAGCTGGTATAAAGTTTAAGCTGAGTAGGGGTATAGTTTTTTCAAATTAACTCGAAAAATATGGGTCATATAGAAAAATTTATTAAGAATATATAGAAAATAAAAATTTCTAAAAGTTTTACATATATAATTTTTGTCAAAAATCAAAAATGGCCGAGTTATTCATTGAAACGTGTTTTACCTTTAATCCAAGATGGCGGCTTAAGCACAAGGTCGATTTTCCCGAAAAACTGGTTTTAAGCTCTCAGTGATCCCCTCTACCGTCCTATGAAAAAAAATTGCACGATCTAATTATTTCCATTTCAGCTTAATTTTTTGTACATCCCGACTGGGTTATAGATTAATTGAAAAAGTTCAGAAAAATTTCTTAAGAATTCTTCCAGGCAGTTTTTTTTCAATAGTTATATCGATCTAAATTACAAAAGTAGATGTTTGATGCTTGGCATACAAACTCTTGAATTAAGACGAAGGATGTACATATATAATGTTTTGTTTATTCGTGATATTTTTTGCAATGACATTAAATGCTCTGAATTACATACTTTCTTTAGAGAAACAAAAGTAGGTAGATGTTTGATGCTTGGATTACAAACTCTCGAATCAAGACGAAGGATGTCAAATACAATACAAAACAATTACAATTGTTTATTCATTTTTAATTGATTATACAGCCATTTTAGAACAATCTTGACTTTGATATGATGTGAAATTCTTGCAAGCTAATTCCAAAATAAATTGCATTAACAATGCATTTTTTTGAAAAAAGGATGACACCTAGAAAAAAAAGTTACTACGAAGGTACTTGATTGGTTTTTCTTCCAGATGCGAAAAAAAAATAAAAAAAATCTAAGCTTATGGAACATGATCTTAGGGTATTTTTCAATGGTGTATCTCATGGATCTAAACCAAGGAAAATCTAACTCACTGAAAAAAGTTTTGCTTAGAAAAATTTCATATTTGTTATCTACGATTTACACCCTTTCAAGCCATATACAGGGTGTCCCGAAATGAGCTAAGGGCATTTTGGGGGATAATTCTTGGGTATATTCTAAGAGAAAAATTGTTCTACAGTAACTCTCTATCGATGATTTAAGAAAACGCTTACTTTGGTATGCCTTTACTCATTTTAATGTTAATTTATCTGTTGATTTTTATGATAGAAACTTTATTAACGCTAAGATTTTCTAAAAACGGCCTCTATCAAGCATACAAAATCAAGGAGTACACTTCAAATAATTGTTGTAACTAAGCATTTAATAGAAATAAACTAAACTATAAAAATAAATTTCTAATTCTTACCCGTTTTTGACTAAAGCAATAAAACACATTTTTTTAAAGATCTTACCAGGTGTCGATTTTCCTAAATATCATAACATCTATGAGTTTTCTGGCAAACTTATAAATGACTTGACACTTTGTTAATTATACATTTAACGAAGGAAATCGGCCCCAAAGTCAAAAATTATCAAATGAATACCCTTTAAAAATTACTATCTGAGCATAAAAAAAAGATATTAACATTTTTTAAATGAAGTTACAAAGAATAGCATTTCATCACATTAAAGACATTAATGAAGCTTCTATCATAAGTATTTACGGAGAAATTAACATTTAAATCATCGCTAAAGTGTATCAAATTTGCAGATAGAGAGTTACTGTAGAACAATTATGTTCTTAGAATATACCCAAGAACCCTCCCCCAAAATGCCCTTACCTCATTCCGGGACACCCTGTATATGTACCGATACATCGCGATGTCGCATTCGCATAATCGGTGCTGGGTATTTTGGGCATTCTTCATATGGAGTCAAATATCATTTATGGTTAGTTTTTCGTTAAAAAATATTAAAAATACTGAACAAATAATTAACAGAGGGTCAATTCTCGATCTGTGAAACTGTGAAGAGATAAGTTTTTTCACGTTTTCATAATTCGATTCTGGATTTATAAAAAAATTAAAACAAACTTCAAAAATGTAATGAAAAAAATTAAAAAATTAAAACAAACCTCAAAAATTTTTCATATGAAAACACTTCACAGTTTCAGAGATCGGGAATTGAACATTTTGAATACCTAAAAAAAGTCATGATGTACTTCAAATAATGAACAGTTCATAATAAAAATGAACGGATGGTCACCGTATCTATAGTATCGCGAGTAGAAATCATTTTTTTGCGAATATAGCACACTATTGTCATATAAAAAGCCATACTATATGTATAGTGACATGTGCAGATGTGCACCTCTTCGTATTCACTAACATTAATTTCATTTAAAACGATGGGTAATTTTGGAACAAGTTCTTGTTTAAAATTTCACAATTCATGTTAATTGTGTTTTCCAATCGCTTTATAACATGCATATTTATTATAATAATTTAGTACACTAGTTTTCTTGTTACAAAAAAGTTCCTTATCAACACTATCAAAAATTACTGCACTACATTTTGGCACGCACTTCACCACCATTTACCGAAAATTTTATCACATCATTATTGTATAACAAACATGGTCAGAACAGAAAATAATATAAGACGAATAGTTTTAACATTTTTGATTTGCTGCACTATTATTTGAAACAAGTAGATACCTATCCAAATAATTGTTGTTTCCTTACCATAAAAGTAACAGCAGCATTTCAGAGCGATGTCTTATCATTAGATGTCCGGATAGAATTTATCTGTGACTTTGAATAAAACTCTTAAAAATGTGGTAGCAATAACACTTTTGGTTTATCCGTTCAAAAATTTGATCGGATTTTAAGAAGAATTTAATAACGACACAAAGAATGTATATTTGAATTCATGGAAATCTTTGGATAATTTTAGCGGTTTAATAAAAATTTAAAAAAAAGTAATAATATTCTTTCAATCACATCCAAAAAACCTTTTTGCTGATTCACTTTGCTTGGATCACCATCTGAACCGATTTAAGATAAAACGCTTACTGCAGCACACACAAACAAGCACCAACAATATAATGTCAGAGCCACGACTTTGGGGTCATGAAACCAGCGAGGCTCTTTTAAGTTGTTGGTATATCTATACAACTAAAATTGCAAACCTGGCTTTTGTTTTTTCATAAAAAAAAAATTGTAATAGGTAGTAAGTTTAAAATTTGTATTTATAAAGTTTAAACTAGTAGTGTCTCCCGGCACAAAAAAAGTAACGAATATTTGCCAAGCAGTACCGTGGCATACCACCGAGAAAGAGAAGACACAATGCGACCGATACTGAAGCCAGCGACTAACTGAATGTCTCAGCAGACAGTAACAAGTAAATTTATGACCAAAAAGTGAGGGATTTTTTATTTTTTTTTTTAAGTTTCGAGTATTCTGCTTGTGCATATAGCATATAAACGAATTTGTAATGTTTATTTGAAATCTTACCAAACAAACTATATGCACACAGGGTCGGACTTATGCTGGAACTGAGCACGAAACGTAATTAAGCATTATAAAAATAAAGAAAATTAAGCTAACGCGTATTCTTTTATTCAATGACAATGAACGAAATACTTCTCTTTGATGATAGATACTTAGAAATAAAGTAAAGCAAACTATTTCTTTGTAATAAAAGTCGAAACATATCTATATTTATTGGTTGACTTTTACCATTTATATGAAATTTATTTCAATATTAATTTATTTTTTTTTTCTTATTTATGAAGGTACAAGTAAGAGTAAAAGTCTTTTACAGTACTTATTAAATAAATTAAAAATATTTTTTTTTTTGAAAGTTACTTCGAAAATCTTGTTCAGGATGATGAAAAAAAAATTTGGTTAAAATTTGAGCCGTTAAAAATAATTTTAAGAGGTCTATCATCGGTGTTTTTTATTTTTATACATGATATGATGTGTTACAACAGCACTGTAAAAAAAATTTCTGTTCATTTTTTCTTATATAAAATTAAATTTCCTACAAAAAAGATCTGATTGAAAATTTTCGTCAGACGAGCCGTATTCGAGTAATTAAGCTTTTAAAATCGAAGTGTTTTTTCAATTTGACTGTTTCACTTTGGAATCTTGTGATGAGCAAATAAGTGAATAGAAAAATAAAACCACAACAGATTCTTATAGGAAATTTAATTCTCTACAAAAAAGGTCTCGTAGTAATTTTCCCTAAATTGAGTTCTGAAGAAGTTATTCACGATTTAAATCGAAAAAAAAATTAAAAAATCAATTTTTAAATCGTGAATAACTTCTTCAGAACTCAATTTAGGGAAGAGGGTGCAAGAGGGTGCTTCAATTTTTAGGTTCTATAGGTAATCTTGATTTTTTTTTTCATTTTTTTTTTTTTTGAAAAAAATATTTTATTTAAATTTCACTTGTCTTTATGAAACATATAAAATATTTTTTTTTTTTCGAAAAAAAAGTGAAATAATTAATAAAAACAATCTATTGTGGGTTTGTATGGTTAATTAAAGATAAATTGCAGTTTAATTTGAAGGTAAGTATAGTTACATGGCTTTTAAATGATCATTTCATTTTGTCAAAGAGATAAAGGCGAGAAAGTTTTAACAATCAAAGTTTCTTTTTAAAATCAACATCAATTTGCGTTTAGGATTCATTTAGCGTTAGTCTGTTTGTATGGGACCAATCGTGTATTGCTGTCAGATCCTCATTTATTTTCAAATCTGCATTGCGGCCGCGTGGATGCCATAAATATAACTGTACGTCATCTGCATATAGGTAGATGAACCGAAACACTTCTGCATGCTTTTGGCAAATCATTTACATTCGAACTTGAATATAGTTTACAGGAATAGAAGACTTTTTTTTATAACATTTGGAACATATTACAAGGTTGCGACAAGGTTTTTCATATAGTTTTTGGGTCGCTAAAACCGAATCCGAAGTCTATTTTGCCGTGTCACGCCAGGTTTTTCAGATATCCTCAAAAAATATCAGATAAAAACTTTTTTTTTTAGTTTAGAAATTTGTTGAGGATAATAATTTCTATCTTCGTGAGAATATTTCAAAAACCTGACGTGATCCGGCAAAAAAGACTTCGGATTCGGTTTTAGCGACCCAAAAACTATATAAAAAACTTAGTCCCAACCCCAGATAAGAACTTTTGTTTTTTTGGTTTTTACATTTTTTGAGGATATCTCAGAAACCTGACATGATAGGGCAAAATTGACTTCAAATCTGGTTTAAGCGATCCAAAAACTATATGATTAACATATTCGCACATCCAGATCAGAGAAACAAAGTTTTTGTCCGTTACATTTTTTAGGTTATCTCGAAAACCTGACGCGATAGGGCAAAACGGACTTCGGATTCGGTTTCAGCGACCCAAAAACTATATGAAAAACTTAGTCGCAACTCCAGGTCAGAACTTTTATAAAAATCGTCTTTCGATAGAGATTCACAATGCTTTAAGTCATTTTCGATGATCGACTATCGACAAAAGTCGTGCTAAATATAAACTATTAACACAAAGGCCATAACAGATTGGTTGCGTCGTGGATATACATATTTCGGCCAAATAGAGAAAATACAAAAACGTCTCTTTTGATATTTCTGTATAAATTATCGATAACACAATGATTTATTGAACCTTGGCACTACAAAGAGACAAAAGTAAACTCCAGATAATTATCTGCAGTAAGCATTCTGTTTCTGACTATGGTTACGATACCGACACGAGATGCGAGATGCGACAAATTGAGTGCATCACTTCATTTCGTATCTCTTACATCGGATTTAGTATTGAAACTGGAATCGCGTCGTTACTCGTATGTTTCGTATCTTGTACGTTTCGTATGTTTCGTTACTTCAGTACCCAGTAACGAAACATACGAGTAACGATACTGTTTAGAAAGTAACGTTTCGTTACTCGTTACTGAAGTGAATACCCGCATTTTAGTAACGAATACATACGATTTGCTACAGCTCTAATTGCAATGTAGTGATTTGTAAGGATAGACACCAGGAGTTTAAAAACAAGTTTGCAGCTTTGAAAGACCGGTGTAGTTGCCTCGGTGTGCAAAAAACCGCGAAATTTTTGGTCTTTTTTCAGTTTTTAGCTTTCAAATGTAAATAGTGCATATTATGGAAAATGTTTATAACAATCAGTTAAAGAAGCCAAAATTTGGTATAATTTGAGCGTAACCACAGCTCTGTAGGTCCAAAACTTCTTGAAATAAATCACTCCAAAAGTTTAACATTTTCCCACAAAGTAGATAAGGCAAAATTATATGGGACTTGGGCCAAAGGCGTACAGCCATGAGACTAGTGTCAAATCAAACCTGAAGATTTCTGCATATAAATTTTGATTTTTTTTTTGAAAATCGTATGAGTGGTTACAGAGATATTAGAGATATTAGAAGCATAAGATCCATGTTTAATTATTTGGTTTCACGTTATTAGTATATAGCTTGGACGTTACCGGATGCATACACCAAATGCTCCCTGATTTAGTAAAAAAAATAAAATCCTCAATTTTTTTTTTCATTGATTTAAGGTTCGAATTTTAGTCAAAACTAATTTTAAAACTTGTTAGCTTGATAGAAAATTTAATTGGCTAAGAAAAGTGTAGGCTTGGTTTTCGAGTTAAATCAAAAAACTGAAAACCGACGAGTGTTGCCGTTTTCTCAGAAATGAACCAATGGATTTAGAAGCATTTTTGGCTGTAGTAGAGTATACTCTTATGCCAAAGAATCATATTGAGCAATAAAAACTATTGAACGAATTTGTTCTATTTTTACTCTGGAGCTACTAAATAGTCTATAAACCTCAGTTAGAGCTTATTCCTGGGAATATCTAATTTTAATATTGAAATTATTAGTTTGATAGTCTAACTGATGATTGAAAAATTAGGGCTTATTAATTAATGTAGGTATCACAACGATATCAATAATCTAAGGCCCCTATTACGGTTATTAAATATCAATACGATATTTGTCAAATATCAAAACGATATTTGATATTTATTAACAAATACAAATTTTTGATAAACTGTTTGCGGGTTTTGAATTTGAAATCCATCTAAACATATTTTCTTTCGCAACAGAATTATTTCTGAAAAAAAAAATAAATCGCAATTGATCTGCATTTCATTTTTTTATAAAAATTAATTGGAATAAGTCTGGATCGAATTAAAACAATATTACTCTGTGCTACAAAATAAAAAACATGTCAATTACTTTTAAAATGACCTAGCAGAGGTTGTTCGTTGTAGGTATTACTGAGTACATCATATTTCGGCACTTGAGATTTTTTGTAGACCCTCAAAATTTCAAGTTATCGTCAAAAAACCATTTTTCAATGTTTTCAGATTTCAACGATTTTTTACTCAGCCATTTTTCGGTCAATTTCAGATTTTTACAGTTCTCAACAGAGGAGTACTTGTGCTTTTTGAAAATATTTTTTTATTATGCTCAAGCACCTAATTGGGTGTAGATTTTATGGGCTGAATCTAAAAGTACAACATTTTTTCATCGTTTTTTTAGAGTTCGGAGACCGTTTTAAGCTACATTTTGTGTTTTGGAAATTTTGGTCTGAAATTGACTGAAAAATGGCTGAGTAAAAAATGGCTGAGTAAAAAATCGTTGAAATCTGAAAACATTGAAAAACGGTTTTTTGACGATATGTTTTGAGGGTCTACGAAAAATTTCAAGTGCCGAAATATGATGTACTCAGTAATACCTACAACCTCTGCTAGGTAATTTCCAAAGTAATTGACATGATTTTTATTTTCTAACAGAGTTAATGTGTTAAAAATAGATAAAAAGTAATTTCTAACAAAATTACAACAACAAAAATTCAGCTTTAAAAACCGAAAGTCCAAATTTATTAAACTGAAAAATCGCAACGATTGTTAAATTTATGTATTAACAATGGTAAAACTAAAATGTATTGCAATTGATAGATTCCGTCCTTTAATGTCTTGTAAATTTTATTTCGGTTCTTTATTAAATCGTTACTTGGATGACATATTTGAGCAGCAGGCACACAAAATTATTTTACCTATAGCAAAACTTTTATTTTAATACCTATTCAGTGGTTACCTGAAAATTCCTTCCAAATAATTTATTAAGTCCGATCTGGCCCTGCTTGCGCTCTACTAACACTCTCGCTTAAATATTCAGCAGAGTATTTTTAAGTTTAATTTTTTCCAATACTTCTTTAGATTCAATTCTTCTTAGAGGTATTTGTGGCTTTTCCTTTTTTCTTCTCTTTTTTATGAATATACTCGTTTTTTTTCAATTAGTTGATGTGCTTTATGCGGAGAAAGTTATCGTTTTTTTTGTTTTTCATCATCATTTTCGGCTTAGCAGTGTATCTACATCAAATTGAACGCTACGATATATAGCCACATGGAAAGGGAGAAGCATCACTGTAAAATCAACTTTAGTAGAGACTCAGACAAAATGGTATAAGTTTGATGAGGGAGCATTGCGGTAATATACCTGTGTAGTTGTTTCTGTGAACTTCAAGTCCGAGTTGAGTTTATGAGTTGAATTTTTGCTTGGCTTTTATTGGATAAACCGTAATAGGTGTGAATTAAAGAAGAGTGACCGGAATGACTGGTAGAGGCGGTGGTCAATGAGTGTAGATCCAAACATGTGAAAGGAGTCACGAGGAAAAAATTAATTTGGTGACGTGAGAACAGGCATTGTGCATCTTCATTGTTAGAAATAACATTGTGGATGTCTAACTATACAAACACTACGAGTTTGGAATTTATGGAAACCATGTGACCGCATGTTTAAGTAATGAAGTGCATTCATTTTAAATTTTATTAAGAAATAATAATTGCGGACTTCAATAGCTTTGTTTGTATCAATATCTACTAAGCTATTAGTTTAAGAAAAATTGACAGTATTTTAATATTCGGAAATAATGTGTATGAAAGTAATTATTTTGAATTAATATTTAAATGTACACACACCCGGATGTTATGTTGAAGTCAGATGTTTGGGAGTCGTTTTTAAAGATTTTTATATATTAATCTCATGCAAGTTCGTGCCTCAAATCTTTTGTTTATTCACAGGGAGAAGGTAGACTTTAAACTAAACGAGTTGTTTTTTTTGTAATAAATGAGACAAACATGCATAATACCTACTTAGAAAAAAGCATAATTATAGGTATGTATGTATGAAGGTGGTACATGTTCACTCATAGATACATGAATTAAAAAGAAATATTTTAAAAACAAACATTTTAAGCAAATATTGTGTGTACGCTTGAAAAAAAATTGTATACCTACACTTGTTTTGAAAGTGTTGGTTTTAAATGAAGATGGATATACAATGATTTCAAACGACTAACAGATAGATTTAAATTAATTATTTTTTGTTTATTGTACACACATGCTTGTTCTTTTATTTTAAGTGTACCAGAATCATTGGAATGAGTGATAAGTAAGGTAAACATGTTTGCGAACAAGTTTGATACCTTTTTATTTTGTATAGACATGTTTGTTTATTGTTTTTGCGTGAATTATAAGCAGTCTATCCGGGTTCTAAGAGCTTAGGCCCACATGTAAAAAATTAATATGTAGTTTCCTCAAATTGCTAAACTTAAAGACATAATCTTATTACACAACGATTTATTTAAATATTTTGGTTTCATATTAATTAGTGTCACTTAACCTACATATTTAAATAAACTAGATCAATAGAAAGTGAAAATTAGTTTATTTAATCATTTTAAACTAGCTAATTAATGTGTGAATTTTATAAGGGCGATTTATTCGTAGATAAGGAAATATTTTAAAATATATATACATAGGTATATAAAATCGAGATGTATTTAAGTTTATGAAATTTTATATGTATAGGGCTTTTTGATTATGTAACTGACCTAACCTAGGTAACTTAATTTTTGTATGAACTTTCATTTTTCGTTTTAATTTTTATTTTGCTTAGAAAGGAGGTTGTTTCCAAAACCGCAGACTTGGGAAATAAGGGTCCTGAATTTTAGAAAAAAAAAGATTGTTTAGAGAACTCAATTTTGTGTATTATATTAATATTTTGAAAATCAAGCGATTTGCGAAAGAATCAATCTACAAACTTAAAGTAAATTAAATTTCCACAAAAAAGTTTCAATCTAGGAAAATATCTACTGAGGCAGAAATACGTGTGGAGTTTTGACTGTTTTTATGGGCAGAAATTGTTGTCCGGAGTATCCTGAGTCATTTCAAAAGTAGCAACAAGTCTCATTTGATTGTTGAAAAAAATGCATCTTTTTTGCTGCAATCAAAAAATGGTAATAATTTCATTTTAATTGTTTTGACTATTGTAACGATAAATTACTGAACTACTTTTAAGATAAATGTCTGAACTCCTACTGCAAAGGTAGAATTGGGAACGCACCTTGAATAAATATGAAACTACCTACCTTCTGAACACATCCATAAGAATTTCTCTTGAATGCTGAATATCCCTTGAATGCTGAATATCCCAAAATATCCCACTGGAGGGGAAGTATACAACACCACCTCTTGGACAGGAAATTTCTAGAAGCAGAAGAAACTCCCCAGTAATTCTAGAACTTTAAGTATAGGTATAAATAGATAGCACGGACAAGGAAACGACACAGTGTAATTTTGAAAGTGACAGATTACAGTACAAAGTGAAATAAGTGCTCGATATTTTTAGTAGTAAATAAAGTGATTTAAAAAGTGCGTTTGTTAGAGAGAATAATAAAAAAAATTAAGTTGAAATAAAGCGTGTTTTTATTTGAACGGAAAGTAAAAGTGAGAATTAAATTGAAATGACAGACGAAAAAGTAAATACTAGTTCTGATATGTCGTCCATGATGGCTGTGCTCCTGGCTAAATTCGAGAAAAATCTTCTCAAACAAATTGAAGCACAATGGAATGAACAGAGAGAACAATAATTAGAAAAACAACGCAATGAACATAGAGAACAAATAGAAAAACAACAGAGTAGTGTTGAAAAAATTGAGGCACAACGTAATAAACAAAAGAGTGAACAACAGAATCTTCTCGAAAAAATGGAGAAACAAGGCAATGAGTAAAAGAAGCTTCTAGAAGAGCATCGCAATGAGCAAAAGAACCTTCTAGAAGAACAGAAAAATCTTTTAGAGGGAAAGCTCGCGATGTTGGCGATGGACACAAAGTTCGAAGATAAATTCCAAGACAAGGCTAAGGAGTTTGACAAGGTTCGAAAAATTAAGGCCCGAGAAAGTACGAGTGAGTATCCAAAGAAGAAGAAAATGCACCCACCAAACTTAGATGGACAAAGTTCTTGGTAGATCTACAAGAAACAGTTTGAGGCAGCTGCCACAACAAATGGCTGGGATGACGAAGACAAATGTATAGCACTGACTCTTGCTCTTAGAGGTCCTGCTGCAAACTTTGCCACCAGGAAAGAATGGTAACTTTGACGCACTTGTCCAGGTCATTGAAAAACACTTTGGAGATGGCCATATGCAAGAAGTCTTCCGCGTCCCACTGAATACAAGTTGAGGAGAAATTCTGCAACAACTCAAAGCTGATATTGAAAAGTTAGCTCATCTGGCATATCCGTAAGCAGGAGACGATATTATCAATCAGTTTGCAACAGAATCCTTTGTTCGTGTTGTATCTGGTATAAATCTTCAGCGAGCGATTCGAACAACCAGAAAACGTTCCCTTCCTGAAGCATTAGCGTTCGCTCTTAATATGGAAGCAGAACAGGCTTTTCTAGGGGTTCATCGAGTAAGAGAAGTGGCAGTGGAGGAATGCTCTTGTCAAAAACTCGCATTCCAAAGAAACCAGCGAGACGGAGCTCCTAGATTTTGGAACTGTAACAAGACAGGACATATCCAGTGGCAGTGCAGATTGCCACCAAGAAGAACTGCTTGCCAACACTGTGGAAAAAGGAATAAGTAGGTTATAAAAGATTTTTATCCAACACAATTCATATACATACATTTGTAACTATTATAATAAAAATAACAATTTTCTATAATTACTCCAGTCAAAGCGTCGGAAAAAAAGGGCATAACCTTGCGCACAGAGGCACTGTCAGTTTTTATTTCATGGATCGATAGGGGTATATTTAAAAGGCTTAAACCCAATTTCTCACCACCTGATCATTCTTTTAAGCGGAGTTATTCACAAAAGTGCATTTTTTGGGATAATATCTTTGCTCCTGATTGTCGGAGACCAAAAAATAAACATACATTCTCTTCCTTATAATATTTTCTATCGTTGTATGTAATTTCATTGTATTTGAGTGAGTAAATACAAAATGGCAGCCATTTAAAGTCAAATTCTTGTTGTTAAAAAACACATTTTTTTCATTATTTCGAAAAAAGCTTATATCATGATTAACATTTTTCTAACCTATTTTGTAGCCCTATTCATGTCCTGCATTAAAGAAAAAATCAGCTCTTTATCACCAAAGATGGCCGAGCAATTGATAAATGAACGCATGCAAAACCGGTGCGAAAACACCCAAAAATATCGTTTTTTGGGAATAACTCGGCTTCAGAATGTCCTAGGACAAAAAGTAAAGCTATTGATTGTTCGTTACAACTTTTTCTTTCGATTTGGTGCACATTATTTTTAATGAAACAAATAAAAAATAAGTAATATTAAGTCAAAGACGTTTTTTTGTTTAGCAAACTCTTGGCTTATTATTTTGTAAACGGGGCAAGTATTGGCTAACAATACTGTTGTAGTCCTTAAAATTATCTACAATTTAAAAAAAAAATTAGCTCTCTACGACTCACGGGAGCCGAGTTATTATAATTTTAAGAAAGCATCATTCCGCAAGAAAATTAAAAAAAAAAATCCCTTGTTTATAAGTCGAATACTAGTTCTCAGTGAGAGGGGTTGTTTTCATTGTTTCTTGTTATAAGGATTTGTCTCATGTTTTTCTTTGATCATTTGGAACTTTTTTAAAAAATTAATTTCTCGGCTCGTATTTTCATGTAACATTGATAAATCTTACGTTTTTTGAGTAATTAAAGTGTAAATTTAAATAAATAGGCCAAAATTGTAAACAATGATAAAAAATTTTTTTTTCATTTTTTTTAATTTTACGAGAACATGTTCTATAGTATACTAATGTAATTTTTTTTTTACACCATCAGAAAATAGACATTTTAACGAACGAAATGCAGACCGACTTTTTGAAAAAAGCTGATATTTTGACACGTGAATTTTCGATTGAAAATTAGGGTGTTTTTTTGGTATTAAGTCAAAATAAGTTGAACAAATTAATATTTTAAATCAAATAAATTACAGTGTATTTGGGACATTATTAGGTAAGTTTTCACCAAATTTCGTAGAAAAATTTTTGTTTTTGAAAAAGATAAAAAAAAAAACAAAAACTCGGTTTTTTGAATTTTTCACATAAATTTTGAGGTTATGTGAAAAAATTGTTGATACACAAGTTGTAGATCTTTTTATTACCTACAACTTTGCTATACAACTTTTTTCTATAGGATTTATAATTTTGCCGGAAATCGAGATATACCATTTTTTACCATTAAAAACTCAACCCACCCACTTCCCGAACTCGGCTCGCCCGTAATTTATTTTTACTTTAATTTTCGTCATATTCACCCCCTTTTCCAATGGGTTTCATTCTACTATGATTTTGTTTGGTTTCAAAAATTATCGACCCTGGTCTAATATACATTATACATATTTACAAAAATTTACATGAGTAATATTTGCATTTATTTTCACATATGTAAGTAATTTTATTTAAAAAAATTCATTATTATCAATTTTCTGTATTTTAGGCAAGCTACTAAATAATTGTACAGGGAAGAGAAGTTGTCTCCATATACCTCCTCGAATTTGTAAAAGAAACACAAACATGGTGGGGTATTTGTAAACATGCCATATTTGACAGTAATTTAAACAATTTGGGAAATATTTGTTTATACCTATTTATAAAGAAGAATTGCCATCATTTCATATTTGCATTTGAAGATACCTGTCAAGTTGTTTCGTGAAAACATATTACAATCTAAAGTCAAAAGAAAAAAAGACATGAAATTGTTTACATTTACCCGTATTGACCCAAATATTTACATTTAGGCCGTGTGTGAATTGCGTTAAATAGTTAAAACCGTGTAAAATTTTTGACACTATTGAGGTGAACAAAAAAATTTCAGCTGTATGGCTTATTGTTTAATATTTTTCTCTGCCACATTTCTGCGATAAAACTCCCTTTTAATAAAAAAAAAAAAACAAAACCATCTGCAAAAAAAAATTTAACTCAAATTTAACCAGGTCCCAGAGCCCAATAAATTTTGAACAGCTGAACATTTTTTATTCACCTCAATAGTGTTAAAAATTTTACACGGTGTAAACTATGGGTTGGGTTCGATATCCCGTTTTTTATATTCCTGTTTTTTAAAATCCCGCTTTTAAAATCCCGTTTTTCATTATCCCGCTTTTTATAATCCCGCTTTTTAAAATCCCGATTTTTATAATCCCGTTTTTTATTATCCCGATTTAGCAAGCAAAACTAGTTGTTTTATTTTAAAAAAACTGCCCGATTTTTTTAAAATAAAACAACTAGTTTTGCTTGCAAAATCGGGATACTAAAACAAATTAAAAAATGAGAGATTGTTCTAAACGCATTTAATTAAAACCTTTAACAAAAAATATAATATATAAAAAAAAATAAGAAAAAGTAGGGAATGTGATACTAAAAAGAAATCAATTAACAAACTAATATTTACTTTAAAGTTTCAGAAGAACAATCAAATCGTGATAATCCCATAGATTAATAATAACATAAAATGATCACACCTTAAATTAAGTACACACTACATAATCAAAAGAAATTTCATTTAAATATATTTCAACTTATATTTAGATGCATTTCAACAATTTTGATATTTAAATAAATGAAATTTCTTATATTTGTGAACTCAATTTAAGGCTTTAATCATTTTATGTTTTTATAAAAGAAATACCGTTTTCATAATGTGTTGAAGGTACACATTGTGTGGGCTTTACAACACAAAAAATCAGTTTTACTAATTTTTTGTCTATTTCTCATGATTTTTTTATTTGTGAATTAAACATGTATTTTGTAAAAAAAATCGGGATTTTCGGGATTTGACGGGATTTTAAAATGCGGGATTTCAGAAAACGGGAATTAAAAAAGCGGTATTTTAGTAAACGGGATTTTGAAACTTTTTTTTCGGGATTTTCGAAAAACGGGATTTTAAAAAGCGGGATTCCGATACACTCCCGTGAGTTTGGAGTTTGCCATTTGTTACACACACTTTTCTTGATCGCCCTTTTGAAATTTGGAAACTACTTTATGTATTGCAAAAATCTAAGCCTAAAAAAGCACCGGGAAAGGACAGAATTAGTTATGAGTTTTATAAAAACGCTCCGGAATGTTTCCTTGAAGAAAATATCATTCTGCTTAGCAAAATATTTCTTACTGGTGATGGTGATGTTCCAGATTCTTTTCGTAGCTCTATTGTAATATACCCAAAGGAAAGTTTTTCTTTATGCAGACGATTTGGTTGTCATGTCTGACTGCCCAACGGAGCTCCAATGAACTATCGACTCATTTTTCGACTACTGCTTGTTATGGGGGTTAAAAAATTTACGTAAACAAATCTAAAACGTTCAAGAATTTCAAATAGTCTTAGCTGGAAGTATGGTGCCGATCAGATTCAGGTTGTAAATGATTACAAGTATTTAGGAATAACTCTCAATTATAATCTCTCGTAATCAGGTGTGGTGATCTTAAAGCTATGATCAAGTTGAAAAAATTTTCAGATTTTTTATGAAAATGATGTTGTATCTACCAAATAACACTCCGAATTATATGCTAGATTTGGAAACAGGCTTAAGAACTCAGTAGCTCCGTACACTCTAGCTGCACTTTGAGTACATCAATAAGAGTATCCTGAAAGAAGATTACCATAACAACTTGCTTGGGACACCCTATCTCAAAAAACGTTTTGGGTAAACCTATGTGGGGCATTCCATGAAACTTTTTTATAGTTAGGAAAAAGAGTAATAGATGTTTGCGAACTTAACTCCTAAATTAATATTCACCCATCCAAAATTTTCATCAAGTTTTAAGTAAAAATAAACGCTTAAACTTTGTTGATTTAATGTCGTTTACATTACGCAACATTATGTATCTAATTTATGGTAACTATATTTGTTAAACTGCGACTTGTGAACGCTTCATTACATAAGGGACGATCTTAAATTATTTCTAAATGTTCAAATCGATCTTAAAACTGTTACGGCACTTAAAATCTATTTCAACACCAAAAAAACATGCAAAAGTTTCATCTACGTTACAATGGAAAGCTCCTCAAAAGCTTAATATTGATTTTAACCTATCGATAATCTCTTTCAAGAGTCTTCACAAAATATCTTGTTAGCACTAGATACTCAAGAGCATGAAAAAAACATTTCCAATGCCAGAAGATCCCAGTTTATCCATCCATATTTAAGTTATAATATAACACCTTATTTCTTAGACGATAACAGTCCCCACCTGGTCAGTTAAATTTTCAAAGCTAGATGTGGTCTTTTAAAAATAAATGCAAAAGCATTAAAAAAAGATACAGTTGGTAGCTATACAATTTGTAATTAAGATGAAACGGAGAATACTTATCAGTTATCACCTTATAAGCAGATGTCCAATTTATAAAAATACAAGATTGCAATATTTTGGAAGTGAGATACTATTGAATATCTATTGAGGAGGTATATGCTCAAATAAATGAAAACAACTTCTCTTCCCTGTACAATTATTTAGTAGCTTGCCTTAAATAGAGAAAATTGATAATTAGTGAATTTTTTTAAATAAAATTACTTATGTATGTGACTATGGCCGTGTGTGAATTTCGTTAAATAGTTAACGGGAGTGTATCGGAATCCCGCTTTTTAAAATCCCGTTTTTCGGAAATCCCGAAAAAAAAGTTTCAAAATCCCGTTTACTCAAATACCGCTTTTTTAATTCCCGTTTTCTGAAATCCCGCATTTTAAAATCCCGAAAATCCCGATTTTTTTACAAAATACATGCTTAATTCACAAATAAAAAAATCATGAGAAATAGACAAAAAATTAGTAAAACTGATTTTTTGCGTTGTAAAGCCCACACAATATGTACCTTCAACACATTATGAAAACGGTATTTCTTTTATAAAAACATAAAATGATTAAAGCTTTAAATTGAGTTCACAAATATAAGAAATTTCATTTATTTAAATATCAAAATTGTTGAAATGCATCTAAATATAAGTTGAAATATATTTAAATGAAATTTCTTTTGATTACCTATGTAGTGTGTACTTAATTTAAGGTGTGATCATTTTATGTTATTATAATCTATGGGATTATCACGATTTGATTGTTCTTCTGAAACTTCAAAGTAAATATTAGTTTGTTAATTGATTTCTTTTAAGTATCACATTCCTTACTTTTTCTTATTTTTTTTTATATTTTATATTTTTTGTTAAAGGTTTTAATTAAATGCGTTTAGAACAATCTCTCATTTTTTAATTTGTTTTAGTATCCCGATTTTGCAAGCAATTTTGCAAAACGGGATTACAAAAATCGGGATTTTAAAAAGCGGGATTATAAAAAGCGGGATAATGAAAAACGGGATTTTAAAAGCGGGATTTAAAAAAAACGGGAATATAAAAAACGGGATATCGAACCCAACCCTTTGCTCACTAACAGATTGTGACAAAGGAGTCTTGAAATTTTTATAAAAGTCATTATTTGGAGAGAGCTTCTATTCTTACGTACATAGATTGCTTTTTAATTTGTTTGTTAGATTCCACCACTTACTAGAATTCCTAAAACTATTCAACTTTCTAATATTTTCATGACATTGTTTTAACTTTTTACTTTTGCCGATTAATGTATTGAGATCTGCAGTGATTATATCGCTCTTTATGTCAATGTCAACATTTTATTCCTGGTGCGTAAACACTGAAAATTAAACCACTTCTGTTTTGGTATACATTTTTTCTTCCTACCAGCAGCACCTGCAGCTGACACTATTTTATCAATAAGGCTATATACCTTCTCATTCACAAAATGTGAATTCCCTAATTTTCATCTCCAAGCATTCTTCCGTTTAAAATAACGTCACCTACATTTTCAAACAATTTTAAACATTTTTTGCCTTTTACATCTGTTATTTTATCTTTGGATTTTCGCTCTTAATAAATATCTTTCAATTAGTTGACCAGCGGCCGTGCTAGCATTCAAATCCCCAATGATGCAAAACGATACTACTACTACTACATACTACTCAAAAATTTTTCGAACTTTTCAAAATCACTTACCCACCTAGTACAATTTAAATGTCGTAGAATGAAATGACGATGTTTATCACCAAACTTAGCTTGAGCCCCAGGACCACAATTCAAGTCCCACAGACTAAACGAGACAACAAAAGGCTGACAATTGAGGCAATCATATACAGTGAACAACACGTGGCTACAATTGACACCGGTGCAACCGCCTTTATTGTACGAAGAGACTTGGTAAAGACAGGGGCGTATACAGGATTTCTTCTTGGGGAGGGTCATGCCACAATTATTTTTGAATTGCAAACACTAAAATTTTTTCGTTTTGCATTTCGAATCGAAAAGTTCCGAAGAGTTCCAAGAATAACTAAACAATAACGGTATGTGATTCGTTTGCTTCAGTTTGGCGTTAAACCTTAAGTATTGACCAATTAAGACCATCCTTTTTTGAAAATACACTGTGCTTTACAAGTGGGTACAACAATTCTTAATTGTTTTCCGCCAGTCCAGAATTATTTTAAAAGTTAAAATTAAAATTATTATTTAATAACAGTGGTAACTTTTGAATTAAAAGTTTTCCTAAACTCAGGCAAACGAATCACAAAGTTTTGTAAAATAATTCCATTTGCAAATGAAAAATGAAAATACAATTTTATTTAAATTTTGTTTTAAGATTGTATGCGAATACAGTTTCCTTACAAGAAATTAGAATTTAATGCTGTTTGTGTAAAACCCAACACCGACACATGTTAAGGATGATTTCGGATAAAAATAGGTTAATCTATCAAAATAGTAAAGAAAAAAAAAAATATTTATGGCGTAACCAAAAATATTAAACAAAATTCTGTTAGTTTTAAGGGTAGATATTTTCGAATTCGTCAGTTTTCAGGTATTTATCAGCGGTTTACAATATAAAACTGATTTAGTTTTGTTTAGATATTAGATTAAGTGACCTAAGCTTGCTTTAATATTTAATTTGCCTTGAGACAAGGTTGCTAATATTCGTATCTACAAAATCGGTTTACCATTGATGATTAACAAATCAATTTCAAAAAATGTAAGAGAGTTAGGTAATCTATTACAAACTACTATTATATTCTGTAAGCAAACAAAATTCATAAAATTTGATCAGTAAAATGGAACATTGCAAGAAGATTTGGGAAATGATATTCTTCTTAAAAATTTCGCCGATGACGAATGTAATCAACAAAATTGACCTCCACACAGCAAGGCCACAGAAAGGTTATTTAATATATATTTCATTCACTCACTTCATCATATAGGTTATCAAATAAAATCCAAAATGTTCATGCACAAATCTGTGTAAGTAAAAGATAATTTTTCTGAAAACTCCAATAACTTGAAGTTTTTGTCGAAATCAATTATAAAATGGCTAAATGATAGCTTGCCAGAAAATGTGATTGAAGTATGAATAGTGCATGAACATCGGTTAGTTTTTGAGCATCGATCCGTTTGATTCTTTAGAAAAGAGTTGCTCTTAATTTATGTTTTTGATACCAAATGAATGAGAATACACAGTGTGTATGTGTACATTTATTTGCTGGTAAGCAGCATTTAGCCCTTAGGAGATGATGTTTTGTACCTACCCAATTCAATTTCAAGCTTTGAATATAATAATTGTTCGGATTTTAAATCCATACAAAGCTCAACAACATACAGCTCAATTTGGGGCCTATCAAAGCCTTACTATCGAACGAATGAAAATAATCCGAATCCAGCTTACCGTTCGCTAAAAATATGAACACATCTGCAAAATATGGCAAAACATTTTGTTTGAATACGACAAATTTTTTTCACTTTTCATTTTCGTTCATGTTCTAAAACTTCGACATTTTGAAAATCATCTTACTTAAAAGAATTTAGCATCACATAACAATTTCTTGTTTAAGTTTTGAGTTCTTGGGGGGGGTCATGACCCCGTGACCCCCCCTTGTATACGCCGTTGGGTAAAGATGACATGGCTACATAACACCAACAGCTACCGTCTGAAGACCGCCACAGGAGAAACAGCAAGAGTGAACGGTGAAGTTCGTCGTGAGATCCGTATGGCAGAACTAAAGTTTTCACATGTGTTTTGGGTGACAGATATATTATGTGACGAGTGCATGAATGGAATCGAATTTATGAAGGAGCATGGAATCATTTTGGATATCGGTGATCAAGTCCTGAAATACAGAAATGTAGAGATTCCAATGGTCTATGGCAAAGAAAACTCAACAACAATTAGAACTGTCATCAAAGAAGACCTGTGCCTGCCTCTTTCTTCAGAAGTTTTTATGAGGATGAAACTAAAGGGGAAATTTGGAAGCCATCGATACGTCATAGTCGAGCCAGAAGTTGACAAGAGTTCCCAAAACATCAAACCGTACCAAATCAAGCTTAAGAAAGGAGAAGTTGTTTGGCAATCAGAATTTGTGGCCGCAATAACTAAGATCAACGAGATAGACACACAGATGACTATGAAATCGAGGAAACTAAAGACCCAAATTCTCAAATTAGACAACTTGAGTCAACATCAGCTTAATGCTGCTGGAAGACTTCTTCATTAATATGCTGATATCTTCTCTTCACCCAGCGGGCAGTACTGCCCAACACAACTGGTGCAGCATCGAATCGACACAGGAGGCGCAAGACGTCTCCCCTTGGCCAAACAAGGTTGAAGAAATGATATCGACTTTGAAGAAAGACGGGCTGATCAAAAATTCCAAAAGCCCTTGGGGATCACCGGTAGTCCTCGTCAAAAAGAAGGATGGAAGCACCCGATTTTGTGTCGACTACCCCAGGCTGAATGGTACTCTAGATGGAATGGAAGGAGTACAATGGTTTTCGACGTTTAACCTGAAGAGTGGCTACTGGCAGGTAGAAATCTATCCAGAATATCGGGAAAAGATGGTTTTCTCCACAGGAAATAGCTCCAGCTATTTTTGAGCGTTTAATGGAGTGTGTTTTAAATGGATTAACTTGGAAATCCTGCCTAGTCTATTTGGATGATGTCATCTTTTACGAGAAAACACTCGATGAGCATTGTGACAACCTAAAGACTATATTCCAGAGGCATATTTGAAGTCGAATCCAGAGAAATTTTCACTTTTCAAGACCGAGGTTAAATGTTTGGGGCAAAGACTGATCCTGAAAAAGTTGGCACTGTGAAAAATTGGTCAATCCCTCAGGACAAGCATCAACTTCGGAACTTCCTCGGCCTGGCAACGTACTATCGGCGATTCGCGAAGGATTTTGCGAGAATAGCCAAAAGCTTGCACCTACTTACAGAGAAGGGTAAACCCTTTAAATGGTCAGGTGAGTGTGAGAAAAGCTTTTAGGAACTGAAGCTTCGGTTATGTGAAACTCCTGTGTCGGCCTTTCCTACTCTAGGCAAGCAATTCATCATTGACGCAGATGCAAGTAATGTTGGAATCGGTGCTGTTTTATCGCAAGTTCATGACGGAGAAGAAAAGATCATTGCCTATTACTGCAAGGTACTTTCGCAACAAGAAAGAAACTGTTGCGTGACCAAGGAGGGAACTTCTTGCTCTGATATGGCAACAAAGCACTTCCATAAGTACATCTATGGAAAGAAGTTCCTTCTTCGTACAGATCATGGTGCACTTAATTGGCTTTTGAACTTAAAAAAAAACTTGTGTGTACTATGTACACGCGTTAAACAATTTGTTACAGGGATGTGATGGAGTGAATTTAATGAGGTTAGTTTAGACGTTCCTTATTTCTTTTAAATATGTGAATTTATATTTATATTAAATTGTTCCCCAGCAAACCTTAGTGAACGTTCATGAAACATTCATTTTATAAAAGGAATAGTCATTCAAAAAATATTATTTGTGAGTCAAATGTGAATGAATAATATTTTACCGATAAATATGATTCAGAAAAGAATCGTGAATTATTCATTAAGCTTCCTATCGACATTCACTTAAGTGAATGGAGTAATGGTTCAGTAATGAATTCATAAATGAAGGTTTTGTTCATTTATGTCTTTATGTGAACCAATTTTGAAATCTGTGTCACACTATAATGAAGTTAGTTGGGAAGTGTTTTATTTTTATTCACACTCAAAAATTCTGAAGTGCGTAATTATTGTAATTATTTATTTTGTTTTAATCAATTAAAATAATATTTAAAAAAAGTTAAAATTGGTGTGAAATTTAAAATATTTTTCTTTTTAACTATAATAGTATAAGCCTTGCTCCTCGGATAAAATTGATGGTTTGTAAAAATAAGTTTACATTACAATAAAAATTATTATAAATGCAAACCAATTTTATTTCTTTTTTCCTCGTATATATATATACACATACATACATATACATTATGTATATATTAAATAGCATTCTGTGGTAGTCTTATAGGAGCGAATACCAATTTTGGTTCTCGATGAGAATATTTACCGGAATTTTACAGTGTACTTCTTTAAGGTTTAAAAGGAGTAAAAAAAGGTAACCTTATTAATTCTTACGAGTCTTATATGAGTTTTTAGATGTGAAATTAATCATGGCGAGAAGTTTCTCAGAATTATTATAATAGTAAAATTGTTAGTTGGGCAGTGCTAAATCTCAACTTTACTACCGATTTCAGAAGATAAAATGGGCTAAACCACGGAGTAAATATTTGTACAAGTGACACCAAGAAGATTTTTGAAAACAACAAGGACGTAGCAAACATTTCCGTTCAGAACTTTTAAAATTGGCTCACATAAAGTACCTAAAGAAAACCTATATTTATTTAATATGTTAAATGCTAACATTAGAAATAAGCTTAAATACTAACAATGGAATCATTAAACTTAAACTCAATATATGAGTAATAATTGTCAATTAATCACAATAAAATATACATATATAAACATTGAAACTAAATGTACTAATATAAATAACAACAGAAAAAACAACATTCTGGTAAATTAATTAAATTGATTAAAGAAGCTATTTTTGAATTTATGGGATTTAACATTATCATTAATAGAATCGATTATATGAAAGTTTTTGTTAAAAATATTAATTAGTTGATTCATGGAGCTATTGACGCCATAGTTAGATCTACTAAAAACTACACAAATTGGTAACCTATTTCTTAAACCAGCACGCCCAACATTAAAATTCAGTCGATCCAACACTGAAGAAGATATTGAGCCTCTTATTATCCCAATTATAAAACATAATTGCAAATACTCTCTGTGAACTGAAAGTGATGGTAAATTAATAAGTTTAAGTCTATCCGAGTATGGAGGTAGGACAATTCTATTGGACCATGAAAGAAAACGCAACGAAAATCTCATGAACCTTCTCTGAACACTTTCAATTCTGTTTATATGAATCATATAATAAGGTGCCCACACTATACATCCGTATTCAAGAATTGGCCTTACAAATGAAATATATAGAACCTTCAAAACATATGGATCCTCGAACTCCCGCGCAAATCTTTTGATGAAGCCAAGTGTTACATTGGCTCTTTTAATAATGTGGTTATAATGATCAGTAAAAGTTAGTTTCGGATCTAAATTGATTCCTAGGTCAGAAAAATTTGATAATTTACATAATTGCGACGAATTTATCTCATAGTTGTAAGCAATTAAATTTTGTTTTCGTGTAAAGCTCATTGATTTACACTTGTCAATATTTAGTATAAGGCGATTTGTGCAACACTATTCCCAAAATCTTTTTAAGTCTTCTTGCAAGAGCTTACAATCGGATAGGGAATTTATTGTTCGAAATATTTTCACGTCGTCAGCATAAAATAAAGTTTTTGAGTTTTGGAAAACAGAAGGAAGGTCATTTATAAATAACACAAAGAGCAATGGGCCTAGGTGACTTCCTTGAGGTACACCGGAATTTACTCTAAAGTTCTCAGAACAGTCATTTTTAAACATTACGCTGTAATACCTGTCTACAAGGTATGAAGATATCCATGAAATAAAGTTCTCATTTAGTCCAATTCTTGTTAGCTTTTTTAAAAGTACTTCATGGCTTAGTTTGTCGAATGCCTTACTGAAATCAGTAAATATGCAATCAACTTGTTGCTTTTTCTCAAAAGCATCAACGCAAAATGTCGTAAACTCTAGTAAGTTTGTTATCGTCGATTTTTTCTTCACAAATCCATGTTGATTTTCACATAAAACAGAGGAACAATTAAAGGAAAGAGTGTCACATACTAAGGATTCAAAAAGTTTTGGAATAACGGACAGTTTGGCTATGGGACGATAATTAGTGACCAAATTCTTAGGGCCCTTTTTATGAACCGGTCTGAGGTAAGCATATTTCCATAGAGTAGGAAATGTTGAACACTTTAAGGATTCATTGAACAAGAGATATAATGGGTAAGACAAATCAGATGAACATTTTTTTAACATAAAAGCAGGCAAGCCATCTGGACCAGGACTTATATTATCTTCTAGTTTTAATATTTTATTTATGATTGAGTCTTCAGAGATTGAAAAATTAATTAACGCCAGATGAGAATACTCTTCCGTTGAAGAATAATTATCTGTTGCATCAGACGACAAAGTATCGGCGAAGGCACTTTTAAAATAGTTGGCAAACATTTTAGATATAACTTCTGGAATATGACTGTTTGCATTTTCATAGCTCATATTTAATGGATAACCGTCGAATTTTCTTTTAGTATCAACATATTTGCAGAAATTTCTTGGACTTGATTCAAGTTCACTTTGAGTTTTTGCAATAAATTCTGAATAGATAAAATTAGTGTAGTTTTCAAATTCATTTTTATGCTCCATATATACATTGTAATCTTCATCAGTCCTAGACTTACTAAACTTTACCCAGGCTTTGTTTCTCTTGTTTTTTAAAGTTTTTACATGCATATCGAACCATGGCGGATTAGTTTGTTTTTCTCTTATTTTACGTAAAGGAATAGTTTCGATAAAACAATCAAATAAGACATTATAAAATTTTATAGTCATGTCGTCTAAGTTTGAGTTTAAAAATATGGTATTCCAATTTATACTATCAAGTAAGTTAAAAAGTTGATTGAAATTACATTCTTTAAAGTTAAATTCTAATTTATCATTACAATTACTAGGTAGGTTATAAACACTCAAGCTCAGGGAAATTGATAATGCGGGGTGGTGTCGGTCCTCTTCAATAAGTTTTGAGTCACAAAGTTCAACATAGCTGTCCGATGTAAAACATCCAGAAAAGTAAACAAGGTCCAGAATTTTATTAAATTGATTGCTGACTCCATTCAATTGTTTTAAGCCTAATGATGCCATATTATCCATTATGCTGAATTCGTTTGCAGTCGAAGCATTGACAGGAAGTAGCTCTTGGAATTCATCTACCCAAACCAATGTAAACTTCCTAAGTTAAAGTCTCCAATTACTATAATTTCATCATTTGATTCAGTTTTCTCTGAAATGCTATCCAAGCAATTGCATAGTCCTTCGTATATCTCGGATTTGGAATTAGGTGGTACATAGATAGCCACTACATATAAGTAACCAGATGACATCTTTAATTTAATGCACAGAATTTCAATTGTAGACTCTAGGAAATCATCGACAAGAGTGCTAACGAGAGAGTTTTTGACAGCTATCAGCAATCCTCCACCAACTTTAGCAGATTCATTAAGAGAATGACGATCACGACGATAAATTTGAAAACTTGTGTCCAATAGCTCGGTATCAGCGATAGATGAGTTTAACCAGGTTTCAGTTAAGACAATAACTTCGTGCGAAATGTTATTTGCATTTTTGTAGACCTTATTGGTCTTTGTCCGTAATCCATTCACATTTTGATAGTATATTAGTACTTGTTGAAGTTGCTGCAGTTGGATGTTTGCATTGTCAGGTGTTTGTGAAAATGGTTTGGCTGCTTTTTCAATGTTCTATTTACAAACTCGTGCATAACAATTCCAGAAGGCCAAAAAGATTCATTATTTAAAAGATAAAAAACCTTCATTTATGAACTCATTTCTGAACCGTTTTGAATTCTTTTCCATTCACTTATTTGAATGTAAATAGGAAGCTTACTGAATAATTCACGATTCTTTTCTGACCCTTCAAGCAAGAAAACGGAGTTCGGAAAAGACACTCCGACCTCCGACCGAGAAAAACGGGGTTGCAATCACACACTTGCAACTTTTTGTGTATGAACACAAAGTCAAAGGAGAAGCGTGGTGAAAAAGAGTGAAAAGGAAAAAAGAACGTAGGAAAGACAAGGACAAAAAAAAAACAGCGTCATTTTTAAAAATGTACTATGAAAAATGAAATATGATAAATTTTGTGTTTGCAAGTCGCGATTTTCAATGTGCAACCGGGAAGTGGAAGTTCGAAAAATGAAAAAAAAAAATATTTTGGCGTGAGACGACATCATTAGCGAAATGAAAGAATTCTGCACAACACCAACAACCAGCAGCAACAACAGATGAATTAAAAGACTTATTGTATTTTAAGTTTTATATTGTATTTATTCTGATTAAAATAAAAGTTTGTTTGTCAAAATAAAAAAAAATCAACGAAAAAAAAATATATATTGTTCTTTTTTTGGTCGCAAATGCGTCATTTTTTTTTTTTTTGTTCCTTTTTCTGGTAGGTTTTTGCAGCTCCGACTCGGGTACGACTTCGGCTCCATTTTCTTGGAGTGGAGATTTTCACCACACCAATACATATGCAATCGGCTTCGCGGTGATTATAATTTCCATACTAATTTGAGCCGCCTTTGGACCCGTTTCTGAGGCGAAGTCGGACTCAGCTCCGCCTGAGGCGGAGCGGATTCGGACCGAGGTCGGACTTGTTTGCTTGAAGGGGAACCATACTAAAGTGTAAAATATTAGCTGTGTTCTATTTTCCTCGTGATCCGGATCAGACATTGTTTTTATTAGCTTTACAACAAAAGCAGGATTTTGTTTTGTTATTGTTTCGCAAATAAATAAATGATCTGGATCACGAGCGAGGAAAATAAAACACATTTGATTCACAGAATAGTATTTTTGAATAATATTCTTCACATAAAATTAATGTTTCATGAACGTTCACATAAGGTTTGCTGGGGAACAATTTAATCGCGTACATTAGGTATGCTTTTTATGACGACCGGGACAAAAAAAACGCAGTCTGGGCTAAGCAATTTACATGGGCTTAGCTAACTAGGGTGTTGTTGTATTTAATTATTTAATTAGATAATCCCTTTGACATTCTTGTCAAAAAGTATTTTTTCATTCCCATCGCGCCAAAAAAAGTTAAAACTTTAAAAATCCAGAGGGTCAAGGAGCAAGATGGATCGAGAAACATCAGACGTATCAATGTCAGATTCAACATCGAAGAGAAAGGTGCATTCAAATGCAGACGCATTATAATCAATCAATCGGCTGGAGTAATCAAGAACTCAGGATGGCCCAACAGGAAGATTCGGACATCGAACCCATCCTTGCATGGAAGGAACATCAAGAGAAACCAGAATGGGCCGACATCTCCGAGCGAAGCCCCACCTCAAAGCATACTGGGCACAATGGGACTCGCTTCATGTGCAAGAAGGGCTACTCAGGCGTAAGTGGGAGTCCGCAGATGGTAAATTCTATGTAATACAGCTAGTCGTACCGCAGTCAAAGGTTCATGATGTTCTTCGAGATATGCACTATGGTACTTCTGGAGGCCATTTAGGCATCAACAAGACGCTGGAAAAGTTACTACAGCGATTTTACTGGTTACCAGCGAGAGAAGACGTTGAAAAATGGTGCCGAAAATGTGATACTTGTGCCGTTAGCAAAGGGCCAGCTAGAAAAATCCAAAGCAAGATGCAGCAGTACAATGTGGTAGGTTCTTTTCTCAAAACCAACAGAGAAACCGGTACATACTTGTAGTGATGGACTACTTCAGCAAGTGGCCTGAGGCATTTCCCATTCCAAACCAAGAAACCAAAACAGTGGTGGATAAGATTCTCTTTCATTGGATGAGCAGGGCCCCTGTTCTGTAACTTTATAACTGGCGATAAACGTTTTTCAATGTCTCTAAAATCCATTTTCTTCCATAAATAAATCAAAATTTCTTTCAAATACAGAATGTATGAATTAAGAAAGTATGATCTGGAACAAAATTTCTTTTATTTTGATGAGATGAGAGATGAGAGTGCCGATCTGCCTCTCATCGGCAACACACGTTGTGAAAGTTTAGTCTCGTTAAATTAAGTTTTTCTCGTTGTGTCTCTATTAATGTTTGTGTCCTACCTATTTAATCAATCACAAAACAAAAATAAATAAATATTAAATTTCAACCCATCCATCCATCTAAATTAAATTACTAAAACCCTACAAAAATCGCGCCGTGCAAAAAAAAAAAAAAAATAAATAAATAATTAATTTAAAATGCAAGTGTCATATGTACAAGTGTATGTGTACAGCGCGATCATACCACCTCCATGCAAACAATACAAAAAAAAAAATAAACCACTGCAATAAACAACAACAAACAACAAAAAGCCACCACATCACTCTCCATCATCACACACAAAAAAAATAATATCAACAACAACAACATCCACCACTGCAATAACTGCTCATCAACAAGCAGCAAAAACAAATCATCCACCAGTGATCATGATGAAAAAAAAAAAAAATTGTGTCGCGATGTGTTAAATGGCAATAAGCACAGTGAGTAATCCTTTCTTTTTCCCTCCCCTTCTTTCACAATTAGTTTTTTTATAATAACTGTGGTATTGTGAGTGGAAACTCTTCTTGCAGTACCAGAGTTGTTGTAAATCTGACTCGGATATATTATTGATTTTTTTTTTTACTGAATAGCCAACAGGGGCGGATCAGCTCAAATTGTCACTTAGGCATAACACTAGTGACAATTTGTTTTTGTGAAGTTTTTAATTGGGATTTAGTAAATAAAATCATTATAGATAATTGTCCGAATAGGTTTTAGATAGTTTTTTGAGTTTTGAAATGGTTTACGAATTCAGGGTCGACTATGCCAACGTTCGTGGGCTAAGATCCAATTTCTGTGACGTGTATATTTACACTGTACTAAACAGGCCAGCTGTTTTGGCACTGAGTGAAACGCAAATAGGTGAAAATACAGACTGTTCTGAATTTAATCTATTTGGGTATAGCTTGGTGCCATTATTCTTTTCCCACCATGGTCTCGCCGTTTATATTAGAAACGATGTCGCATACCAACTTCAACCACAATACGGTCCATGTACAAACACATATTTTAATTTCATGTGGTTTAAATTCACGGTTAATAAGCGCATCATTCATACCTGTTTTATTTATCGGAGCCCCAATCTGGACAGTAATTCAACTTCTAACGAACTTGATGCTCTGTCCGACTCCATTCAAAGGATTGTTACCCTTTATCCTCGCACTGAAATCGTTATTACGGGCGATTTCAATGTACACAATTCTTCGTGGCTTCGCTTTTCTGGCCAGACAACACCCGAAGGAAGGTATGCCGAGATCTTTGCCGAGTTAAACCACCTAACTCAGCTTGTTGACGAGCCGACTCGAATATCGGACGTTAATGGTCGAGCTGAAAACACTCTAGACTTGTTCCTTACCTCTGACCCTGATAAATACACTGTTAGTGTATTATCGCCTCTAAGCACATCAGACCATTGTGTCATATCAGCGAATTTCTCGTGTCAAACAAACCCAGTTAAAGAAAAAGCACCAAGAAAAACCGTCTGGCAATACGAGAAAGCCAACTGGGAGGGACTCAACGAATTCTTCAAAAACTTTAACTGGTCGCTATGCTTCCTCGATAGTGACGTTGATTCCAGTGCTGATATGATAACAAATTTAATTCTCTCCGGAATGAGAAATTTTATCCCGAATAGGGTTAAAACAATCAAACCGAAAGAGAATGCATGGTTTGATTAGAGCTGCAAAGAGGTTATCAGGGTTAAAGAGGCAAGCTTTCGATGTTATAAAGCCAATCCCACTGAGGAAAACCGAAAAAAATTCAAACAAGCTAGAAAGGCCAGCAACGCCCATATTTGACGAACCAAATTTTTGCATGATCAAGAATTAAGGCAAAAAATACTACAATGTCCCAAAGGTAGTAAAAATTTTTGGTCATTTGTAAAAAATATTCGCAACACTACCTCGTCGTCGGTTCCAACGCTCGTCTTCAATGACACTCCATTTGTTAGCTCTGTTGACAAAGCTAACCTACTTGCGAGGCAGTTCGCTGCCAACTCAACACTGCCTGATAGTGTCATGACTCCGCCAGTACTTGAGCGCGTAAACGGATTCATGGCACAAATCTTCTTTCGCACTCGTACAGTAGCAAGAGTTCTTAAAGATCTTGACATACACAAATCCGCTGGCCCGGATAGTATCCCCCCCATCGTTCTGAAGAGGTGTTCTTCCACGCTGGCAAAACCACTGCGTAAGCTTTTCCATCTGTCCTACTCTACAGGTCTCTTTCCGAGTGGATGGAGAACAGCATTTGTCCAGCCTATCCCTAAAAAAGGCGAATCTTCCTCACCCTCAAACTACCGACCGATCGCACTTACGTCCCTTCTTTCCAAGGTCATGGAAACGTTGATTAACTTTCAACTTAAGAAATATCTTGAGGAACGGAAGCTTCTTAATGACCGGGAGTACGGCTTTCGTAGCAACAGGTCCACTGGTGATCTGATAGTTTATCTCACCGAGCAGTGGAACAAATCTTTACATCGTTTTGGAGAAAGTAAGATTGTTGCACTTGATATTTCAAAGGCATTTGATAGAGTTTGGCATCAAGCTCTTCTTTCGAAAATGCGTGCTTTTGGCGTCGATGAATCTCTTCTTCGTTGGATTAGAAATTACCTTTCGAACCGTTCAATACAAGTTGTATTGGATGGATTCAAGTCTGAAACCTACAAAATAAATGCTGGTGTGCCACAGGGCTCCGTTCTGTCTCCGACTCTCTTTCTCATTTTTATAAATGATCTCCTGTCTGAAACTTCTAATCCACTCAACTGTTTTGCAGATGATAGTACCCTCAGTTTTTCATATTCGTTTCCTGATTCTCGCCCAAGTTCTTCGGAAGTGGATCTTGAACGGCTAAATATGATAAACTCATTAAATTCTGATCTTAATAGCATTGTCCAATGGGGAATAAGAAATCGCGTAGAATTTAATGCTTCCAAAACTCAATGCTGCTTACTATCATTAAAGCGGAACATGTCTCCCATGCCACTATCCATGAGTGGTACTTGCATCGAAGAAACCGAAAAGCTTTCCATCCTCGGTATGTGCATTACAAACCACCTCCTGTGGAATGAACACATATTTGACACCGCTAAATCCGCTGCGAAATGTTTAGGTTTCCTCCGAAGATGCAAGAAATTTTTCTCCCCGTCTGATCTAGCAATTATTTATAAGGCGTACATTCGTCCAAAGCTTGAATATAACTCCCACATCTGGGCTGGTGCTCCAATAACCTCGTTGAGTTTCTTGGATAGAATACAAAATAGAGCTATAAAAATGATAGGTGATAGATCAATAACTGATACAATTACGTCTCTCGAGCACCGTCGTAACGTCTCATGTCTCACGTTGTTCTATCGCTATTTTTATAAGCAGTGCTCCGATGAAATAGCTAGTTGCATTCCTCCCCTGAAACAATTCAACCGTAATACTCGCGCTTCAAGGAATGCTCATCAGTTTACCCTAGAGTCCAACTTCGGACGTACCGTCAAATACAGATATTCTTTCTTCAGCCGCACTACACGAATGTGGAACGCGTTACCCGCCTCTGTTTTCCCATCCCATTTCAAAACTCAGAACTTCAAAACTAATGTTCATCGGTATCTCCTTTCAAACCCCTCCCTATTTTCCTAATGCTCGTACTGTGTTCACCATATTAAGGGTACATTAATCCCTTTAGTGCGCGCTTATTATAAAAAAAAAAAAAAAAAAAGATTTAATGGATTTTAAAGCCATTCAAATATTTTATCGCCAGTGATAAAAGTTACAGAACATGGGCACAGGTTCGGAGTAGCTATGGAACTTCATTCCGACCAAGGAAGAAACTTCGAATCTAAGATCTTTCAAGAGGTTTGCTCACTCCTTGGCATCAAGAAGACGCATACAACACCGCTTCATCCACAATCTGATGGAATGGTTTTACAATCCCCAAAAACAAGGGGACTTTCAACTAAGCTACAACAAAACTAGGAAGGCCCTTAAACAGTAATAACCAGAATCAACGACGTGGTTTACCGTATACAGAGAGGGGTAAGAGGCAAACTAAAGGTAGTTCATTGTGACCGTTTACATCGTTATAATGGTGAAATAAGCAATGGAGTTGTTCGGGACGAACAATCCTAAGAGGGGGGCAATGTAACACACTACCTACTACTGCAAAGGTAGAAATGTGAACGGACCTTTAGTAATTAAGAAACTACCCTCTGAACACATCCCAAAATATCCCACTAGACTGGAAGTATGAAGCGCCCCTCCTGGAAAGGAAGTTTCGAGAAGCAAAGACGAGAACCTTCGAAGATATTCTCGAATCTCGAAATTCCGGTATAAAAGGGCAGCGTAGACACCGACCGGACAGTTTAATCTTGAAAGTGAAAGAGTACAGTACAAAGTGAAATAAAGTGTTGCGAATTGTTAGTAGTAAATAAAGTGATTTAAAAGTGTGTTTGTTTGTGCGAATAATAAAAGTAAAATTGAGTTGAAATAAAGTGTGTTCTTATTTGAACGGAAATATAAGTGGATGTCTGAACACACTACCTACTACTGTAAAGGTAGAGTTGTGAACGCACCTTTAATAAATATGAAACTACCTACCTTCTGAACACATTCCTGAAAAATTCACTTGATTGCTGAATATCCCAAAATATCACACACGAGGGTAAGTATACAGCGCCACCTCTTGGAAAGGAAATTTCTAAAAGCAGAAGTCGAGAAATTTTCTAGTAATTCTAGAACGTTAAATATGGGCGCGCATACGGAAACGACACAGTTTAATTTTGAAAGTGAAAATGTGCCCTTAATGATGAAAGACGACTAAGTCACTGCTAAAAAAACGACTAATCAAGCATAAAACTTTTTATAATTTAAGGTTTTAACTTCATTTAATAGCGAAATTGTGGTAAATAGACTTATATATTGTTCCTTTAATTTTTTCAAAAAAGAAATACATACCATTAAATTGTTTAAATAAAATTATTAAATTTTAAGTTTTTTTTTGAGAGCATGCAAAGAGTGACTTAGGCCGTGTGTGAATTGCGTTAAATAGTTAACTCCTGTTAAATTTTTGACACTATTGAGATTAATAAAAAAATTTCAGCTGTATGGCTTAGTCAGCTATTACACGAAGCCTCAAGAGGCTTGACTCTTTTTTCGAATTTTCTTTTGATAATCATTCTGTGAGGCGCGTACTATTACACGATACCTCTTGAGTCAAAGACTCAAATTTGACATTTCTCTTTTGATTTAAGTATTGTTGTTGTTGTATTCCATCAATAAGCAAAAAGAAATGAAAGGGAATGTTGAAAAAAGAAAGAGTGGAAAAAGAAACGTCAAAAAAGAATCTCAGAATTTTTGCCCACGACTCTCCGGTCGGATAATTTTTGTTTTATCTTCTTTCTCTTTTGCACTCATTAGTTTTGAAAAGAGGCGCGCCTCTTGAGGCTTCATGTAATAGCTGACTTATTGTTTAATATTTTTCTTACATAATACTCCTTTTAAGTATAAAAAAAAACAAAACCATCTGCCTAAAAAATTTAACCCAAATTTAACCAGGTCCCAGAGCCCATTAAATTTTTAACAGCTGAAAATTTTGTATTCACCTCAATAGTGTCAAAAATTTAGCAGGGGTTAACTATTTAACGCAATTCACACACGGCCTTAGTCCACTTTCATAATCATGTGCACAAATAAGTGTTCGATATTGTAAGTAGTAAATAAAGTGATTTAAAAAGTGCGTTTGTTAGAGCATTTCAGGGAGCTTCTCTAAAATAATAGTGGGAAATTGAGCTTAATTTAAATTGCGAACTTCAAAATAGCGTATTTTGATACATTTTTTTTTCCCAATTGTAAAAAAATACTAGTTCAACGCAGGGATTTTTAGAAATTTCACAAGAACTGCATTATCCTAATCGAAACCGCAAGAATTTCGATAGGGATGGGAAAAACCAGTCGGTTTAAACCGGTTTCGGTTTTTTTTGCTTCGGTCAACCGGTTTTTTTGTTCTCCCGGTTTAAACCGGTTTTTGCGAAAAAACCGGCAAAAAAAAAACGTCGAACAAAAAAAAACCCGACGAGACATGAAACAACACTTTCATTCCCTCTCTCGAGTTGAGAGAGGGAATGAAAGTGTTGAGGGTTTTCAGTTTTAATAATATGGTTAGATGAGAATCTCAACTAACCATATTATTATAAACTTTCATTCATATTCAGCTTAAAAAATTCCTACTAAGAGTGAGTTAAGAACTCTTATAACGAAATCAAACTAATAAAAGCTTTGCTTCGATAAGTTTTTTTGTTGGTGGACAAATTAAGTTAATTTTTTTTGCTATCAAGTCAAACAAAAAAAAACCGAAAACAGGTGTTTCCAAAAACCGGTTTTTTGGCCCGGTTTAATACCGGCCGATTTAACAGAAAGGAAAAAAACCGGAAAAACCGAAAACCGGTTTTTGTACTAACAACCGCCATCCCTATTTCGAATGAACAATTATCCGAATTCTTAGAGTACTAAAGTTGATCTTTCAGAATACTTCGTTTGCGCCATTACTTTTGGGACACCTTGGGCCTTACTAATAATCAAATTTAAAGCTCGCTTTAATTTTTACCTTAATTCTAAATATTTCACAGTACCAAAAACCAATTAAATAGCCAGGTTAAAGGCTAACTCTTGGTTAAATTTTATAGTTGAGTTTCCCAACTATAAATTTTAATCGAGCATTAGCCTTTAACTTGAAAATTAAATTGGTTTTTGGAATTGTGAAAAATGTAGAATTAAGGTAAAAATTAGTCAGCTTTAAATTTGATTATTGGTAGGGCCCCTTGTAAATTCAAATTAGAATGTACCTACGTGTGTTTATATTTGACAAGTTATAAATTCAACAGTAATAAGTGGCATATGACCACAGCTATTTAGTGAACATCTCATATTAATTTCAAGTGAGCATATTCTATTGTTCCACATTTTTAGAGCTTAATATACGAATTTAAGATTTTGTCGGACTTATGATTTTGAACTTATTTTGTTAAAAGGGGGAAATCCCTCTGGACGACAGCTTTTTCAAAATTTTTTTTTGGGAAACCGAAAGCATTTATTGAAATTTGGAAAAGTATTATTGATATTATGAAGTATTAACACAATTTTTTTGAAGTAAAAACAAAAAAACAAAATGGAGGCTCCACAGCTCTATAAAGTTGACGATTCGAGTTCGCGCCGTGCAATGCCCAGGTCCAGAAAATTATTTATAAATAATTTTCTGGACCTGGGCATTGCACGGCGCACAGTGTGACAATTCGCACATTTAGCGGGATTAAATTAATAACGCTTTGCATTTAATGTTTTTGCAGTTTTTTCTTACTTACTTTTAGGAGAATTGTTCATAGAATGACATTTAATACATTTCAGGAACAGTTTTGGAAAAAAATATATACAAAAGTCATGAATTTTGATTTTTTTTATTCATTTGGTATATTTAACAATTTTAGAACTTCGTGTTCAATTAAACTTTTTTTTTTTTGGAATACATCTAAGACTTACCAAGAATGGATCTGAGAATACTAGCAACCTATTTAGAAGGTCAGTATTTGTATCCACTCTCGAGGTTTTCCTAGTAAAAAGCTCTCTAAATTTTCGATTTTCCTTGTTTCTAGCTTCTTGAGCTTCCTCCGAAAGTTGTCCAATTGGAAGTATACAAGTGGAAATTATTTGTTTTCCATGAAATAAGACTATATGGACCCTTACTGGCATATAAAACCAGCTATAGTTTCTTATATATAGCTCCCTTGTTTCTCTTGCAAATGTTTCAAAGGCATCTACGTCAATTGCATACCCAGACCCAAGTGCTTCTAAAATAATGTGAAACTTTTTTATAATTTCAATATCGATCCCAGTAATTTCAGCAGTTTTTTCTTCATCTCTGAAAAATCTTCTGGCCGTGTTACCATCATTTGTGTTGCCGGACTGTTGAGTAGGCATATCAATCAATAAACCAGTTTCAGCTCTAAATCTATCTTGAATCATTTTTTTTCTTTCTTTGACCTTTTCTTTACTCCCCTGATCTCTAACCTGCCAAACTTTAACATCTAGTCTATAAGCGATGTGTAGGATACATTCCATAAACCGGATCCAAGAGTGTAGCGGACTTAACCCAAAGGACATTGCTTGTTGGTACACTTCCTTTTCCGAAAGTTTGGCTGAATTATTCATTTCAGACGGTTTTGCTGCGCAAATGTAGCAGGTTTGTGACGAAGATGTTATAGATGATAAAGCAGTACATATTTTGCCGTCGATCATGGTAAGTAAGAAAATTGGTTTAGTTCGGATACGAAAGCTGTCATTATTTATCTCAAATGGCTGTAGAGTGTTTATTTTTTGTTGAATTGAATCTACTTCCAACTTGACCAACTCGGTCGTTTCTTTTGCAAAATTTAATTTTATAGGCCGACAGTATCTGGTGGATGACGGAGCTGGGTTTTGCCCCAAAGTACCTTTTTATTTTCTTTTTGTAAGAAATATAACTGAATTGGCACCATAGAAATGCTAAAGAGGTTTTCATCGAAATGTTGACCTGATGAAAACTTTTGTTTGTATGGCTTTTGTTGAGCACCATCACACCCCCATTTTATTACCAGATTTAATTCTTTAACCTCAGTTTTAAAATTCTCAACAGAATCTAGAACATCTTTTTGAGCTAAACATAAACGTTCAATGCTATGATTAACCAAGCTTTGTAAGTCGCATTCAGCAGAAGACTTACTCACAGTTCTATTATGGGGATAGCATTTTGCCTTTGCCTCTTTAATTTTGTGGTACGAAGGTAGTAAATTTGGAACATTTATATTTATTTTTTGACGTATTATATCGTACTGATGAGTTGATAGCTGTGCGTCTGTTATCATTGCTAATGCATCATCTGCAGATATTGACAAACAGCCAGATGATTGTGTTTCCAGTGTTTTCCTTACCATCGATCCTTATCAATAATAAAATTATGAAAAAAAAACAAAGAAATAATTTGACTTAAGCTCAAAACGAACCTCTTGGGAGCATATTGATAATTGCTTAACTGCAATAGCAGTATTTCTCTTTCCAGCTTTCCTAAGGTTGGCTTCATTCGAAGTTCTGATTTCTTCAGCGCTAAATGAATCTAGAAGTGTTTGTGCTTTTCTCTTCTTAGTCTTCTCACAGCACTCATCAAAACTTTTTCTTGGTCTTCCTATTGCTTTGTTTGCACGAGATGAAGAGGGAATTTCGTCTAAAACAATTTGTGGCAGTTTAATCATTTCATTTAACCAATCACAATTATTGCTTTCAAAGCGTTCTCTATGGCGACCACATTTGGCCATTTTTTCGTCAAACCTCAAACATAAAGTTTTTAAGGTTGCCTTAATTGACTTAATTGCCTCTTCAGAAAATGAAAAATTAATAAAACTATCCATAACGAAGGAAAACACAGCATCGAAGCGCTTAATTTTGATTTTGGAAATCCAAATATCAAAAATTTGTTTTTTTGTAATTTCGGTTGGCATCCTAGAATACGAAAAATTTTGTATGAGTGTCGCACCTGTGCGCAAAAAGACAAAACATTTTTTGGTTCCACATATATACAGCTTTAAAACAAAAAGGGTCTCAACCTTGAAAAACACTGTAAAACTATACTTTTTGTCTAATGAACACATAAAACACATAATTTTTCACTAATTTTTACTTCCAAGCACCACCCATTTTTTATGACAACACTTTTTAAAAAAAAAACTTACTATAATAATCACAAATAGTATATTAAATATAAAAAAAAATAAACTTTTCCTTTAAACCTCACGAAACACTTGCACCAGAAGCTAATCCACTTGACACTAAATCAGACCTTTGTCCTAAAAATTATACAAAAGTTAATTTCTAAGCTAATTTTTTGTTGTTGTGCTTAGTTCTTACTCATAAAAATGTGCACAATCATTGAGGGGAGGTTTAAGCTTTAAGAGAAACTGGTTTTTGTTTACATTCATGCATGTTGTTTTTTTAATTAAATCCCGCTAAATGTACGAATTGTCACACTGTGCGGCGCGAACTCTAATCGTTTTTTTTTTTAACTTCAAAAACGAAAATTTTTTCCAATAAAATATATCTATACGCATTGCATGAACCTAAATTTAGTAAAAAAAAGTGTAAAATAAAAATTAGAGACCAAAAAAACGTAAAAACACACAAATTGTTAAAATTTTATTGAACTTTTAGGTTCATGCAATGGCCAATGAATAAACGGGTAATTTGCAATTTATTTCAAGTCTATAGCTTCATTAGTTTTTGAGTTACGTTGCACGGCACCAAAAAAAATGCGTTTCGAGAAAAATGCGTTTAAAGTTTTCGTTTTCGTAATATGGTATGTTCGGAGCGCATGGGGTTCGAGACTATTTAGGGACTTTTTAGGCTTCATTTAAGGCAACGACCACTGAAAATAGTTTTTTCGGTTATATGAATTTATTAGGCAAAAAAAGAAAAAATGCAAAAATAAAAAAGAACCCCTTAAATAAAGCTTACTAAATAATGTATCAACAACCTCAATTGTTCCTTTCTGTTTAATATGTTAACCTTCATTCCTGATTACACTGGTCAACAAAATTAAACTTTTTTTTGTTACAGAAACAAAAATATACTTTTTGTGTGATGAGCTCGAATCCGAAGTCAGAAAAATTCTATCACATCACGTTTTTGATATATTAGAAAATCGAAAATGAAACGTTGTGTCAAAATTTGAGAGCAATTGTTAAGGAACTTTTCGAGATTTGCTATTAAAAGCAAATTAACACGAGATATACCAAACCCGCTGATTTCAACTTAAGATTACTAGAAACCGTTACAAATTCTATTAAAATAAATAACTAAACGCTAAGAAAGAACCTCGAAAACTGGTAAAAAGTGGCATTTTCTATTTTCTAACGAGAATATCTCAAAAAAATGATGTGACAGAACGTTGACTTCGGATTCGAGTTTAGCACAAAAAAAACCTATAGAAGAGTAAATTTTGGTTGCTTAAACAAAAACCTTGTTGACCAGTGTTATCAGAGCACCTACTACTTGAAAGATGGAACAAACTAAATGTCGAAAAGACTTAAAATTAAAATCAATTTCCATATTTAAAAAACGATGGATTTTTGTCTTTGGCCTAATCAAAACAAAAAATTATCTGTTTGTGAACCAATCTTAACTCGTGACTCGTGACCAATTTTTACTCGTTACTGCCCACATGACCAAACAACATTTTTTATATTTTTTTTCTTTCATTTTTATTGTTCAGATTTTTATCAGATGACTAAATTTATTAAAACACAAGATGGCCCAACACGTACCATCTTATTCGATCGCCATTGGTATGTCATGCAAATGAGGAAAGAAAAATAAAATCTTATTTCGATGTGTGCGTGGGGAACATTATGTTGTTTTGTATTTGCAGGGCTTCAATCTCTACATTATGTATATTAAAAAGTCATGTGACATTGCGATTGCAAAATATTCACAAAAATATGCAGGTATAACATAAAAACAGTATAATAAATTCATTAATATTCTTCTTTCACTTTGTAATTAAATTAAATTTGATTAAATTATTTCGAGCGGTTATATCTTTCTTCGTCGATTATGTTGAAATAATATTAAGTGTGTTTCCCGCTTCTGCTAATGCATTCAAAAGACTGAAACATATTTAAAATATTTGTTAAATTGGTGAAATAGTGGCTCTATTTAGGTAACAGTATGATACGTTTTCATTTATAAATTCTTTCCTTTCATAAATTACTATATTGACTAACAAACAACTAAAGCTTCCGTTATTGTATAAAGAATAGTGTGACGTGTGAGAATTTCGATCTAGCTATTTATTGTTGGTTGACCTTGAAACATGGCTATTTTATAGTTTTCATTATTAGAGGAAGGAAGCACCTATTCAGTTCGTTTTGTTACCTCATAACTTTGGACTGAGGGAACCAATTTCGATAATTCTTTTTGTATTGGAAAGCTGGTGTCGTTCAGTGCTGGCTATAGAAAATATGACCCATAAAACCCAGTTTTGATCCATGGGAGTCGGTTTTGTTTTTTTTTTTTTTTGATAAAAATGATTATTTTATAATTTCATTATTGTATTTAAAACATTTTACGAGTTTACGAGGTTTTTCGTTTTTTTTTTTTCGTGTCATTTGACTGTACCTACTATGTGTAAGTTTTGGATTAAATAAATTAAAAATTGGTAAATTTTTAAAGTCATTCGGAAGTCGGTTAAAGACCTGTATGCTAGGGTGTTAAGTTAAGTTTTGTCAAATTTGATGTCTTTTATATCCTCGAGCAGAAACACAATCATACTTTGACTTCGATTTTGACAACTGCCAAAAGTTCAACCATACGAAATCTGTGTAACCTATCACAATAACGCTTTTTCTACGTACGCTTTTTTGACAAACGTAAGGAAACGTTAGAAAGCGAGCAAAGGTTCAGCTATTTTTGCTCGCTTTCTGACATTTATCAGACATAGTTACAGTGACCCACATACATAATTATTGGGCCAAATGAAAACTAAAAAAAAAATATTACAATACTAGGTGTGTTTTTTTGTTTCTCTATATCGATTTTGCACAAAAAAACGACATCAAGATATTTTATATCAAAACAATTTACGTATTAAAAACAACAACAATTTATCGATGTGGTAGATTAGTTTTATTATTATTTCTTTTTAAAAAAGAATATATTTTGATTGGTTTTGCTTCTATAACAACTATAGGATTAAAAAATAAACGAATTTCTATGTATTTTTCAACACATTAATATCCTCCTTAATTTTCCCACATTCAAATCAAGATGAAGACTTGGCCCAATAATTTTGTGAGTGACAGTGTTTTTTTAACTTGCGATATAGGTACTATATATCAAGTTATGCATTCGTACAAAAAAAAAAGTTGAGATAACATTTTTCCATGACATTACGATGGTAGACAATGCCAAAAAAGTGGGTCCCGGAAGTCCGTCTGTCTGTCTGTCTGTATAAAGAGCTAAAGCCTAAACGGATGGACCGATTAACGTCAAATTTGGTATGTAGCGTTATTTGGCGACTCTCCAGAGGGGTTTTTGGAATTAATTTTTTTGGACCAAAAATAACGGTACTTGTCATATACCGATTTTAGTAAAATTGAAATATTTCGAAAACGGCGCCAACGATTTCGTTTAAAAAATTCAAATGTTAGTTCTAAGATAAGGTCGATCTTCTAATGAAAATATTTTTGTTTGAAAATCATTATTAACGGTACCTGCCATAGAACCGTTTTTTTCAAATCCGATTATCTACAAAACTGCTATAAATATAAATCAAAAATAAAATTTCCAAAAAAATAATTTTTGGATTTTTAAAAAAAATTTGAAAATTTTTTTTGAAAAATCAATTTTTCGAAAACGGGACATTGAATTTTTTTGAAATTTTGTTGTAAGATGTTGATTAGTGATTTCTTAAAAATGGCATACTAATTTTATTTTAAAACTTTTTTTCCAAAAAATTATTTATAAAAAATTAGTTTTTTTTTTAAAAACGGCTCTAAGGATTTTGAAAATTTGTTTTCTAAAAATGCATCTTAATATTTCAATCAAAACTGCATACTTGTTTTGGAGGGCAATTTGATTTCAGATTTTATTTTATTTTTTTTTTTCCAAATTCCTATATAAAAAGTTAAAGGAACTTTAACTCTAAGAGCAAGTTCGTGCGACCCAGTCATGCATTTTATTTTTTATTTGACAGCAGATTTTATGTTTCAATCAGCTTTTCAAAGTCAAAGTGACAGAAGCGGGCTTTGAGGATTTCTCAACTTAACGCGACGAAGCGTCTGGCAAAGCGTGATTGTGTTTCTGCTTTTACAACTTGATTTTTGTTTTGAAATCTCCGTAAGTCATTTCATTAATTATTGTGAATGGTGTTCCATTTTTTTTTTGCATTTCGAATGTCACATTTGTTTTGAAAAGGCACGTAAATAGGTCCAGACTTAAGGCATTTTTTAGCTTCTATTTCTATTATTGAATGCACCGCATCTCCTTCGTTTTGCGTATGACAACTAATCAAAAACTTATGCGTAATAGAATTAATTTTTAAATTGTAACAGTATATAGGCATATGTAGGTAGGTAGAGACAGCGGGCAAAGCAACCGAGCTTGATGACCCAAAACTCATGAAACCTGTGAGTGATTAATGGATTTATTTAAATTAAAATTTAAATTGATTTTAGAAAGGGGAAAACAACTATTTAGACAGTTCTAAATACACTTTATTGCGTTGAGGAACGAGATCAAGTCTTTGATCTTTGATTCTGAGATGTTATCTATGACATTAAAGAATTCACTCCCCAGAAAAAGTGCTCTATTCCTAGCTAGGCCAGGACATTGGCATAGAAAATGGAAGACCGTTTCTTCTTCTTGTTGGTCCAAACAGCTGCGACAATACGTATTGTGTGGTATACCTACGGTGATCATATTTTTAAATTTCAAATAATGAACTAAAACAATGAGGCATCTGCATAAAAAAAAGTAATTACTAGTAGTAAAAGGTTTATAGTAAATACTATTACTACTAGTAGAAGCTGAAACTAATAGTATTTACTACATTCGGTATGCATAAACTTTAGTTTCTACTAGCTAGTATAAACTAGTAGTAAATACTGGATTCATCCCAGTAAATACTACTAATTCATCTGAAAGTAATAGTATATACTAGATACCTACATAAACGCTGTTGCTTTTTTTTTGTTCTGTATTTTCAACGTTCTATAATTTTCTTCTTTTGTCACCAATTTTTTTGTATTACAATTTGTTGATAATAACAACTGGTGTTTAAGGCGGTTAAGGAGTTTTATACGCTTAGGGCAAATGCCGAAAAAAGCATTTTAATTTTAGTACATAATTTAATTCACGTTGCTCCTCCCCTTCTTTCAGATTGAGAACCTTGAGATTTTTTATTGTAAAATGGATAAATTAATTTATCAGATTCAAATAATTGCAAATAAAATATCTTACCCATAAAATATTCGCTTAGCCACTCAACGTTATCTTTCTCAAAAAGGTAGAGCATTTTAAAATTATTATTCGCGGGCATTCTTCGCTGTTTAAAAATTTTTTCAGATCTTTAATTGAAAAAAGCTGCCATATTTTATACTCGAAATAAATCCTCTGCAAACCAATTGCTTTGAAAGTAAAGTTGCGACTGTAATGTCGATATTTAACATGAGAAAGTTTTTACTAGTAAATGTTCAAGTTGGTATTTAGAAACTTGAAAAATTAGCAGTAAATACTAGAAAATAAAAGTTCGTACTAGTTTTTTATGCATACCAAAACCAGTATTTACTATAAAAATTCATCCAAAACTAGTAAATACTATTCTTCTAGTAAATACCTTTCCAGCATTTGCTATGTTTTTTATGCATATGGAAAGTAGTAAATACTATTAAAATTTACTAGTAAAAGCATATGCTACCTTTTATGCATACGGCTCAATAAGTTAACCGAGTTTCTAACTATTGCTTTTTTTTTTAATTTTGTGTAACACAAAAACAAAATCCAAGTCTAATTCCACATATTTTATAACGTTGAAATTTTTTTTTTAAACTTTCCGTCCAACTAGCTACTGTAGTTGTCTTCTGACTCTTTTTCCCATAGTGCAATTTTCACTCGAATATTCGGCAAAAGCATCAGGGTCACAAGAATTAAAATCGTTTCTCTTTTTAAGGACTTCCAAAAAAGGAGGAGGTATTCAATTCGTTTGTATTTTTTTTTGTGTTTGTTTCCTCATAACTTTGGACTGACTGAACTAATTTTGATAATTCTTTTTGTATTGGAAAGCTGGTGCTTGCGGTTTGGTCCTTTTTTTTTGCCCAGTTCTGGCTATAGAAAATATGAGAAAAAACATAAAACGCAGTTTCGATCAATGGAAGTCGGTTTAGTTTTTTTGATAGAAATAATTATTCATAATGTAAATTAGATTAACCCCTTGTAACCCAAGATCGTAGATTTGAAAATTAATAATGGCCATCGACATTATTATAATTCATATATAAAATTCATTATTTACTTAGTTATTTCGATTTTAAGGGAGTAAAAAAATAAGTTTAAATAATTTATTTTTGTATATAAATGCAAAAATTTAAGCAAAAAACTATCTAATATTTATTTTTAGGCACTTTCCTAAATTCCAAAAATAAAACCCCGTTGGTTTATCCAGAAAAACTATTTTTTTCTGAATTTCGTATTTTTTTCACAAATTTGCTTATTTTCAAAAAAGCCCAACTTTCAACATTAATTGCCAATTAAAAATTATTGGTTCCATTTCTTAGAAATATGGCGTACTATTTCGATAGAGCAAAACTTAAAGATTATGTTAGAAGCTTCAAAAGGAAAAAAATATAGTTTTTACAGCTTTTGTGCGATCTTTTTCGGTTTGTTACAGTTTACAGAAATGTCACATGGGGCTACAAGGGGTTAAGGTTTTTGCACATTCAAAAAAATCGTTTTTGTTTCAACAAAATTATAAATACTAAACAAAAAATGAACAGCTTTTGAAATAATGAACAATTTTATGTTTTTTAACACAAAATAATTCATAATGAACATGTCCCTCAAATAATGAACAGTTCATTATTATAATGAACGGATGGTCACCATAGGTATACCCAACTTTGCTGCATGTTCCCCTATCGGCCAATGTCCTGTGCACACCGCAACGATTCTGCTAATATCTTTTCTGGGTCTGGAGATCAATCATTGGATTTGGATTTATTATAGGTGGGCCAGATTTTCCTAGATATGGCGCAGCTAGTCAAACTGTGCCACCTATTATTAGCTTTTGTTAAATTTGATGTGTCACTCAGTGTTTCCAGAATATTTTAGAGGCAAGGAGCCGATTTTGAGAAATCTTGGAGCCAAAAATAGCCGCTTTCAAAAAAGGTCCAAAACACGCAAACAATTGTTTGTGGTATGAGATTTTTGATTTTTTTTTTTTTAATTTTCAGATAACTTTTGCTTCAAGACTTCAAGTATAATTACTTGAATCAGACTTCAAGTATAATTATTTGTTTTTAATTTTGCTCATAATTCTGGTTCATTCACGATGTTACATTAAATTTTTAATACGTAAAAAGGAAAAGTGTATGCAAATTGGTTGTCTCTGTTCACATCTTTGGTAGATTTATGCTGTAAAAAGCTTTAATTTCAAAAGAGCCTTCAATCGCCACCCTGCTTATATGGCAACCCAAAGAGTTATAAAAAAAATATTATGTCATAGGACATTTAATTTAAAAATTTTAATTTTCAGGATTTTTTAAAATTTGAAGTTTGAGTAGGGTAAACAAAGGTGAAAAGAAAAAGAAAATGGGCAAAAATCTATTTTCTAAACAAAACGTGATAGAAATAAATTTGAAATTGGAATCGATAGATATTATAAAAATATGAAAGCCAAACATACAAATAAAAAATGTAAAAAATCTACAACTCGAGATATAAGTCTTTTTAAAGTCTTGACACTCTAATTCGATATTTGAGAAATAATTTACCAAAAATCAGAATGAAATTGTTTTTTAATAATTTTTATTTGATAAGTTAGGAAAAATAAAATAACTTGACAGGTATCTATCTGTCAAATTTTTAATTTAACTAACCGTTTTTGCGGAGGGATTTTTTGAAAAAGTCCTTATTTTCGTATTTCAATATATTAAAGGAAAAAATCCCGTCATAGGGCGACCTATCCACCTCGTTATACCAGTTGAAAGCTATATTTTCCTAAGGGTAGTGTCTAAAGAAAGTGTTTGCACATGGGTTGCCTGGCGACATCCTGTCAAGGCATAGGGTTGCCACGCTTTAAAGTTTATATTTTGAGTATTTTTGACAAAGCCACCCTGCTTATATGGTAAGTGTTAGAGGTGTGAAAAAAATTTATGCCAGAGAAAATTAAATTTAAAAATTTGAATATTCAGGACTTTTATAAATTTGACATTTTAGAAGGGGAAACTGAGGTAAATTTAAAAAAAGGTCAAAACGCTATATCCTTAACAAAGAGTGGTAGAAAAAAGATTGATACTGGAATCGATAGATATTGTTAAATTATATAAGTAACACATACAAACCAAAAATGTAAAAAATCTGCTACTCGAGATATGGACGTTTATAAGTCAAAACCGTGAAATTCGATGTTTGAGAAATAATTCACCAAAAATCAGCACGAAAGGTATTTGAAATAATGTTTATGTTATTAGAGAGCATAAATAAAATAACTTGACACGTATCTGCCAAATTTTTTAATTTGACTTAGTTTTTGGTTCCTGTGTATTTTTGAAGAATTACAGATTTTTACAATTCAATTCACTGTTTCGGTGTTATTCTTCAAAAATACACAGGAACCAAAAACTAAGTCAAATTAAAAATTTGGCAGATACGTGTCAAGTTATTTTATTTATGCTCTCTAATAACATAAACATTATTTCAAATACCTTTCGTGCTGATTTTTGGTGAATTATTTCTCAAACATCGAATTGGAGTGTCAAGACTTTAAAAAGACTATATCTCGAGTTTTAGATTTTTTACATTTTTTATTTGTATGTGTGGCGTTCATATTTTTATAATATCTATCGATTCCAATTTCAAATTTATTTCTATCACGTTTTGTTTAGAAAATAGATTTTTGCCCATTTTCTTTTTCTTTTCACCTTTGTTTACCCTACTCAAACTTCAAATTTTAAAAAATCCTGAAAATTAAAATTTTTAAATTAAATGTCCTATGACATAATATTTTTTTTACAACTCTTTGTCTTTGGGCATAAGCAGGGTGGCGTATTCAAAAATAATGAAAAATAAACTTTAAGGCCTGGCAACCCTATGCCTTGACAGGATATCGCTAGGCAACCCATGTGCAAACTGTTTATTTAGACACTACCCTTAGGAAAATATAGCTTTCAACTGGTATAATGACGTGGATAGGTCGTCCTATGACGGGATTTTTTCCTTAAATATACTGAAATACGAAAATAAGCACCCTTTCAAAAAATCCCCCCGCAAAAACGGTAGGTTAAATTAAAAATTTGACAAATACGTGTCAAGTTATTTTATTTTTTCTAACTTATCAAATAAAAAATATTTTAAAAAAATTGAATACTGATTTTTGGTGAATTATTTCTCAAATATCGAATTGGAGTATCATAACTTTAAAAAGACTCTATCTCGAGTTGTAGATTTTTTACATTTTTTATTTGTATTTTTATATTTTTATAATATCTATCGAATCCAATTTCAATTTTATTTCTATTACGTTTTGTTTAGAAAATAGATTTTTGCCCATTTTCTAAATCTATCTTTGTTTACCCTACTCAAACTTCAAATTTTAAAAAATCCTGAAAATTAAAATTTTCAAATTAAATTTCCTATGACATAATATTTTTTTTATAACTCTTTGGGTTGCCATATAAGCAGGGTGGCGTATTCAAAAATAGGGAAAAATAAACTTTAAGGCCTGGCAACCCTATGCCTTATGGGTAGGTCGTCCTATGGCGGGATCTCCTACTATAATATCTAGTACATCCTCCCACCCTTCATAGTTGCCTGAACTCGGGAAAATGAAGGTTTGAGTAGTACTTCTGTTACAAATAGTTAGGTTATTTTCAATAATATAATCAAATAATGACTCACCTCGCTCGTTGATCTCTGAACTACCCAATGCGTCACACCCAATGAGTAGGCTAGTCTTTGATGTATTAGCTTCATATGTCACTCTGCGTACCTCAACCGGCGGTGACTGCTGGTCATACGCAAAGTACGCCGAAGCCAAGAGCAAGTTTTCGGTAATTGAACCCTCTAATTTAGTAACTGTTAAAAAATCATAGGTGCTAAAATTGTTACACAAAAAAGCTTTTAAGTGTTTTTTAGCTAAAATACATGTTCTTGGCTTACCTTGGTTCGAACTGACAGGCTTGTAAAAAAAGATCATATTGGCTGTCTTGGAGCCCTCTCACTTGAAGGCCATTTATCCAGGGTTTTTGGATCATGCCCTCATTGAAGTTTTCCTCCCTCAGGAATACTCTCAGGTTATCCGAAGCACATTTTTTTTCGTATAAAATCCATTTTTTACATGTAAGCTCTTTATAACAACAAGGTTCTATGTTCAACATAGAACCTTTTTTCATAATTTTTAACAAACTTTTTCATAAAAAGGTTCTGTCATTTTTTTTTTAATGCTCATAAAATCCTTTTTTGTGGTGAAATTATTGTTTTTTTTTTCATGGTTTTATGACTTTTTAGGGTTCTTTATAAAATAACATCAATAATTTACTGCTATTTAACTATTTTATACAAAAACTAGTCTTAAAAAAAAACTTTGAGATCGATTTTCTCAAAACTAAGCTGAGTTGGCATACAACCCAATAATTCTTAGCCAGCGATGTGTCACGGTCACCACTATGTCTAGCAAGAGAAAGTAAGTTTAGTCTGAAGCTGTCAGTAATTTAAATTTTAAGCCTGTATTACCAGACATGATATTTGCAGTTCGTACCAACTCTTTTGCATTAAAGCCTTCCCGAGCGCAATAAAACAAATGTTTCTGTTAAATTTGGACTCATTTTTGCTTGTTTTTATTAAAAACAGGTATTTTACTTGTTATTATTACAAAAAAGTAACAAATATTTGTAACGAGAAGAGAGGAAATAGAGTATAGGGGAAGTGTGCTTCCTCTCCATACTTACCGCCAACGAGAGTTGGGCAATCGTAGTAAGGTTGCCTGGCAAGTCGGACGTGCCGACATCTATTCTTGATAACTATTATGTGCTATTCTTAATAATTTTTTTTTAATAAATACATGAATTTAATATATTTTCTTTTCACAATAAACTAACTCTGAATTATTATTTGTAAAATCGTAAAATATTGAAAATTAGAAGTTATGCCGAAGATCTTCTATAGCGGAATGGCCCTTCAAGAAAAACATACTTTAAATTTAAGTTTGAACAAAATCAATAAAAACAATAATAAAATTATTGTATTCTTGTTTCTATAGGGACGGAAGAAGAAAAGTTGAAGCTTGTAAAAATAAGAATCGATCTCGACGATCTTTTTAGATACACCAAAAAATGCAAACATGAATGATATCGAAAGAGGTTTGTGCAAATTAACCGTAAATGTAATTCCAGATTGGTAGAAGAACGGTTTGGAGATCCGCAAAAAGAACTATAATTGCTGATGCCAAGCCTGGAAATATATTGGACAAAAATACGAGGTAGGAAGATGTTTTAAATATATACATTCATAATATGTATATTTTTTTTAGATAAATTACTTTTTTAACCGTTGGCATAAGGTGAGCAGCACTGGCTGGAGATGATGCCCCTTCAACATAAGAGGTTCTCTCTTTAAACGGCAACCCTTTTTACAATGGAAGCTTCAACCAGTTTTGTTCCCTGTGTAACGCGCGAAAGAGGATTTTATAAGTATATGCCCAATATTCAGACCTAAAAGGTTGATTTTCTTGGGAAAACATTCATTATCCATGAAAGAGACCATCGATCTTCTAAACAACTACGAGTGGAAAAAATTAAGTAATTATTTAAAATCTATTTATAAAGGAGAATGGGCAAGTTAACGTGGACGTTACGCGGCCAGGAATGAATTTGTTATTTTTTGATGTAATTAAGGTTTACATATATTGTGCAGAAGTTTTATCCCTGTGACGTATTTCAATAACGGATAAAATGCATTTTTGCATTTAACACTTTATATATATGTCTCAATGTTATAACTCAATTGTGTATTTTAAGTGCAAAATATTATTTTCTGTCATTTTCCCTGAGTCTGAAGACCTTTATCTTGAATATCCAACCACTAGGACCCAAACTATAAGCATTTTAAAACAACAAATTCAAGCCTATTTTTAGAGTTTTGTTGTTCAATTTTTTGTTACTTTGAATTCTTTGAAAACTTTCGAACCTGAAATGGTTATCTTAAAAATCTTATATTATGAGTTCTATTGGTCGGATTTTCAAGATTAATGTCTTCATGCTCAGGGAAAATGACAGAGCATCATATTTTATATTCCATATAAAAATATAAATCAGTTTTTCCTTCATACATTGAACAATGCAATAACAATATTAATACTGCATTATCTTGCATTCTTAACGCAATACAGCGAAACGTCCATAGTAAAAGTTTTTCCTGGGCTATAATTCTTTCATTTGATACCAATTTTATTGATGGCCGCTCAACGTCCAAAATGCCCATTCTCCTTTAGAATGTTAATAATTTCAGAATACCTTTAAATATTTATAATCCAGTCAAATAAGGGTTTAACCTCGGAATGAATGTTAGTAGAAATTTTTTTTGCTCAATATCTTCATTTTGCAATTCTATAACATACTTCAAAAGTCTAGAAAAATCTCATGTCCGCTTGTCGCGATTTCAAGGTCAAATCGCGAAATGGAAATTTTCAAAATTAGCAAAAATAGGCTATGGTATTATATACACATATGATACATGATTTCAAAGTATTTTTTAATGCTGATTCCAAAAAATCTAAAATCAAGACAATCTGACGTCTCTGGAAAAAGTTATACCTGTTTTTCATCTGTCAACTCATATTATTATAACAGTTGCAAACTTACTGCCGAAAAACCCTTAAAAGTTATGGTAGATGAACCAAATTTTGCATGAAGATTTTAGAATCCATCATTATTAAATATCAAAACAATCCATTACAAAAAATATATATACCTACGAAATAATGGTATTTTTTGATGGAGGGGCAAATTTTAAGATATGCACTAAAGAAGATTCTTGTTCATCTTAGGAATAAGTGTTAATAGGCTAATTTTTTCATTTTAATCTTTGTTTGGATATTCTTTAACTACCCTCAAAAATCTAAAAAATATACCAACATAAGCGACAACATAAGCGACATGATTTAAAGGTATTTTTTAACACTTATTCCAACAAAACTCACAAACAAGTCAACTTGACCATCCCTGAAAAGTAATGCACCTTATTCATGTTGATCTGACACAAATATCTGAAGTGTAGTTTTTCAATTTTTTCAAATCTGCACCTTATCTTCAAACCAAGAAAATTAGGACTTGCGGACATGAGATTCTTTTAGATTTTTGAGGGTAGTTAAAGAATATCCAAACAAAGATTAAAATGAAAAAATTAGCCTATTAGCACTTATTTCTAAGATGAACAAGAATCTTCTTTAGTGCATATCCTAAAATTTGCCCCTCCATCAAAAAATACCATTATTTCGTAGGTATATATATTTTTTGTAATGGATTGTTTTGATTTTTAATAATGATGGATCCTAAAATCTTCATGCAAAATTTGGTTCATCTACCATAACTTTTAACCCTCTACTGCATACGAAGCCAATTATGGTTTTGACTGTTTGTATGCTCTTTTCTCTTCTCTGTCAAAAAAAAGTGGTCAAGATTCAATACGATCCTTTTCTTTGTGTTTCTGAGAACCCATAGAGATAGTTTTTTCGTGTGTCCGACGCAAAATAAAGGTGTATTTTATGATCACAGGTGAGTCGATTAGTCGTGTGCATTGAAATCGAAAGTGTAGAATATTTTCATACTTTAAGTGTTAATTAAAGCGTTTGTTTGGGAAGTAAAGTGGAATTAAAAATTAATTTTTGATCCAGTGTATAATTGTGTATGCTATTAACCAATTTTCATTGAACAAAAATTATTGGCCTGATTTTGGGAGGGTAAAAAGTACGGAAGCCATATTTGGTTTCGTATGCATTAAGGGGTTGTAAATCTACACAATTTGTTAAATTTTTTTGTTGAAAAATTTTGTTTCTTTACATTGTTATTTTGCTTGGAAGCTATGTTTTACTTCAGAAATGGAGCCCCTTCGCTTTTAGAGACATTTTTCTCATGTTAACCCCATTTCCAGCGACGTAACCACAAAAAATTTAGGGGGAGGGGGGCTCACCTATAATATTTTTCAATAATTTTATTACTTTTTAGTTTTTGTAAGATCTGGGAGTTGGTGAAAATGTTGCAGCAAGACTTACTTCGACAGTGGAAAGAATTTGAACCAGAAAAAATATTTATAACGGACAAAAACAAATTGTTTTCTCGGTTCCATGTCTTAAAATGAGCCAAATTTGAATTAATTCGTAACCTTTTGTAATACAATGTATTTTTTTACTTTATTTTGTTTTTAAATGATAAATATTTATTTTTTGATGTTTTTAATTGTATTTTTTACATAATCTGAATAAATAAAATTTGTAAGATTTCTTACCCCTTAATGCATACGAAGCCAAATTTGGCTTATAAACAATTTTTTTAAACAAATTAATTTAAACAAATTTTTTTAATGAAAACCGTTTTGAAACAACCCAAAGAACCCATGTAAAGCATTTTTTAATTTGTTCGTCCGCTAATATTAATTCATGCTGTAGAGGGTTAAGGGTTTTTCGGCAGTGAGTTTGCAACTGTTATAATAATATGAGTTGACAGATGAAAAACAGGTATAACTTTTTCCAGAGACGTCAGATTGTCTTGATTTTAGATTTTTTGGAATCAGCATTAAAAAATACTTTGAAATCATGTATCATATGTGTATATAATACCATAGCCTATTTTTGCTATTTTTGAAAATCTCCATTTCGCGATTAGACCTTGAACTCGCGACAAGCGGACATGAGATTTTTCTAGACTTTTGAGATATGTTATAGAATGGCAAAAGGAAGATATTGAGCAAAAAAAATTTCTACTAACATTCATTCCGAGATTTACCCCTTTTTTCTCCTTATTTGAATGTATTATTAATGTTTTTCTAAATTTTTGTTTGAAAATTAATTTTTATTTGTTACCTTCTTTGTTTTGCTTCTTTAAGTTCATATTAAATTAAAAACGCATCTTTATATTCTAGAAAATTATTTATTTTTGGCCTATATATTTCGAGGTCTTACTTGCCTCATCTTCAGGGTCTAAAAAATAATGACAATGCGTTTTAATTAACATTATATAAACAAATAATTTGAATTAAAAAATAAATTACCTTAAAATATTATTAAAAAAGATGAACTATTTTCTAAAAAGTTTTTTAGACATTTAAACAATTGAACAATCAAAAATTAACAAATAAAATAATTATAAAGTTCAACATAAAAAACAAATAAAATACTAATTTTTATATTCAAATACATGTTTAAAAAATTTGCTAACCAGGCTTACGGCGTAGCCATAGCTTTTAAATTCATTTTTGTAATTTAGTTGTTAATGTGTAAATTAAATGAATTACTTATTTACTTACATTATGGAAAGAAGTTAAAAAAAAAACAATATTTAGCTTTTTAAAAACTACATTATGCTGAGAAAAAGCACAACTACCATCCCCCATATGTTTTGGGAAGTTCGGTGGGTGCAGTTTCACTGGCACTTTCTTCACCAGCAGAACCAAATGAATCTGATTTGATTCCATCCCCTTCTTACTTGTGCTTCGTCCACGGAATTTTCATGTCCTCCATCAAGTTCTGCCACATCCCCAGTTCCACAAAGATCTCGTTGCTCTAAAAAGAAACATAGTGCATACGAGCAGAGTAATATCCTGGTTCCTTTTGGAGGTGGCAAAGTACTACCAGTTCCAGTAGTTTACTAGCGATTTTCAATGGAACGCACTTTCAACGTTTTCCATACAAATCGTATCTACTCGGGAAGAAGAGCATGAGTAGATGATAGTACTAGATTAACCAAAACATACACTATTTAGTAGACTACCACCTCCAATGGAACAGGGCTAATACTGCATCAAGCGCGATATAAAATTAAGCAAACAAATGAGTTCGATGATGGCGGTCTTTAGGCAAATGGACGCTAAGGACTTTTCCGACATTAACGTTGACATCTGACGAATTATTTGAAATTGTTCTCCTCCAGATAATTCGTTTGACAGATTTTATCAGGTGAAGAGATTTTAATTTGTTTTTATTACATGCGTAAATGGAATTTTTTGCTAAGTATTTTTTTCGTTTGACAGATTTTATCAGGTGAAGAGATTTTAATTTGTTTTTATTACATGCGTAAATGGAATTTTTTGCTAAGTATTTTTTAAATTATCTTAAAGTACACAAAAATGCGGTGGTTATTTGGTGGTTATGGTTTTTTATAGATAGCGAAAATAATCTGCCATATTTTTTCTCAGGTATGTACAAATGAACACAGTGATAATTGACTAAATTCTTGCAAATGAGGTTGTTTGAATTGTTGTTTAGGTGATTCCAGTTTTTACTGGAGCTGGCGAAAGTAAACGATGATTAATTATTACAAAAAAATGCATTTTTTTGCATTCTTTAATAACTGAAAAATTAATTAACGTAAATCAAAAAAATATTTTTAAGTTTTAAAAGTCAAACCACTTCTTACTGACAACACCAACAACAAAATTAAAATAAAACACCAAATTGGTTTGTTTATTTGCATTATGTAGGGGAAGTGGGGGCAAGACCGCCCCTTTAGTGTTTGATTATCTTAAAAACCAATAAAAAACGACTTTTAATTAAAATAAAGTCTTTATTCATTAAGTTAATTGTTGACTGTAGGAACTCTCATTATAATAAAAAAAATAAAAATTATTGAACAAAAGATAATAAGTTTTGAAGAAACATTTAACAACAATATTTTGGATTGGTACCATTTCGTGCACATATTGCACTTAATCCAACAATATTTTGGTTTGGAACGAAAACAGTTGCAGGTAGGAAGTACAAATACTATCTGCAAAGTAATCTTTCTCAGAATCATCACCTACATAATTATTTGGTGCATGTCGCTTAGCTCTTTGGAAGATTTAACGGTGAACTTCTTTTTTCACTTTTTTTAAGCTACCAGAGTTTCCAATCTGGCTCATGGGCCATATCATATTTGATGTTCCGCATTATTTTTTTTAAAATTTATCTTTATGACTCCTTTCGCAGAAAATACTTTTGAATATTCACTTTCTATTATAAAAAAAGAAAAAGTTAAGATGAAAAATCACAAAATTTACCGTAACTCTTCGGTGTCTCAACTGAACTTGCTCAAACTTACAGACGCCAAAAGGCACCTTTTTTATAGTGCAAATATTGCTAATTTTAGATAGGGTAAGCGGGGCTACATTTGACACCGGGGCACATTTGATTTTGCGTTTGGTTGAAGAAAAAAGCTAAGTTTGATTAAAAAAAAAAACTTTGTGAAATTTCGCAGTCTTTCATTAACTTTTCGCGGAGTACCACGTGTCTTCGTGTTCTCTGTATTTCTGATCTAATGTTTGACCACCACTGGTATGTAAGCGATTTCTGAACCAAACCTCACCCCCAGAGCCGGTTTTAGGGGGGGGCAGCCTGGGCCGTCGCCCAGGGGCGCAAGAATTGAGGGGCGCCGCAGGCGCCCCGAACTTTTACAAAAGTTATATAAATAACGAAGTCTTTCCAATCGATGTTTTATTTTTTTTTACATTCACAAAGGCGCCCCAATTTGTTTCTATTTTACATTTTCAACGGCGCTCGTATTGTTTGTCCTAAATGAAGGCGCCCCCCAATTTTGGGTTAATTTATTTGGCTTCCGGAAGGACAATGGTGTCCAAAATCTTCGTTCATCTTTCTTTTGAAAGACTAAAGCAATCCTAATATTCCTCCTACCAATTTAATTTTTGCAAAGGTGCCCCTATAATAATGAATAAGGAAAGAGAAGGGAGACGGACAGAATCCCGAAATTAAAAATCCAGAAAGCCCAAAATCCAGAAAACCCTCTCCCCCCTCCAGAGCACTCTAAGTCATTTCAATTAACTGTTAAAAAATCAGAGTTTCTCGGGTTTTCATTTTACATCGAACACCTCAGAGCTTTAGTTTCATCAGCGAACATCGAACACAGAGGAAATAACTCTGGTTGAAAAAGGAGCTACAAAAAACGCTTGACAACAAACCTTATACTTATAAAGGTATGTTGTTTTCGATTGGCAGTCCGGAAGCGCCTGGAATCATTAAGAAGCGTGCTGCAAGTTTTTTATTCTCCTAGTGAAAAAACAAAAACAAAATATTTGATTTTTCACCAATACAGATATTAAATTTTAGAATTGGGTGGAAGCGATTCAAAGTTTTTTATTGGATTTCAGAATGAGTGAATCATTGAGTGATTCCAATCGAAAACGACATTAATGTACCTAGTTGAAAAAGTTTTTGAAAAAATATTGTTCAAATAAAACCAACTGTACCTAATCTTTAAATGTGTTTAAACAAAAAAGTCAGAGATAAAGGTAGTCTTGTCAATTGAGCCTAAATGACATGAATAATTAATTTTTTTTAAGTTAACCTTTTTAAGTTAATACACTGCACATTTTTAATAAATGCATTAACAAGTATATGAGAGGTAAGAATAATCTGCTATTGCTTTTTTTCGTAATTTAAAAAAATTGTTTTTAGATGAATTTTTTTTAGAGGCGCCACTTGCAATCTTGCCCAGGGGCGCCGGTAGTGCTTAAACCGGCACTGTCTGTATTTTTAGTTTATTTCTTTAGCCTGTTTCAGAGCTTACTACATCAGCTATCAAAAAATGTTTGTCACTAAACTTTTGAAAATTCCACTGAATAGCTATAGGTTCAAAGTCTCTAAAACAGGAACTCTGTTAGTTTGGATGGTACTTTAGTAAATGATCAAAGACGTTTAAATGCGTTTCTGTAGGCATACAAAAACAGTTAAAGTTAAAGAGACTTATGAAAAATGTCTAACCAAACCTTGTACCTTTTGGTCCAAACAAATTTTTTGTTTTCTCTTATGAAAACCTCAACTTTAACTATACAAAATTGGAATTAGAAGACACAAACAATGTCCCTCAAGTTAGCAGAGCAAGGTCAGCAGAATATATGTTTTGGTTTTGTTATTGGATCTTTTAGTGCTAATTTAGTGCCCCAAAATTAAATTAAGTAGGTACTCCACTACTTTTAGAAAAAATTAATGTTCTGCTAACTTGATTTAAAGTAAGCAGAGCAATTACCAGAAAATGTCTTAAAATGCTAATAGAAAAATCAGGTTTAATATAGTATTTAGGTGCTAATTAAGTGCTCTACGAATTAAAAAAAAATCCAAAAAAAGTTTTTTTCCAAGAATAATTTTTTTTCTGTGATTTTCGAAAAAATTTAAGTTAAGTACCCCATTTTCCGAATAATTTTCCGAAATTTTGCATTAAGAAAAAATATTTTCATTTTCCATATATACAAATTCATGTTCTGCTTACTTGAATTTGTTTTTTTTTTTCAAAAAATTCCACTTTTTTCGAGGAAATTGGAGTTAGATAATAATTGAATGTTCGACAAATTTCATTTTAGTGCTCCATTTTTCGAGATTTTCACTGAAAAAAATATTTTTGTTTTCCATACAAATAATTTTAATTCGTGTTCTGCTAGCTTGAAATTTGATTTTCTCAAAAAATACCACTTTTTTCGAGAAAATTCGACTTAAATAAATTGAATGTTCGACTAATTTAAATTAAGTGCTTTCGAGATTTTCAAAAAAAAAATCATATTTTCCATACAAATTCGTGTTCTGCTAGGTTGAATTTTGATTTTCTCAAAAATTTAATTTTTTCCGACAAAATTCGAATTGAATAATTAAGTACTCGACTAATTTTTCGAGAAAATGGAGAACTTAATTCAAATTAGTCGAACATTCAATTATTTAAGTCGAATTTTGTCATTTTCCAAAATGTGGAATTTTTTGAAAAAAAAAACTAATTCAAGTTAGCAGAACATGAATTTGGATAGAAAATGAAAATATATTTTATTTAATGAAAATGGAAAATGGGGTACTTTTTTTCAAATTAGTCGAGCACTTAGTTATTCAATTCAAATTTTGTTGAAAAGTTGAATTTTTTGAGAAAATCAAAATTCAAGCTGGCAGAACATGAATTTCTATGGAAAATGACAATTTTTTTTTTTTTTAATCTCGGGAAGTTCATCGGAAAATGGAGCATCTAAGTCCAATTTCCTTGAAAAAAAGTGGAATTTTTTTGAAAAAGAAACAAAGTCAAGTTAGAAGAACATGAATTTGGATAGAAAACGAAAATATTTTTCGGAAAATGGGGTATTAATTCAAATTAGTCGAGCACTTAACTATACAATTCAAATTTTGTTGAAAAAAGTTGAATTTTTTGAGAAAATCAAAATTCAAGATGGCAGAACATGAATTTGTATGGAAAATGACAAAATCACAAAAAAAAAAATTATTTTTGGAAAAAAAAATTTTTTAATTGTTTTTTAAGCACTTAATTAGTACCTAAATATTATACCAAACCCGATTTTTCTACTAGCAGTTTAAGGCATTTTCTGGTAATTGCTCTGCTAACTTTAAACCAGAATATTAATTTTTTCCAAAAGTGGAGCACTTAATTCAATTCTGGGGCACTTAATTAGCACTAAAAGCCTAGTACGCAGATCGAGAAAAAACAAATTTTATCTGTACAATTTTCATCTCTACAAAACATTTTTTAATCCTGCGCAAAATTTTTATCTGTACAATTTTCATCTCTACAAAACATTTTTTAATCCTGCGCAAAATTTTGAAGTTGGAGTAATAACATAGGCCCTAGGGTAAACTGCCATTGGCACCTTAAGCGAATGTAGCACCAACTTTAGTTCGCAGTTTTTTCCGTATATCTTAAAACTATTATTAATAGCTTAAAACTATTATAAATACTTTAATTAATTACTTTTTTTTTGTTATTATCAATATCTCGTTTGGTAAGAATATGCCAAAAAAGGCGGGAAGAGTGAATTTTTTAACAAAAAAATAAAAATATGTAGGTGCCAATCACATAGGGAGTGGCAACAATAGGGCAATTTATTTTTCTATCAAGTTTTTTCTTTTCTTTCAAATTAAATTAATTTTTTTTTGTTTTTGATTTGATTCCGAGCTGTATTTGCTTCGTCTTCACTTTTCAAGTATTTTATTAAAGAGTGCACCTTAATTTTGTTTGAATTTTTTTCAATTTTGCTTTATTTTTTTCCTTGTCACAATTTTTGCCGGCAGAATAATTCTTCGAACATTATTTGTCCGCCCAAAATTAAGTGGAGACTTTTTCTTTACAGCGGCTCCAAATATTTAAATTTTGCGCGTGAACTGCGTACCTACTGCTTGGAAAAATATTCAACACAAAATTTGTCCCGAGAAAAAATTTGTATGAGAAATAAAATTCCCGATCTGCGTAGGTACTAGGCTTAAGATGCAATAACAAAACATATGTTCTGCTGATTGCTCTGCTAACTTGAGAGACATACACATTAGGGTGTGTCAAAATGGTAAAGTATGGAATTTTCAAATGTAATAGCTTTTAAAAGTTGCATTACTTACCAAAAAAAATCCTGCGTTTACAATTTTGATTTTAATTAATATCTTTGGCTCGCTCAAAATATAGGAAGAAATCGAAGAAATTTGAATTTTTAGAGATTTTTTAAATAAATGTTTTTTTTTTTTTTTAATTGCGCTGTTTGAATACAAAGACAAATATATTAAATACATATCTTTATAACAAAAAACTTTTAAGCTTATATTTGTTGGAATTAAACACTTAGTAAAGAAGCTGCGAAATAATATGCGAAGAAAAAAATCATTTTTTTCATATAAAATGGTTTTTTTCCTTACAACTTCAACCGATTTGAGCGAGCCAAAGACGAACGATAGTATAATTTTTTTTACATATTACCTATTAAACCTAAGACCCTAATAAAACTGTTGACCACTATTACATTGCAAACTTAGGGTACAGAATTATTATACTTACAATAATTTTTTTTGTTTTGCTACATTTCAACATTAAAAAAAATAATGTTAAAAAAAAAAAAAAAAAAAAAAAAAAAAAAAACATCCATGGGGGTAAGCCTTGTCGTGGCGAATGGGCTTACGGTGACTACTACTATGAAGCTAAGAGCTATGCGATCGCGAAACTTGTTTTCGCAGAAGGGCCTCCCATGGTCGACAGGTCGAAGCGGATTAGTCTGTGGCTACTAATTACCCCCAATAGTGTCAAAAATTTTACACGGGGTTAACTATTTAACGCAATTCACACACGGCCTTCAAATAAGATGATGCACACATTAAATTTCACCACCTTAAAATAAGGTGATATCCGCTTATAATAAAGTAATTCCACTTAAACTCAGTTAAATTTAATGTGAACTTCATCTTATTTTAATGTAAATGTGCATCTTAAAATAACAGACCAAAATAAAATTTTTAAAATTATAGCCACACTTTAGCCTTAGTTACAGTTTATCATACTCATTTCCAACAGTGAAATAGCACAGTGGCAAGGCACTGGCCTAGTAACCCAACAGTTGTAAGTTCGATCCCCGGTGGCTGCCAGTTTTTTTTTTAATTTGCGCATTCAAGATAATGTGACTTGTCACTTTAATTTAAGGTGATGTCACCTTAATTTAAGGTGAAAGTCATCTTAGCAAAAAACCATGCAGAAATCCGCTTAAATTAAGGTGCGATCCGCTTAATTCTATTTGGTCTGTTTTCTCCGTGAACTTGGACAAAGAAAAAGTTAATGCATTCATCTCTGTTATGAGAAATTATCTGTGCGAAACCATCAGCAGACTACAAAACGAAGAGTGCAGAGTACAAAATATGTGAGACTCTTTGCAAAGAACTTGCTTGGTGAAGGCGAGGTCACTGCTAGGAACATCTAAAGAAAACTACCAACGGGAAAAAGAAACATGGTGGTGGAGCGATGAAGTCAAAGCAGTGATATCAAGCAAAAAGACCGCTTTCCAAGCTGGGTCCAAATGCCCACCTCATAATAGAGATGAGCGCTACAAGAAGGAAGCAAAGAAGAAATGCGCCCAGCATAAAGCAGAGAGTACGGAAAGCATGTATCTCGAGCTTGGGAAAATATCTGATCTAGCTGCTGATGCAAACCAGGCTCTCCAGGAACTGCGACATGCTATGCTGAACAAGGGTGCAGCCATCTTCAAAATTGCCGCACAAAGGAGAACGAATGCCCAGGAAATTCGCTCACCAAAGTTCATTAACGATACTCAAGGCCTACTTCTTGTGAATGACGACGAAATTCTTCACATTGTGACGAATTCCTAAATGAGCAATTTCCCAGGATATACTTTCCAACAGCCGAACCTAATTTAGAAGAAGTACCCGACCTTACAGTCGAAGAAGTTAGCGTGGCGGTGAAAAATTCCAAGAATGGAAAAGCCATTGGCCAAGACGAAATACCCTCTGAGTTCTGGAAGAAGATGGGGGACATTGGGTCTAAATGGCTCACGATTCAATCTCCAAACTCATTAGCGGTGACCAAATGCCAAATAAGTGGAGAGAAAACTACCTTCTTCCAATCTACAAAGGAAAGGGGGGCACCCGAAACTGTGATAACAACCGATCGATTCAGCTGATGTCACACACCATGAAGATCGTTGAGCGGATTTTGGATGGCCGACTACGAAAAATAATACGGCTGTCTGATGACCAGTGTGGGTTTGTCTCGGGTAAATCAACCACAGATGCCATACAGTAGAGCTGTAGCAAACCGTATGTATTCGTTACTTAAATGCGGGTATTCACTTCAGTAACGAGTAACGAAACGTTACTGCCCAAATAATTTCGTTACTCGTATGTTTCGTTACTAGTACTGAACAAGTAACGAAACATGCGAAACATACGAAACGTGCGAAACGTGCGAAACATACGAAAAATACGGAACATACGAGTAACGACGATACTCCAATTCCAATACCAATTTGGAAATGCGAAACGAAAACAAAATGGTACACTGCATTTGTCGTGTGCGCATTATTTCGCATCTCGTGTCGGTTCGGTATCATCATTTATGTATTTTATGATTTTGTTGTTCTGTTTTTGTGTATGTTTATCAAAAGGGGTAAATAAGAATTCTGTTTCTTTCTCTTTCGTCCCTGTTTTTTATGGACATGTGCGTGTGGAGTGAATTATGTGAAAGTGTGTTTGAGTGTAGTGTAGATACATTCCAATTAGAATACCAATTTGGATAGGTATACGAAATGTGAAACAAAAACAAAATGGTACACTGCATCTGTTGGGGCGTAGCCGTACTTGTATTCTGTTTTCTCCTTTTTTCCTTTTGTAATTAATAAAAAGAATTTTTCTTTTCCTTTGTTTGATTTGTTTAATTTATTTTATTCTTTAGTTTGATTCAAACAAATAATTACAATTTTGGTTTTATTCGTGGTTTAAAGTTTTTGTTTTTTTTTTCTTTTGATTTCAAGAAGGTACTACTTTCGTGCTTGTGTGTGGTGAGGTGGTTTCTGACATGAGTGACGACAACTTTGAATGAGAATATGGAATGAATGTGATTGAGTGAAATGATTGAATGGTTTTTTATTTTAGGTTGGCTGCAATGACAATTTTTAAGTTTGGATCGGGAGGAAACGAAACATGGGCGTGTTCGTATATTCTTATTTGAATCTTGAATTGTTTGGTTTCTTAATTATGTTAGTTATGATTCTATTTAACTATATCTGGTAAAAACTTTATTCAGCACCGGCACATTCATATCTTAAAAAAAAAAATTACTTTTAGGTACATCGAAAATCTGATATTGAAAGCAGATTCTTGAAAACTTTACTCTTTGCTAAGCTAGTTGAGCTAGAGAATATTTGTATACCATTTTAAAAAAGATTTCTTGTAATTCAAAATCTTGCATTATTAAATTTTTAATGTCGTTTTTACTTTTAATATATGTATATTAAAAAAAAAAAAACAACCAAAATAATAAGTTCTTAACGTAAATCGTGAGACATAACAAAAATACCAAATGTAGGAAATATACGAAATATACGAAACATACGAAATATACGAAATATACGAAGCATACGAAGCATACGAAACATACGAAACATGCGAAACATGCGAAACATACGAAATATACCTAAAGTAACGAAAGTAATGAGTAACGATATCGTTGATGCGGGTACTAGAACCAAAAGTAACGTATACATGCGGGTACTCATTTTGTCGTTACTTTTACAGCCCTACCATACAGTGTTTAAGAATCCGAATGGAAAAACACCGTGATTCCTCAAGGGATTTGCATATTGTGGTAGTTGATTTCGAAAATTCATTCGATAGACAACCACGAGATCTGATAAGGGTGTCCTTGAGACAGCAAGGGGTTCCGGAAACCTACGTGCGGATGATCATGGACATAAACGAGGAAGTAAAAACGAAGGTAGAATGCCCGCAGGAGTCACCGAAGAGTTCCCAATTAAAGTCGGTGTGCACCAGGGAAGCGTCCTGAGTCCTTTGCTCTTTATCACGCTCCTTGACTTTCAGCTTGAAGGAAAAGTGACGGATCCGAAAGTGAATCAGTTATTCTTTGCTGATGATGGAGCCATCTTAAGTGAAGATCCAATATCCTTGCAACGAGCACTTGATGTATGGGTGGATGTTCTAGGGGGAAGTGGATACCGCATTAGCGCGAAAAAAACAGAATATCTATGTTGTCCATTTTCTGATCCAGGCGGCCCTATTCCGGACATCTATTTGAATGGAACAATTGTACCCAAACGTTAAAATATGTATCTTGGATCTATGTTCAACAACAACGCGTCTTGTGATAACGACATCAACCATCGCATAAGTGTAGGGTGGATGAAGTGGCGAGAAAACTCTGCCATTTTTTGTGATAGAAAAATGCCCCCTAATTTGAAACGAAAGCTCTATACTGCAGTTGTTCGCCCAGCACTTCCCAACTAACAATTTATCAATTACACAAGGGTCTAACGAAGCTGTTTCGATTTTAGAAATATTGCTTGTATACGACCATAGAGAAGAGTCATATGCAAGTTGATTGGAGAGACTCATAACATGTCTTTAATGCCTTATACAAACAAGCAACATTCAAAATTTGAAAATTTGTATTATTGTTGCAGGCTTTTATTTTTATTTAGAAACTTTGAGCAGACTTGTCGAGGGATAGTGAAAGTCTAAACGAGGTATATCCCAAATAGAATAAAGAAAACAAAATATTTTTTTTGTTTTCATTTTTATTTTTTTTTTATTTTTGTAGGTATATTACATTTTATTTTTTAATTTTCTTCTTTGCTGTCCCAAGTTTTGCTTCTGAAATTAAATGTCCAAACACAATTATATTGAGAAAAAAACTTCTTACTTACTTGACGCATTTTGCGGGATTTGAACCTCGTACATCCTGATTGATAGTCCGGTACCTTACGCATCGAGCTCCTCAGGTATATAAAAAAAAAGTTTCAAATTTGGACTAGTTGAAACTAGAGCTTCCTTAGGGCTTCGATTTAACTTCCTGATGAGTTGCACTATGTTAAAGAATATGGTGACCATTTGTGTGTTTTTTTTTTCAAAGTTATTATTTTTGGTTATTCTCTGTTTTTTTATCTTGTAAAAAAATATTTAATAACACTTAATAATATTATATACTGTTTGTCAAACCATATCATTATTGACAAGATGAAAGAGAATAACATTTTACTCAAGATCAATTTTTTCTGGAGCAGAAAAAAATATCTGAAAAATTCGGTTTTTCTTAGAGGTTTTTTAATCAATCCTCTTGGCTTTTTCTCAAAAGTTAGGAGAATTAGCTTTGTTTTGAACTAAGATAAAAAATCTTATTTCAATATGAACTCCAAATTGGTCAGTAAACCATTTTTTATATAATAGCCCAGTCATTTTAGTCATTTTTAAGCCCAATCTGCGGAAAAATTCCTACTGGGCTGAATTTTGGTATACAGCTTAATGACGGCTTTGTTATGAAGATGTGAAAAATCGACATTGATATCGTGTCCGCGTTAAGAGTTATAGGGGTCAAAAGGTCACAAAAACTGGTTTTCACGATTCTCAGCAAAACGGTTTGGATTATGACGATTACAACTAAACTTCAACTTTTTGAATCGTTATACCTAAGAAACCTATATATAATAATCTGGTCTACAATTCTTGCATTGAAAATTTTTTGATAAGACTTACCGTTTTGCTGAAAATCGTGAAAAAGTTTTTGTGACCTTTTGACCCCTATAACTCTTAACGCGGACACGATATCAATGTCGATTTTTCACATCTTCATAACAAAGCCTTCATTAAGCTGTATACCAAAATTCAGCCCAGTAGGAATTTTTCCGCAGGTAAAACCTAAAATTACTGGACTATAACTATTTTATTACCGATATGAAAAGATTCACTTTTTCATTTATTTCTCTATAACAATGAATAAGGAAACCAAAAATGGTCACCATAATGGCTCTTATCCAAATATTTCTATTTCGCATGAGTTTGCCTGACTGCTTGTACTCACTTTCACAGGGCTTCAAGAAATAAAATTAGGGAGCCTAACTTCGCTTAGGCAAACTTAAAATATTAAATGCTTTTTACAATGTTTTGCTTGTACTTAAAGGACTTCTACAAATATAAATAAATATCCATTAACTTCGCTAAGGCAAACATATAAAACTAAAAGCTTTTCACGCATGCGCCTGAAATTGAACTTCTTTTTTCTCACACAGAGATGCAAAATATACAATTATGTAAGTCGTTATATGTGCCCTTAATTATGAAAGTGGACTAAGTCACTCCTAAAAATGCCATCAAATCTAGCCTAAAAATAATTATTATTTAATGGATAAAGCTTATTTGAAAGCGAAATTGCAGTTAATAAACTTCTTTATTGCTCCTCTAGTGATTTCATAAAAGAAATATAATTAAATCGTTATAAGAAAATTATTATGTAAGTTTTTCTTTAAACAATGCAAAAAGTGACTTAGTCCACTTTCATAATCATGGGCACATATTTGAAAGCGATATTAAACATATTTTGTATTATTTTCAATCAAAAACAATGATTCAACAATTTTTTCATTCAAATATTAAAATGGAGTAAGATTAAGATTAAGATTAGGGTGAGAGGTGGGAATAATTCGCCTTATCACTGCGGCCTCTGATGGGCCTATCGTGATGTCCTCTTTTTAGAGTTCACGTAGAAATCCTGAGTTTAGAAAACTTAGTATGTTTTTGGGTGAACTAGCGGCAATGTTTTCCGCTTCGAGATAATACCCTCCGAGGTGACGTCGACGTGTATTGATTAAGCAATTACAGTGACACAATATGTGTTCTGCTGTTTCTTCGTCTTCGTTACACATTCTGCAGGTATCGTCTTGTGTAATGCCCATGGTCTTGAGATGTTTTTTTACTGAGCAGTGTCCAGTAAGGAAGCCTGTGGTTATGCGAATCTGACTCCTGGTGAGTGTGAGGAGTTGTTTCGTTCTGGCGTGGGAGATGTTTGGTATAAATTTTTTGGCTTGTCTGTTACCTTCCGTATGCGTCCAGTAATGATTAGCCATATCTCTTAGCCATTTATTAATGTGATGTTTTGCAGTGCTTGTTGGTATGCCACAGAATGGTCTTGGCATCATGAATGTAGATGCGGAACCTTTTCTGGCTAGTGTGTCTGCTATTTCATTCCCAACGTGACCGCTGTGACCAGGTATCCAAATGAGTTGAACTCTGTTTGTACTGGCAAGCTGGTGTAGAAGTTGTGTACAGTCCCATACCAGCTTTGAGGTGACTTCATTGCTCCTAAGAGCTTGGAGTGCGGCCTTGCTGTCAGAGAGAATATAAATTTTTTTGTTTATTACAGCTCTGTTTAGGTTTTCTCTGAGGCAGAGTTCAAGCGCGAATATCTCTGCTTGGAATACGGAATTGAAGCTGTCCATGCTCTGGTGCAGATAAGTTTTGGTGTTCATTCCGAATACTCCGGCCCCAACACCTTCATTTGTTTTGGAGCCATCTGTGTACCATACATGAGACTCGCTATTGAAGATGGGTCTGTTCTGTTCCCATTCATGTCGTTAGGGGAATGTGACCTTATAGTTTTGGGTGAAGTTATATCTTGGGAGACAATTGTCTACTAGAGATATTTTCAGTAATTCTTCCCTATTTAATTCAGTGAGAATATCAGAGTGGATTATCTTGGAATTAGAGTTATCTTCTGCGATGAGCCTGTAGCCGTTGACCATGGCTTCTTTCTTTAGTAGGAGATGGAGTGGTGGTAGATCTGTGATAACTTCTAACGCTGCTGTGGGGGCTGTTCTCATTGCTCCTGTAATATTTATACAAGCTAGTCTTTGTAGTTTATTGAGCTTGGCTTGTACTGTTTTTTGTTTTGTTTTATGCCACCAGACCGGTGCAGCGTATGTTATAATTGGTCTGGCAATGGCTGTATAGAGCCAGCGAGAGATTTTGGGGTTGGCACCCCAGTTTTTACCAGTTAGACATTTGCTGGTCCATAAGGCAGTCCTGGCTTTGTCAATGGTTTTCTGTATATGAGAGTTCCAGTTGAGTTTTTCGTCTAGGGTAACCCCTAGATATTTAACTTCCTTTGAGAATTCTATCGCTTCACCGAAAAGAGTAGGCTTTATAAGTTTGTGTTTATTTCTTTTTTTGGTGAAGGCGACTATGGTACTTTTTTTAGGGTTGACATTAAGTCCAACTTTTAGGCACCAGTTTGCGACTATATTGAGTGCTCTTTGTAGAAGATTCGAGATCGTGTCTTCGAATTTACCTTTAATGAGGATCACAATGTCGTCAGCATAGCCCTGAACATAAAATCCAGCATTGCTAAGTATGACAATCAGTTCATTAACTACAATGGACCACAGAAGTGGGGAGAGAACCCCGCCTTGAGGGCATCCTTTTGCAGCTGTGATTCTGATTTTGTCATTGCCCAATGTAGCATTAATTTTCCTGTGACTGAGCATATGTTGAATCCATCTGCATGTGGTAGGATCTACCCCTGTGCTGAGGATGCAGCGTTGTATTTGAGCATAATCAGTGTTATCGAAAGCACCCTCAATGTCTAGGAAGCAACCTATTGCAGTCTCTTTGTCGTTAAGGGATTTATCAATCCGCATTGTTAATTCCTGAAGAGCAAGCGTGGTTGATTTTCCTGGCTGGTAGGCATATTGGTTGTTGTGAAGAGGTGTTGTTTTCAATGGCCCGTCCCTGATATGCCTGTCTAGTATCTTTTCCATTGTTTTCAGGAAGAATGAGGTAAGACTAATTGGTCTGAAGGATTTAGCTTGGTCAGTTGGTCTTCGTCCTGATTTAGGAATGAATTTGACCGTTACTTCTTTCCAGCTTGTTGGTAAGTAACCCCATGCGTAGCTTGTTCTAAATATGTTTATTAGCATAGGTGTGATTAACTCATTTCCTTTCTGAAGGAGTGCTGGAAAGATTCCATCTTCTCCGGGAGATTTATATGGGTCGAAGGAATTTATTGCCCATTTTATATTTCCCTCATAGAACATATCCCTTGCTCTTTTCCAATCCTCTCTGTTTGGTCTGGTAAGCCTGAACTGGGGAGAAGGACTAGATAGATCTGAGGGTATGACTACAGAGTTTGGAAAGTGAGTGTCCGTAAGGATTTGTAACGTATCTGGACCATTTTCCGCACGCGTGCCATCCGTGTTTTTTAAGAGACCAATATGATTAGTGTGCTCTTTAGCGAGAATTCTGTGGATGCGAGCGCTGCTTTGTATATCAGATAGATCATTGCAGAACTTTTTCCATGATTCTCTTTTGGCTCTTCTAATCTCTGTATTGTAGTTGGTTAGAGAAGTGCGGTATGAGGTCCAGTCTCCATTGCGCTTGGCTTTGTTGAATAGTTTTCTGGTCAGCGTTCTTAGCTTTGAGAGCTTGGCATTCCACCATGGTGTTTTTCGTGTGCCTGATTTCGTTTTCTCTGGGCATGCGTTATGGTAGGCAGTGGTGATTGTTGCATTAAGACTGTTGCAGCTTATTTCTAGGCTGTCAATGTCTCTGATGCTGTTTGGACAGTTTCTGATCGTTTGCGAGATTTCTAGGCAGTAGTCGTCCCAGTTCGTCGCTCTAGGTTGTCTGTACGTTAAGGGGAGTTTTGATTCTATACATATATCAAAGCAAATTTGCCGGTGATCTGACATTGATGTTTCAGTCGAAACATGCCAGTTTTGTATAGCATTACCTATGAATGAAGTGGATAGGGTGAGATCAAGGACTTCTTCCCTGATTCTGTTCATGAAGGTAGGGCTATTCCCATAGTTTAAGATTTCAAGATTATTTTTAAAAATGAATTCTAGAAGGTACTCACCCCTTTTGTTTATGTTGGAGCTGCCCCATACAGTGTGATGGGCGTTAGCATCACAACTAATGATGATTTGCCGGCCTGTTCTGCCACAGTAGTCTATAAGATCCTGCAGTGGTGTGAAGCTTAGGTCGGCAGAATCCCCTGCCAGGTAGGCTGAGCAGATGACAGCTTCTGACCTACCCTCCGAGGTCCGCAGCTGGATGATAGCTGCTACCATGTCCTTGTTCGTGTACTGTGGAATAGGAATGGTTATTATAGATTTATTTATCATAATGCAAGCTCTAGGTCTACCTTCACTACTAGAATCATAAATTAGCTCACCTGATAGGCCTTTTATCTGGTCTTTCACTATGTAAGGTTCCTGGATAAAGGCTATATCAAGGTGTTCCTTATTGAATCTGTGGCTTAGTACTGCCGAGGCAGCCTTCGCATGCTGCAGATTAATTTGGATACACCTCAATCCCATGGTTATTGTTGAGCGGGTTTACTGGCAGGAGCGCCAGTATCAGTTCCAGGTGCCGCGATAGAGTTATCCCCAGGGGTCTCGTCGGTCCGAGATAAGTCTTCAGACGTCTTAGACTTCCTGGGGTTGGCAACTTCTACCGTTGACCCACTGATTGTAGGAGCATCTGTGTTTGCTTCCTCTGTTGTTGCAAGGTCCTTAGAACTATCGCCCTTGTTGTTTCCTTGCGTGCCAGTGCCTTCCTGTCTTGAGTTTGCCTTGATCCTAATTTGGATCTGAGAGAAATTCAAGAACAGTTTGCGCTTTTACTTCAGAATGGAGTCCTTGGATTTCTCATCGACAGAGAAAGTGACGTGATAACCGCCACTTTTTTCTTTGATGATCCTGAGGACTCTCCATCCTTTGGTGTTTAAATCGGTGTTTTGTTTTCCAAGCCGATTTAGAAAAATGTCTTTGGTGAGATTTTCATCTTCCGGGACATAAGTAACGCAAACGTGTTGCTTGGGTATGTCGTTGCCCTGAGTGACACGTAGTTTTGCGTCCTTCCATGGCTTTATTTTTTCTGCCGTAGACATGAGCCATTTTTTGGTCTCTGTGTCGTGACAGGTAAACGAGAGCCATCCGTCTCTGTCCGAGACGGCTACAAACTTAATCGCTGGACAGTTTTTATCTGCTTTGTCCATTTCTTCCAGAAAAAGGATGGAGAAAGTGCATAATCGCGACCTTACATTGGGCTGTGGCATCCCGATAGGAGCCCCCTGATGTGCTTGGTCGTGATTGATTAACTTCTTTTCCATGGTTGGATCCAGTTTTGGCGGCACTGCTGGGCTTGTCTTTGCTGGTATTAGGGCTGAATCTGGTCTTCTCGTGAGCACGATGCTTCTTCGAGGCTGCTCCTGCAGGGGAGTTGTCAGCTGACCGTTCCCTTTTGCCCTTGTTTGTTGGCTGCACTCATGTGCCTGCCTTCTTGTCTGCTAGTATTTTAGCGTATCTAGCCTTTTCTCTGCGCCTGGCTTCTTCGGGCTCAATGCCGTCTCTTATCTGCGCAGCTATACGTCGCTTCTGAGCCCCAGTGAAATAATCTTTCTGCTGGGGCTTGTTGACGTGTTCGTTACCCTCAATCATAGAGCTTGGACCATGTGGTACCTGAGCATCTAGATTGCCCTTTGCATTGGGAACGGGCACGGCTCCTGTATATGGCGGTGGTTCGACGAAATCCACGTCCATATCAGTCCCTGGTGAGCGGAGTAGAGCTTCTTCATCTGACTCCGTTATTGCGTTGTCAATCAGTAAATGATTTTTGTTTTTGGTTTTGTTTTGGTTTGTGTTTTTTTGTTTGTTTGTTTCCATTTGAATCCCACGAGTATGGCGAGAAATATAAGGTCAACTATCTACAGAGCTCCCATGTAGACGTAAGGCTAGTTACTATGCGAGGTCGCCCGATATCGCATAGGGACAGTACGTTCGCGATGCACATGTTTTGTTCCCTGCACCATTCAGTCCTCGGCACGTATTCCAACTACCTTGACTTGGGAATTTTTGTTTGTGGAGGGTAAGGGAAGGTAAGTTGAGTAGGGAAATAGGAAAGAAGGGGGGAGGGGTAGAGGAGGGGAGGGGATGGCTGCATCTTAGCTTCGAATCTCCTCATAGGGAATGTTTTAGTCCCAAGAGTCATTGACCTCTACTAAGCCTCCGCACCGCGACAAGGTGTACAGCCCCGCAAGAGGTAAAATGGAGTAACTATAACATAACATCTATTTTGTGGAATATTTGTTTAAAAAGGCAAAACCGTTTAAATTTGAAATTCAACGCAATGTTTTTTTTTATAAGAACATCAAGACTCATATATCGTCCCACTGCGGCTCAAATCAGTATGGAAATTATAATAACCGCGGAGCCGATTGCATATGTATTGGTATCTTCACCACAATTTCTCCTTCGACTTTATGTTCATACACAAAAAGTTGCAAATATGTGTGAGTGCAACCTCGTTTTTCCTCGTATTTCGCGTTTTAAGGTCGGAGTGTCTTTTCTGAGCTCGGTTTACTTGCTTGAAGGGTAAAGATAAAATACTGTCTCTTGCTAGCAGGCAATGTGTGTTTATGAATACTAGCCGACCTCAAAATTCGTTTGAAAATTTCTTTATTTTTTTTTATTTGCAACAATTTTGAACACAATTATACCAAAATAGTTTCTTCATTTTGTATAGTATTTGTTGTTGTTTGTTGACAAAATACACAGGAATATATAATATACCTACTTTTTGATATATTTTAAACCTGATTTAGATATTGTTGAACTACGTTTTAACTACGCTCAACTACGTAAAAAAAGTATCGAAAAAGAAAATGCAAAGTGTAATCGCCTTAAGGGTATTGTGTTTGCACCTTGCATTTTGCGATTCAATTCAACCTGTTTCATATTCCATTCGTTCAAATTCCACCATTCAATCATTCAACCTCCACCAACTTCACTCAAATTTGTCATTCACACTTCATTTTTTTTTTCATTTAGCTTGTAGAAGTTCAAATTTCCGGAAGGGAGAGGGCGTTATTTATCGCACTTCCAGTTGGAATGATATTTGTGGTATTCAGTTTTCCAGGAAAATTTTAGTGAATGCGTATCATGGTATAAAAAGAGAAGGTATGATCATTAGAAAAAACTCAGTATCGAGAACTGTCAAAACTTATGGCTACTTAAGGTTTTGACAGCCCAGCCCATTGAAATTGTTGTTGTAAACAAATTTGTCTTGGAAATTGTTGTTGCTTTTGACTTTGCCAAATGCCAAACGTCAAAACCTTATTACCCCATTTTGTAAGATGGCGGCTCTAATGATCATACCTTGTCTTTTTATACCATGAATGCGTATAGATATTTATTAGAAATTAAAGATAGGTTCACATTTATTAAAGGTGCGTTCAGGTGTTGACCTTCACAGTATACAGTAGTAAAAAGGTAAACCGTGGTACTGTGTGGCAGTGAAATTTTAAGCAAAACATCCCTTTGAAAGTGAGAATCGACATTTTTTAATCAAACAAATCAATTCTTAAATCTTTACCACACCAACTGCGTCGCACAACAACGTTTTTTTTAAATAAATTTTATCTTCTTCGCTGGCTATAGGTCTTGTTTCGATTTTATCTAAACTTCTTTGTCGACGTTTCACGTGTGCTTTGCTTACACGCTTCTTCAGGACTAAGAAAAAATAATTCTAAAAAAATGCTAAAACGTATAGAATAAATACTTATCTTTAATCTTTTGATCTCTTAGTCCTGAAGAAGCGTGTAAGCACACGTGAAACGTCGACAAAGAAGTTTAGATAAAATCGAAACAAGACCTATAGCCAGCGAAGAAGATAAAATTTTTTTTTATTTATATATTTCTTTTTTTGTATTGCTGGATTAAGTACTTATAATTCTTATTTTACCTTTTTGTTTTGCTTCTTTAATTCCGTTAAAACGCAACTTTTATTTTTATATTATCGATATATTTCGAGAGCCTTTTTGCCTCATCATCAGGATAAAATTTATTTAATAAAGAAAGGTCACGGAATAAGGCATAAGAACGTTTTTTTTATGTTAAAGCCATAACTACAATGCCCTAAAAAGTGAAAAAGTGGGAAATTTACAAAATTAAATTTTTTTATTTCTTTAGATAAAATCGAAACAAGACCTATAGCCAGCGAAGAAGATAAATTTTTTTTTTAATTTATATATTTCTTTTTTTGTATTGCTGGATTAAGTACTTATAATTCTTATTTTACCTTTTTGTTTTGCTTCTTTAATTCCATTAAAACGCAACTTTTATTTTTATATTATCGATATATTTCGAGAGCCTTTTTGCCTCATCATCAGGATAAAATTTATTTAATAAAGAAAGGTCACGGAATAAGGCATAAGAACGTTTTTTTTATGTTAAAGCCATAACTACAATGCCCTAAAAAGTGAAAAAGTGGGAAATTTACAAAATTAAATTTTTTTATTTCTTTCTAGCCCTATTTGGTTTTGGAAATTTTTTTGGAAAAAACTACAAAAATTGTTTTTGAAACCAAAAAATAGGCTTTCTGCATTATTATTTTTAATTTTGTGGTCGTAAAAACTGTCACAAAATGAGTTTGAAAATTTTTTGACTTTTTGCAACCTTAAAAGTAAAAAAGTGTGGAATTTACATAAGTAAAAATTTTTATTTCTTTCTGGCAATATTTGTTTTTGGAAAAAACCGCAAGAAATTTTTTTTTTAAACCAAAAAATAAGCTTTTTGCATCATTACTTTTTTTTGACGTCGTAAAACTGTCACAAAATGAGTTTGAAATCTATCACTTTTTGATTTTTTGCAAAAAGTGGCCGTTTTAATTATTCCTATAAAGCCGTAACTTGGCTTAAAAAGTGAAAAAGTACAAAAGTGAAAATTTTCAAACGCATTTTTTTATGGTTTTTCGGGCTAGAAAATTAATTAGTTTTTTGATATGCTAAGCAAAAAGAGGGTAATGTAAAGGCACAAAAGTACGGGAAAATTACATAGATTTTATTAAATGGGGTCTGGGAAAAAATTAATAAATGCATTGTGACTTCAGGACTCGAAAAAGTATCAAAACAAGATGCAAAAACCATATTTTGCACAATCGCCCCTAGAGTCATTTGGCCGTTATTTTGATATTTATAAAAATTTTACTTTTCGTAATCAGTGCAACTAGCTCTACTAATTAATCGTGATGGGTCTCCGCCCGCGTATATTTTGAGTTTTAGACAGTGTAATGAATTGCGGAATGACCCTTTTTGTTACTCACGTATTCTTTTAAAATATTTTATCCAATTAATATGTGGTAACAGAATAGGCTAATGTTAAATTTTTTAATGATGTGAAATTTTTTAAATGGCGGTGTAGTTCAGGATTATAGTAATATCCTGTGCTCCCATCGGGCGACCAACTAACTCCTACAGTTTTTACCGATTGGGCTGAAATTTTGTTTGGAGCTTAAAAATACTATTCTCTAGTGAAGAACGTAGGATTTTTTTGAAATATTAGTTTTTAAAGAAATGGCATTAGTTTAAAAAAATTATTTCATTCCAAAAACAAAATTCGTTGAAAAAAAGACCATAAAATCGTTAAATTTTAATATTTCAAAAAAATTCTACGTACTTCACTAGAGAATAGTATTTTCAAGCTCCACACAAAATTTCAGCCCAATCGGTTAAAAACTGTAGGAGTTAGTTGGTCGCCCGATGGGAGCACAGGATTTTACTATCATCCTGAACTACACCGCCATTTAAAAAATTTCACATCATTAAAAAATTTAACATTAGCCTATTCTGTTACCTATTAATATACTTAATTAAACTAAGCAAACACCAAAAGAAAATAATATTTCTTCTTTGTTTTATACGCTGATGAATATGACGCTCGATTTCATGGTTTACAAGGTGTTATTACCCCTTAATAAGCAGGGCTATATTTGTGAAAGATTTGAATTATTTTTTTGAGGTTTTTTTGAGTGGGTTTTTATTTTTTAGACTTTTAGTAATTTACATCTTAATATGTATATCAATTATAAAAATTCAAATACAATGTTATTTACTAAGTCAAAAATATCTTTTTACCTAGATCATTTGAAAATTATCAAAATAATTTCCGGTGGTTTAGACAGAAAACACAAAATCTTGAGTGGTAATAGTACTATGGAATTGATATACAATGGTAATATCCTAAGAATAAGAAGTACTGGAATGGGTGTTTATCACATTTACAGTGTAACATTTCAGCTTCGATTAAGGTATTAAAAAAGCTACATTTCAGCTTCTTTTAAACTTTAGTAAGGTTGTTGAGCATGAAAAAAGGAGAACGTTATACAATTTTGACCCTCTATAAGAAGCTTAAACAAGAAGCTTTACCGAAGCTTTGAGATTTGACAGATAGCTTCGGAAGAGCTTGTATAGCTCTTTAATACATGTCTTATCGAAATTTAAAAAAAAACAACTACAAAAACATAAAAAATTCTTTTTTAACTGGTTTTCATTTGATTTTAAATCAGGAATTTTATCATTTGATCTGAAATTATATATATTATTTCATTTGTTTTAAGTATATCTATTTATAATAATTTTAAAAGTATATAATTTTTTTACCACACCCAGGAATCGAACTACGTATCAGCTTGGTGGCAGTCCGCCAATCTACCCACTCGCCCATCCTAGTATATTTATTAAAGAAGTCAAATACAAAGAATTAAAACAAAAGTGTAATTCAAATTCAAAAACCCTTTAAAATCATTCATTCACTCAATTTTTAAATTAAAAAGTGAGAAAATAAGTCTTAGTTATTGAAAAACAAAAAAAAAAACAGTATAAATTGCTGTGTAAAATTGTGCAAAAGGTATTTTTATAACCATTCAGAGACCCTTTCCTTTCAAAGGTGAGTACACTCTTTATTTTGCAACATAAATGGATGTAAAGTGAATTTATTAATATTTAGAATAATTTAATCGTAGAATAATTTAGAATCCGTTTCAGGTACAATTGAGTCATACAAATAATAAAATTTATTAAAATAAAAATGACCTTTTTTCTTGGGTATATTTTCAAACCTGAACTGTCAAATTAAAAATCTCACAAACAGGGTAGCATTAATTTTTGTTTGGTCATGTTAACGGCTCGCTTACACCAAATCCGTCATCGGCTGAAGTAGGCTCGGGCGTTGTCGGCCGAACCCGGCCGATAGAACCAAGCACACAGCACATAGAAAGAAAAGAGAGTGCCTACACCACTGAAAGCGACATCGTCCCTTGACGTACGTTTATAGTTCACGGAAAAAAATATGGATAGCGAAAAATAAATTAATAGTTTTCACAACAGGCCAACTCTCTGGGATAAATTTTTAAAATATTACAACAATAGAAAAATTGTTAAAAGCCTTTTCTTTGCAAAAATTGGCGATATGAACTTTCAAAAATATGAATTTCTTCAAAATATCATTGAAAACATTTATTATATGCACTTCAAGTTTTACAAAGTCAGACTACAGACCGGCGCGCGCAGTGTATGCAGACGATCGTCCGAGAAAGGCGTCCGATTAGTTTCGACCCGATGTCGGCCGATAATTCGGTTTTATTGTACGCAAACGTTAAGGCGCTGCAACCGCCGGGTGCCCTTATCGCTAAAACAGATGTGCGGCACATCTGCACGCATCGCTGTATGCAGCGCTGCACCCAAAATACATGTGCATCACTTTTTAAATTATTGATGCCGATTTCTGTCAAACAAAATTGATAACCTTGATGTTTTTCATAATTTTTTTTTTGTAAGAAAAAATGGATAAAAATGGAAGAAGTAATTGAATTTATAAAACAAAACTAGTTGGTTAATTTTTTTTTATAAATTCAATTAGTTCTTCCATTTTAAGAAAATCAAAACGAACGTTATTTGAATTTTTGAATGATAGATTGTGTCAACTGCCAATATCAGTAATGCCAAATAGCAGGTATTTTGTATTTTTGTTGAAACTTGGCATGGAATTTAGAAATAGAGATATGATTCAGCTCTGCGCTGCATGCGGATTTTTCTCCCTTAAGAGCCCGTGTTATTTTATTTTGCTACAGGGAAAAACTACACGTCTGTTTTGACCATTAGGTGACATTATTCCTTCCATTTGTAATTTTTTCTCTTGCTAGTGCAATTTTTTTGTGAAAAAGAGTATATAAATTGTTTTTTAGACCAAATAATTAAGCTTTCTGCATCATTTTTTGAGTTTTCCATCCAGAAATGCATTTGAAAATTTTCACTTTTGTACTTTTACACTTTTAAGCCAATGTTTTTAATGCTTAAATGCGAATTTTTTTTTTTTTTTTAAACCATAAATTACGTGTTTCATAAAAAATATAAATTATCACGTAGATAAAACTCTACGCCTTTCGAACAACCATCTTACTGCACTCCGTCCCTGGTTCAATGCATATAATGTTTGTGTAACTAACACTAATTTGTAAAAATGAAAAAAATACCGCTCTGGTTTATTCAAACGCCCATTCCATGTACTTTTGATTGTAAGTTTAAGTTATATCATTAGAGTAGCCATTTTACAAAATAAAATCCTTAGTTTTTGACTTTTAATTTGTCAAATTAAAAAACAACAACAATTTTCAAGACAAACTTTTTTCCTCCCTTTCACCGCATTATTTGAAGTTCATTAATTTTTTTTGTTATTTTTTAAGTAGAGCTTAGCAACTTGCATGTTAAATGCAACAAGTACTTAATTCCTTAGGACTTAGGTACTTAACGTATCAAACAAAATGTCCGAAAAGCTCACCTTATCAATTTTTTGTTTAGAAGTGAAAGTGTTTCAGTGAATTTTCATCAAATATTATAAATGACTTCTGATTATCGTAGAATCTTGAAACTTGGTAAAATGGTAGAACTAGTAGTTAATACAAAGAGAAAAATTAAAAATATCAAAATTTTAGATAAGGGGCGTTGTAACCGCCCATTTTCAATTAATTTTCATCGAATATTTTAGAGCTTTTATGATTATCGTAGAATCTTGAAACTTCGTAGAATGGTAGAGTTAGTAAGTTTTACCAAGAAAAAAAATTAAAATTTGAGAATTTTGGATAGGGGGCGTGGCAACCGCCTATTTCTGCAGAATTTTCATCAAATATTATATAGCATTTCTAACTATCGTAGAACCTTAAAATTTGGTCGAATGGTAGACTTGGTAGTTTATACAAGAAAAAAAAATAAAATTTGAGAATTTTAGACAAGGGGTGTGGTAACCGCCCATTTTCTCTGAATTTTCATCAGATAGATAGATAGATCTCTATTTTTGTTATTTGATTTACATTTGGTACGCTACCGCACAGTTTACATACAGAGATTTGATAATGTTTACATTTTATCTTTCTACTGAATCAGTATTTAAATATTTCTGATTTAAGGATTTGTTTTTAAATAAATAATTTGAAGGAAAATACAACAAAAAACCTTCAATTTGAAATGAAAGGGCAGGTACATTGTGACTAGAACTAAAAATTTGCTTCAAAACGTAAGATAATGATTTGCAGCAGTTAGATTAGTCGAGTTTTGTTAGTGAAGAATATTAATAAAATATATATAATAAGGGCCGTTAGTACTTGTTAGTAAGAAAATAAATAAATGATTAATAAATAATAAATAACTCTGCATTAAATAAATAATTAACAAATAGGTATGAATAAATAAATAACAAATAAATAAATAAATAAGTAAAAAAAGAAACTAGTAAATAAATAAATAAATATATAAATAAATAAATAGATATGAATTAATAAATAACAAATAAAGAAGTATATAAATAAGATATGTTAAAATAAATAACAAGTAATAAATAACATAAAATGGGCAAATAAACATAAATAATAACACAAAAAAGAAATATGATATAATTTAACAATTAGTTACAGTTAACATATAATTAAAATTCTTGACTTTTCTTATATTAATTAACATTAATGAACAATAATACATAAATGAATAGTATAATCAGAAATATGGTTAAGATATTAATAGATTTATCAGTGGATTATCTGACATTTCGCATTTGGTTACAAAAGAATAATTAAGTTTTTCAATTCTATCACAAATCAATTCAACATTTGCTTTTTCGTGTAAATCATTGGTAGAGTGGTATCGAGAAAGTAGTTTATTTTGCGATACTTGCAATTTATTTAGATGGCATTTTGCGCAATTTCCCCATACTTGGCATCCGTATAAAAGGATTGCTTGAAATATGACTTTCTATTTATGAATGCATAGAGTATAGTTATCGCTATGCTTACTTTTTGCAGTGTCTTAGCAATGTGTTCCTTAAATGTAAGTTTCTGATCTAAATAGATCCCAAGGTATTTGAAAATCGATTCCCACTTAACATTTACACCATTGACATTAAGCTGATTGCTGGGAAGAAAACAAGATTTTCTTTTTCTACTAAAAAAGATAGCTTGTAATTTGTCAGAATTCAGCTTAATTTTCCATTTTGTATAATATTTGGGCATCAGATCTAGCGCATGTCTTAAATTTGTCTCAATGTTGAGACTAAACTCATGCGAGGAAAAGATGGCAGTATCATCAGCAAATATAGCTAATTGGCATTCTGGTAATCTGGGAATATCTGATGTATATATGTTGTACAAGAAAGGACCCAACACTGATCCTTGGGGTACACCATGGTTAACAGGATAAGAATTTGACAAATTTAGAGCCAAGCTTTAGAACTTGGTACACTTGGTACTATTTTTTAACAGTAATGTTTGTGTTGTGATTTTATTTTCCTCGTGTGTTTCGTTGTAAGTTTTTGTTTATTTTTCGTTTTGCCGGCAAAAGTTTTTTCTTGATAAGTTAGTGCAACTGAGTGAAAAGATGTAATGTAAGTAAACATTTTTATGAATTGAGTATAATTACAAAATTAAAATAATTGTAATAATTGTCATTAATAGGACACACGCCAAAAAAACCCAAATAAAATTGATGACAGAGTTCATGGAGCAGAATCCGGATTTGGCCAAATCCTTTTCTGCTACTAGCATACATTCGCGGGATTCCAAAGAATGTAATGGGAAAGTCTTACGTTAAAATTAAACTTAAATGGGCCACCCACAAAAACCAAAGCAGAGTGGAAAAGGGTAGGAAAGTGTCTATTAATAAAGGATTTCCCTCATCCTTTCTTATTTCAGAAAACTAGAAAATATAGTGCAAAGAAGAAATTAATTGAAAACAAGAAGTCTATTGCGCAGACAGGTAGAGGTCCAACTATTTGGTTGAGTGACTTAAAGATGAATGTGCGCAACTAGCCTAAAGGTTTTGGGACCTCTACCTTTCTGCGCAATAGACTTTTTGTTTTCAATTAATTTTTTCTTTGCACTATATTTTCTAGCTGTCCAAATCTGAAATAACAAAGGATGAGGGCAAATCCATTATTAATAGACACTTTCCTACCCTTTTCCACTCTGCTTTGGTTTTTGTGTGTGGCCCATTTATGTTTAATTTTAACGTAAGCCTTTCCCATAACATTCTTTGGAATCCCGCGAATGTAGGTATGCTAGTAGCAGAAAAGGATTTGGCCAAATCCGGATTCTGCTCCATGAACTCTGTCATCAATTTCATTTCCGTTTTTTTGGCGTATGTCCTATTAATGACAATTATTACAATTATTTTAATTTTGTAATTATACTCAATTCATAAAAATGTTTACTTACATTACATCTTTTCACTCAGTTGCACGAAACTTATCAAGAAAAAAATTTTGCCGGCAAAACGAAAAATAAACAAAAACTTACAACAAAACGCACGAGGAAAATAAAATCACAACACAAACATTACTGTTAAAAAAGATACCAAGTGTACCAAGTTCTAAAGCTTGGCTCTAAATTTGTATAAGTAGAATTTTGATTGTTCTCTTGACAATTTTTCTTTAAATTACCGATTTTTAAAGCTATTTGAAAAATTGCAAAGAACACAATCAAAATTCTATTTATACAAATTTTAAGCCAGGCTTTAGAACTTGCTACACTTTGACATTTCAGTACTTTTTGTGGCAGCATAATTTCAACGTTGGAGAACTTGGCTCTTTTTTAATGTTTTAGTTGTGATTTCACTATTTTTTGCAAGATGTTGCTGTAGAACTTAAAATCTCTATAATTGATGAAAATTCAGAGAAAATGGGCGGTTACCACACCCCTTGTCTAAAATTCTCAAATTTTAATTTTTTTTTTTCTAGTATAAACTAAACTAGCAAGTCTACCATTCTACCAAATTTTAAGGTTCTACGATATTTAGAAATGCTATATAATATTTGATGAAAATTCTGCAGAAATAGGCGGTTGCCACGCCCCCTATCCAAAATTCTCAAATTTTAATTTTTTTACTTGGTAAAACTTACGAAGTTTCAAGATTCTACGATAATCAGAAAAGCTCTAAAATATTCGATGAAAATTAGTTGAAAATGGGCGTTTACAACGCCCCTTGGCTAAAATTCTGATATTTTTAATTTTTCTCTTTGTATTAACTACTAGTTCTACCATTTTACCAAGTTTCAAGATTAAACGATAATCAGAAGTGCTCTATAATATTTGATGAAAATTCACTGAAACACTTTCACTTCTAAACAAAAAATTGATAAGGTGAGCTTTTCGGACACTTTGTTAGATACGTTAAGTACCTAAGTCCTAAGAAATTAAGTACTTGTTGCATTTAACATGCAAGTTGCTAAACTCTACTTAAAAAATAACAAAAAAATTAATAAACTTCAACTAATGCGGTGAAAGGGAGGAAAAAAGTTTGTCTTGAAAATTGTTGTTGTTTTTTAATTTGACAAATTAAAAGTCAAAAACTAAGGATTTTATTTTGTAAAATGGCTACTCTAATGATATAACTTAAACTTACAATCAAAAGTACATGGAATGGGCGTTTGAATAAACCAGTGCGGTATTTTTTTCATTTTTACAAATTAGTGTTAGTTACACAAACACATATGCATTGAACCAAGGACGGAGTGCAGTAAGATGGTTGTTCGAAAAATTCTACGTGATAATTTATATTTTTTATGAAACACGTTATTTATGGTTTAAAAAAAAAAAAAAAATATTCGCATTTAAGCATTAAATACATTGGCTTAAAAGTGTAAAAGTACAAAAGTGAACATTTTCAAATGCATTTCTGGATGGAAAACTCAAAAAATGATGCAGAAAGCTTAATTATTTGGTCTAAAAAACAATTAATATACTCTTTTTCATAAAAAACTTGCACTAGCAGGAGAAAAAATTACAAATGGAAGGAATAATGTCACCTAATGGTCAAAACAGACATGTAGTTTTTCCCTGTAGCAAAATAAAATAACACGGGCTCTTAAGGGAGAAAAATCCGCATGCAGCGCAGAGCTGAATCATGTCTCTACTTCTAAATTCCATGCCAAGTTTCAACAAAAATACAAAATACCTGCTATTTGGCATTACTGATATTGGCAGTTGACACAATCTATCATTCAAAAATTCAAATAACGTTCGTTTTGATTTTCTTAAAATGGAAGAACTAATTGAATTTTTGAAGTGAAAACTTCTTTAGTATCGTAGTGATTTGAAACAAGATGAAACGAAAACGCGACACGACTTCAACTTGTTATAACTTTTTTGTTTTAATAGATATATGAATGAAATTTGTACTGTAGATAGGTAATTAAATAAATTATAATTGTACAAAATTTCAATTATTTTCATATTCAAAATTCGGAGATAACGGTAAAAAGATGTTCTTTTCCAACACACGTTATATCTTTTGATCTAGTGCACATACAAATTCGATTAAACTTTAATGCGCATGGTGATAACATAACCTTTTATTTGATATATCACAGATAACGTTACGTGCTCTACAAGTTACACAATCTTAAATTGAAAAAAAATTCAAAATTCCTCAAAACACCTGTTGGCGATGACTAGCTACCAGTGTAGGAAGTACCGTAATCTCAGTCTGGAAATTCGACATGGTTGACTTTAAAAAAGTATTACTTCTCTTGTAGACATCTTTGAAATAAGATTTACGCATCATTATACAAGGTGAAACAATAAGCTATCACATGGTATACAATTTTTAATAGGTTGTCAAACAAAAAAATTGATTTAATACCATGAGAACATTAAAATAAATGTTTTTTTTTGCTTTTTGGATGAAATTTCATCGAGTTTAAAAAATTCTAGCTCTTTTTGTAGATGTTTGATACACCTGATCGATATATGTATTGTATATATTTTGAGCTTGGACAATAAGCTTTCAGATGGTATAAAATTTATTATTTTTAATTTATTAGGTTGTCATATAAAAGATATGGATTTAAAGGTGATAGAATAAAAAAAATGTAAATTTTTTCGATTTTTATTTTATGCAAGAAAAATAATTTTTAAGGTTTCACTTCTACCACGTGTGAATTGCACACATGACTTTTTTTTTTATTTATTTTATTTATTTATTCCATTTTAACCGCTTATAATCCATTTTTATCGTTTTCTTACAAAAAAAAAATTATTAAAAAAATCAAGGTAGATGTCCCAAAACCTTTAGGCTAGTCGCGCACATTCAACTTTTAGTCACTCAACTGTTTGGTTGAAAAAATGTAATAGACGGTCTTGTATGGGACCCAGGCGGGACCCCGCGCACATGCAGAAACTATTTGGTTGTCGGTTTGATCAACTAAACGATTTGTGTTTTATCACAAACTAAACGGTTGAGCTAAATCAGATTTTTAGTTTGTGTCGTACTGAATCGTATGTAACAGAGAACAAAAATGTAGTCAATATTTTCCTCTCACCCATATTTACAACAGAAGAGATCCACCATACATATCAATTGTAATGGTTTTCTCTTTCATCTGTCGATTGCGAGGATTAAAAAGTTGAGCAGACTGCAGACCAATTCAAAACAATTCTGTATCCTACAAAATTCAAGCTACCTGCGCGCACTTTCAACTAAATAGTTTCTTCGTGATGTGTATGTATTAGTGCAGCTTTTTGAAGAGTGACAAGTTCTGTAATATACCTTTTTCTTAGTATATCGCTATCTCACGCAAAATAAATTAATTTTCATTCTCTTTTTTTCGTTCGGAATTTGCCACAGCTGTCAAAAGTATTTGCGAGAAAAGCATGAAAAAATTATATGGCGGCTCTAATGATCATACCTTGTCTTTTTATACCATGCGTTCAACTGGTGATTAAACTTTTTGGTTTTGATCAAGTTGAATGTGCGCGACTAGCCTTAGATAGCAATGAGGAAGCTTTTATTGAAGTTTAAAGTTTTTCATATACCTACAGGGTGATTCAGGAGTAATGTGCCAAAAAGCTAGAGCGTGTAGGTTAGGTCGAGTCAAGAAAGAATCATATGGGAGGGGAGGATTATTCCCCCTCGTTTAGCGGGGAGGGGCAATTTAAAAAAAAAATTGACTTATTTTGGAAACAAAGGTTATACCTACAATAACGTGCTATTCCTTTTTGTAAAGCTAAAACTCTATTCTTTCACAAAAAAACTAAACAAAGCCCATAAAATGGCACAATTTTTGAAAAATTAGTTTTTAAAATCAAAATTTTGAAAAAAAAATTGGTAAAAAAAAATTTCAAACTTATTTATTTTTAAGCAAAAACAGAAAACCGGATTCAAAAATATCTTGCCATTTTTGAGAAACTAACAAAAAACCAAAACTACTTTTTTCTAAAAACCCTCTTTATTTTCTGCTTTTACGGGGCTGGACTTGTTGATAAATTAATTTATGAAACATTAACCATCTGTCAATTATTCTTTAAACATTCAGATGTTTAATGTCAGCTACGTAAAAACAGAAAATAAAGAGGTTTTTTTAGAAAAAAGTAGTTTTGGTTTTTTGTTAATTTCTCGAAAATGACAAGATATTTTGGAATCCGGTTTTCTGTTTTTGTAAAAAAAAAAAACAAAAGCATCGAATTTTAAAAACTTAATTAGTATTTAAACACATAAAATTTTGAGAAAAATTAGTTTGAAATGTTTGAGTTTAAGTAATAAGTCAATTTTTTTTTTAAATTGCCCCTCCCCGCTAAACGAAGGGGAATAGACCCCCCCTTCCAGATCGAATTATCAAAGGCAGTCAACAGGGCCGGTTTTAGGGGGAGGCAGCCTGGGCCGTCGCCCAGGGGCGCAAGAATTGAGGGGTGCCGCAGGCGCCCCGAACTAACGAAGTCTTTCCAATCGATGTTTTATTTATTTTTACTTTCACAAGGTGCCCCAATTTTTTTCTATTTTACATTTTCAACAGCGCTCGTATTGTTTGTCCTAAACTTTTTGAAGAATGAAGGTGCCCCCCAATTTTGGGTTAGTTTGTTTGGCTTCCGGAAGGACAATGGTGTCCAAAATCTTCGTTCATCTTTGAAGAACAAGGCGCCCCAATTTCTTTTGAAAGACTAAAGCAATCCTAATATTCCTCCAACCAATTTAATTTTTGCAAAGGAACCCCTATATGTAAATCACTAAATCATAGCTGGTAATGTCCAGAAAACCCTAAATCCCGAAAACCCAAAAACCCGAAACCCCAAAATCCCGAAAAACAAAAATCCCGAAAACCCAAAACCCAGCCAAAAATTGACAGCTTCTTAATTTTTCATAAAAACTACGTTTGTGTGTGAGAATAAAAAAATAGGTCTGTTCGTTGTCCCCCCCTCCAGGGCACTCTAAGTCATGTCAATTAACTGTCAAAAAAATCAGAGTTTCTCAGGTTTTCATTTTACATCGAACACCTCAGAGCTTTAGTTTCTTCAGCGAACATCGAACAGAGAGGAAATAACTCTGGTTGAAAAAGGAGCTACAAAAAACGCTTGACAACGAATTCGGAGCGACCCAGAGTGCCCAATCGTTTTCGATTGGCGTCCGGAATCATTCAGAAGCCTGCTGCTAGTTTTTTATTCTCCTAGTGAAAAAAACAAAAATTTATTTTATTTTTCACCAATACAGATATTAAATTTCTGAATTGGGTGGAAGCGATTCGAATTTTTGTATTAGATTTCAGAATGAGTGAATCATTGAGTGATTCCAATCGAAAACGACATTAATGTACTTAGTTGAAAAAGTTTTTGAAAAAATATTGTTCAAATAAAACCAACTGTACCTACTCTTTAAATGTGTTTAAACAAAAGTTAGATATAAAGGTAAACTTGTCAATTGAGCCTAAATGACATAAATATTTAATTTTTTTTTAGTTAACCTTATGTACTCTAATAAACTGCACAGTGTTAATAATGTGATGCTTTTTAGCTTATGCTGAGGTAAGCTCAGGGGGGTTCCAGGATTCTTCCCAAATAAGCAACAAAACTTGGGTTTTAAAAGTTTCAAACTCAAGGAAACAGCCTTTTTTTATCCTTACTTTTAATCAGTTTTATTTATTGTTCTTGCCTATTACTAATTTACATCGATACTTTGATTTCTATGTCTAACAAGTTATTTCATATAATTCGTGTCGGAACTCACTATGAGAACCTATGTCCAATGAGCTAAGAAACTCAACGGATAAGTCTATGGAATCCGAATGGAATCCTATGTCCCCACAATACGGAGAAAAGTCTGGTCGGAACTCGGCAGGAGAACCTATGTCCAACGAGAGACTCGATGGAATAGTCTGTGGGATCCTAATGAGACCCTTATGTCCCCAGTACACAACCTGGAGAGGATTCTGGACGGAACTCGCTAGGAGAACCTATGTCCAATGAGCTAGGAAGCTAGGAAACTCAAAGGAGAAGTCTTTTGAATCCAAATGGAATCCTATGTCCCCACAATACGGAGAGAAGTCTGGTCGGAACTCGGCAGGAGAACCTATGTCCAACGAGAAGCTCGAAGGAGTAGTCTGTGGGAGTCCCAATGGAAACCTTTATGTCCCCAAAATGTGGAGAGAATTCTGGTCGGAACTCACTAGGAGAACCTTTGTCCAACGAGAGGCTCGATGGAGTAGTCTGTGGGAATCCCAATGGAAACCTTTATGTCCCCAAAATGTGGAGATAATTACGGTATAGTTTGTTAGTATAATAATAATTTCCTGTTCTAAATTCTATTGTGAACTACCTGTGTTGATTTCTAATTCCCTAATACAACCAGTGTTGCCAGAGAATTTTAGAGGCAAGGAGCCGAATTTTAGAAATCTTGGAGCCAAAAATCGCCAATTTCAAAAATTGTTCAGAAAAAAGGCTTAACTACATTCACCACTTTTTGAAAAAGTACAAAAGTGAAAATATTTTTTTTCTCGCTAGCGCCATTTTTTTGTAAAAAAGAGTTAACAGATTGTTTTCTAGACGAAAAAATAAGCTTTCTGCATAATTTTTTTTAATTTTCTACCCCGAAAAACCATATACAAATGCGTTTGAAAATTTTCACTTTTGTACTTTTTCACTTTTTGAGCCAATGTAGTTAAGGCTTAACTCATATTAATGTATTTTGTACCATTTAAAAAAATTTTTTTTTTATCATTTTTTTCCAACTTCAAATTAACTTAGATATATGATAACATAAAAAAAAATAAACAATACTCGGTATTAAATTTATCAGACTTCAAGTTAGATTCTTTAATTTTTATTTTAGTAATAAATAACAAAACAAATATGCATCGTAGAAAAGTGGGAATAAAATATGAGGCGTTCAGAACAATAATGGGTCAAGTCCATTTGAAATTTGTGCTTTCTTCTGAACTTTAAGAAGCTTTTTCTCAGAAACTGAAAGAACTTTTGAAATAAATGTTTCACAGATCGATAGCTCTATATCTGCAAAATTTCTTTCTTTTATTTTATTTGACATAAAACGAAACCCTTAATTTTTAAGACCTTAAAACATGCAACCTAAAGAGAAGTGGACTTTACTTTAGGTTCATTCACAATTGCGCTTTTCAGCAAGACGTGTCAGATTCTACTTTGAAGAAGTTTAGTTCTACTTCGAAGACTTTTAAGGCGTGATCATTTTATTATAAAAGTTTTTAATTTCGAAGGAGCCAAAAATCGCCAAATTGAAAACTTAAGGAGCCAAATTTTGATAAATCGAAAATCAGAATTTGAAGGAGCCAGAGAAAACTTGAAGGAGCCGGTTTGGCTATAAATAGCCGGTCCTGGCAACACTGAATACAACTAGCTACTTAATTACTATTTAGGACCAAAAATTCAAGAAAATGACGATCAAGAAAAGCTGCCTCTAATTGCCAAGTCTTTTTCCGGGTCTACTTGGCTCTGTATCTATACACGAAATGGATAGGGACTTGGAAACAGAGAATCGCAAGATCGACCACTTAATCACAATTTTTGCTTCCTCATATGTTATTCGTTGCTAAAACTTACTGTGAAGTATAACACTACTAAAAGCTAAAATTGCATGAAAACTTAAATTCTAATTTTCTTTGTTTATTTTATTGTTTCTATTGTTTTAAGGAATGTGGGTACGTCACATGGCATGCGTATGCACTTCAGAGAAGATAATGTGTGGGCATTGCGGATATGCCGACTGCATATTATTTACTTATACAATTTTCATTTCTTTATTAGAAATGGATATATAAGTTGTGACGTATCGTCACAATAAATGCATTAGAGAGGTAAGACATAATCTGCTATTGCTTTTTTTCGTGATTTAATAAAAAAAATTTAAAGGAATTTTTTTTTGAGAGGTGCCACTTGCAATTTTGCCAAGGGGCGCCGGTAGTCCTTAAACCGGCACTGCTCACCCCGCTACACCGCTGCGGAAAATGTAGATTACTAGATGCCCTCGAAGAATTTGAAATCTACAAATCTAACAAGAAGAAAGAAAATGACCTACATTGACATTGAAAACAATTTCACTATTTGACACCTTAATTAAGCACATCAACAGATAAAAGACGACAACCACACTTTACTTCTTTAAAACAATTACATTTAAACGCAACCAAATATAAAGCTTTACGAAGACAATAACAACAACATGGAAAAAAGACAGACACACCATAACAACATCAATCAGTTTGGAAGCCCGAAGATAGAATGATTATTCGGAAACGCGTTGCCATAATTTTAAATATAAGTTGTGTAAAAAAGAATGAGTTTCAACCCTCTGTAGGCACACGGGTGCGAATTTGGCAGGACAAAAATAAAAAGTGGTCACAAAAAAGTGTCTTTATAAGGGTGAAAATAATTTTTTTTTGGAATTGTGAATAAAATATTCGAATTCCTCGGAAAATTCTACATCAATTTCATGTATGAATCTCTATAAAATAGTGAGACCGAAAAAAGTTCTAGCGACATGAAAAAGTGTAAACCATATTCGCAAAAAAGAGGTGTGCCTACAGAAGGTTAATAAAATAACCATTTAATTATTTAATTTATTGTATTTTATTTTATTTATTTATTTTATTTGATTAATAAAAAAGTTTTTTTTAAAGGTGAATCAATACTTTGATAGCACTATGCTTAAAGTTTAGTAAATTAAAACCAGCTTTGTAAAAAAAAAAGAAAAACACTTATGAGGCTCCTTCGGGGCACCTTTGATTTCGCAATGGGGGCACAATTTTACGTTGATTTGGGGAGTTACATATGTATAAAATAAATTATTTAAAAATAAATCCACATCGATTAATTTTGATTAAGATTTAAATGGAGGGATTCATTGAAATATTTTATGTTTTTTTTTTTGTTTTTTCTTCTTCTTTTTGGATTAATTTTTTTCGTTATATTAGCCGTTTTTTATTATCACTTGATCCATATAGATCATTAATAAAAATGTATTACAACAACTACATGAGATCTTGCTTTTCATCAGGATCACGAATCGTGATCTTGCTTTTCATCAGGATCACGAATCGTGATCTTGCAAGATCTCATGTAGTTGTTGTAATACATTTTAATTAATGATCTATATGGATCAAGTGATAAAAAAAACGGCTATTGTTTAGTAAATTGTTTAAAACCAAAAATTTATTTTTTTAATCAAACAATAGACGAGCAAGATACGCTGATAGTTTTAAAAATATAATGCACAAAATGTGGGGTTTAATCCACCATTGTGAAATGTACCCCTTTTTTTGAAAACATTCTTCTTCTTCTTCTTCTTCTTCTTGTCGACGAAAGTCATGATCTCGAATGGGATCACAGCTCTCCCACTTTACTGCTTCACACTACGGCTCCGCATGTGGGGTTCGCCGGGTTGACCTCAGGAAACGTCGTCGGCAGGCTTCTCGATTTTGAATTGTTCCATGTCTAAGGCCAACTGAATGCAGTTGTCGTTGCATTTGTCTTCTACATGAGTTCTTAGGCCTGCCTCTTCTTCCCGATTGCGTGGGAACGTCGTATGCGATCGCTTTTTGAACTGGGTTCTCAGGTTTCTTCTTTGTACATGACAGAGGGTATTTTTGACCTGAAGGCTTCCTCGGATTTTCTTGCTTCTAATTCGATCAAGCTTTGTTACTCCTGCTGACATGCGAAGCATCTTCATCTCAGCTGTTAATTTACTCTGATACGTTTTGTACATTGTCGAATATTGTGAGTCGTATGTAACCCAACTAACAATTTTACTTCCACAAGGTTATGATCTTTAATTTCTTGCAGTTATTATCCCTACAGGGCTTGTATTTAGTTTGTTAATCGAAGATTCAAACTTTCGAGGCTAAACTTTCGTTAACCGCTTCCTAGAAACCTAGTGCAAGTGGAATTTAACATTTTTGTACAAGCATGAATGTAAACATTTCGTTTAAATTTCAATATGGCCACATAAAATTCCATCGAGAAGCACAAGAAATAAAAGCAAATAACTGACTTCTTTTAAATGGCTTTGCAAAAAAAAAATTATATTAAAACTGCGTACAAAATCCTTATGTATTTTTTTGTATCCAGTTTGAAAATTATAAGACTCAAAAAGGAATTAGGTAGGTATTTTTAAGAATGGTAGAAGTATACAACTTCTACAATTGCCTTATATGCATTTATTTTTATAATTGTATATTACCAAAATTATGTCAATAATATCGTCGGTATCCTGCAAAAACATCTCAAGTCCACTTTTTTGTGAAATAGAGTTAATAATGCAAAAATGTCCCAAAAGTCATAATCCATGTCGTGAAAAAAAATCACATCTCTATTTAAAGTACTTATGTAGTCATTGTATCAAAACCATCCATTCTATGTCCAAAACATCCAAATGCGTAGAGCAAGAAAGACCCAAGTGGACTTGGGTCGTTTTTGCACAACTCTTTTATTTCCTTTTTTTCATTTTCTCTGCAAAAAAAGCCCAAGTACTGAAATTCAAATAAAAAACTATTTCATGGCCTACTTGAATTTTTTTATTAGGGGATTTCCCAGACTTTTGGAAGTTACCATATCAACGCCAAAAAGATTTCATTTTAAAGGCGGTCGTCGATTCGCAGATACATACAAAGGCCCCGAGTAAGATCTTCAATTAAAAAAGTTAACCGTAGTGTTGGAGCTCAAATCATCATAAATTACTGTATTTTTGAATTAAATTTTGAATAATTAACTTACTCTTAAATTGAATATATTCTACTACTTTTATTACATTTATTTTTGAATTTGGCGCTTCATTTATACGCCGTAAAAATGTTACTTAAAAATAACTTAATTTCTCTCTCTAAAAAACTGCAATAAAATGTATGTATAAATAGAAGCTTTCAATTTTAATAAAACCTCTTTCTTGTTTAAAAACCCTTAGGGGAAAAATCGCTGCATTTTGATTTCGTCGTTCGCTACTTTTTATTTCGTCTCGCCACAAGTTTTCTCGTTTTTCGCTTTTATAGTATATCGGCTATAATATAGTAATTGAATTTTATAGGAAAAAGAAAAAGATACATAGTAATATTGAAAAACTAAAATTTTGGTTATATTCGCTTAATTTATCTCAACCAGGATCTTCCTATCTTTTTCATAGAAAAGACAAAATAGAGTTCCCAGGTTGACGGTCAAAGTTGTTTGATCGCACATTTTTTGGCGCCCAACGTGTTTAAAGTGGTAATCCACATAAATTCCTATAAAAATTTAAAAAGAAATAAATTGTGTGTGAAAACTTATATATATCTTGCACTAAAAGTGACTATAAAAATTATAAGCTTAATCAAAAAACAATAAATTAGTGCATTAAAAGTGAAAATTTCATCGGTTACGTCGCGCTATCGGTTTCGTGTCGCGAGTGCATGGTTTTGGTGCTAAAATCCAGGAGAAAGGAGAACAAAATCCAAGGAGAAAACTCTCATCAATCATCCCAGAAGAAGACGAACCAGCAGGTTAAAAAGCCAGAGAAAATTGTGGGAAATAAGTATAAAAATTCCCACCCAGGTATGTCCGGTCTGAATTTTATTCAAATGTGCGTTGTTCCATCATCTACTTGATCTAATTTTAAAGCTAATTACAACATAAAAGCTAAATAATAAAAAAAAAAAAAAAAAAAAAAAAACGCACATTCGACATACAAAAAAGACCTTAAACTTACTATTACCTAAATCTTCAAATATACATTATATATATATTTAAACTATATACATAAAATATATTCTAACTATATTTAAATAAAACTATGAACAACATATCCTGCTTTATAAATAAATTTCATAAATAAATATTTAAATACAAAACTACATAAACTAAATAACATATATCGAACATAAATTCATTCGCTAACCATAATCAGCATCCGCATAATTTATAGTGCTTTCATCACGTAAAAATTGATAAAATCCACAAAAGTGTATTTACGATCCACTTTTGGGCGAAACACACACACACACACACACAATATTAAAAAACTTTCGTTTCCAACATATTTTCGAAAACTAACCCATTGACGCACTCAGCACACCATTGCATAATATCGTTTCGCTCTATTCGCTCGTTCTCTCGTTACTTACAATCCACAAATAGGATCCATAGTATACACACCTGACTTCGATTTCAGTGTACAGATCAACATTTCGGCACACAACATCATTGATTTCATTTATCGCTTTGCTCTATTCGCTCGTACTCTCTTATCGTAGCCACATATCATCTCCATGGTATACACACATGATTCGATTTCAACTTGATATCAGTGCATCGATCTTCATTTCGCCAATACATCATCACCCAGGTCGTCAACGTTGTCATCATCGTCATCATCGCCATCATCGTCGTCGTCGGGGGAGATTTTTGCTTCATGATCAATTCACTGATAGAGTTTTTTTGAATAGCATTTTTTGTCGTTGAAATGCAATAAACAACTTTTGCCTTTTCGTAGGTTTAACCTTCAATGCTTTGAAAAGAAATTCTTAGTACAGAATAAATTCGCATGTTAAAATTGGATTTTGGATTAATCTCAATTCTCACAATCTATCTTTGAATTCAACTCGCCGTGAGATTTAATTTGTTGGGACAGTTTTTGTTGGGAAATTTTATTCTTTACAACAGGGTTGCCACCTAGCATTTTTGATTTGTTGAATAAATTTAATTGAATTTTCAATAAATTATAATCGTTTTTGTTTTTACTGTCGCTGTTTAAAGAATAATTGAAAATTAAAAATCTACAATGGCTGAACCAACACTTGATGAATTAAAACAACAACGAGCTTCTACTAAAGGAAGTATATCTCGGATAAAGAATATCGTGGAATCCAATTCTAACGCCCTAACTTCAACTGAACTTGAATGTCGTCTAGGAATTTTGGAGTCGTATTTTAAACAAATATTAGCATATCAAACCAAAATAGAAGTTTTATTACCAACAGATACTAGTAGAGGTGAAATAGAAGATTTGTACATCACCGCAAAAACTAAAATTCTTTCGCTTTTGGGTACTGGTAGACGAAGTAGTATCGCAGACATGACAGTTTCTACTGTCCCACATACAATTAGTCATCTTCCAAAACAACGTTTACCAAAGTTTAGTGGAAGATATTCAGACTATAAAAATTTTATAAATTCGTACAACAATTTGGTAGAAAATGATTTAAGTTTGAAAAAAATAGAAAAATTTAATTACTTGCTTTCTTGTTTGAGTGATCAAGCTCTTGGCACAGTTAAGGCTTTTCAAGTCACGGAAGCCAATTATCCCAAGGCACTTCTTAGTTTGAAAGAGCGCTATGATAATGATTGCCTCATTTTCTTAGAATATATCTCACAGCTGATCGAATTACCCAAGGTTCAAAAAGCTTCTTCTGTTTCTCTACGGAGCTTGGTAGACAATATTTCGGCGTTGATTAGTTCGCTACTTTCTATAGGATCGCATGAGAATATTTGTAACGCAATAATAATTCATATTGCGATGTCGAAGGTTGACACAGATACACAATCGAAGTGGGATGAACAACTGGACTATAAGAATTTGCCGGATTGGAAGGATTGTGCAAGCATACTCAATAAACGATGCCAATATTTGGAAGCAAGAGATAGCAAGCAGATTCGTTCGGAACAATGCGTGAAGATATTCAACAAACATTCATCAACAAAGCCAACAATAGTAAATCCTCATCGCCCACAAACTTCGCTTGCTGCAAACCAACGATCCTGTATCTTATGTCGAGACCTTAACCATTCAATTACAAATTGTAAAAAATTTCTCGAGTTTTCGGTTATGGATAGATTTTGGAAAACCAAGAAACTAGGCTTGTGTCTGAATTGTTTAGGGAAGGGTCATAGTGTATCTAGATGTCCGTCGTCTTATAAGTGCAAGACTTGCAAACAAGCACATCATAGCCTTTTGCATAGGACTCAGCCTGCAGACACCAATTCTGGTATTGATACTCCCTCAGATACATCTGGTCAAAGCACATCGGCTGCAACTCATTCCGCAATGGAAAAAGAGCAAGTTCCTGAAGCACAAGTTATTTTAGCAACAGCATTAGTTCTTATCAAGGACTCATCGGAAGACTTTCAACTCGGTAGGGTTCTACTAGATTCTGGTTCGCAAGTCAATTTTATTAATGAAAAGTTCGCCAATTCACTTGGTCTAAGGAAACATCGTAAGAATGTTGACATCGTCGGAATAGGAGTGACTGAAACAAAAATAAAATATCAAACTCAATCAACAATCCGTTCACGATATAGCAACTTTGAAATTTCTCTCGAGTTTTTAGTTGCACCTTCCATCACTGGGTATCAGCCTGAAGCATCTCTCAATGTAAGCAGTTGGAATCTACCTTCTAATTTAGAGTTTGGTGATGAGAATTTTAATCAACCGTCACAAATCGATTTATTGTTAGGGGCTGAAGCTTTCTTCGATTTATTAGAATCAGGTCAGATAAAACTCGGAGAGGGTCTTCCATCATTGCAACAAACTGCATTAGGATGGATTGTATCTGGAAGATACAAATCAAAATACAACACTTCAAAGAAAGCATCGTGCGTAGCCAATACACTTGAAGTTGGTCTTGATAAATATTTTGAAAAATTCTTTGAATTTGAAGAAATTCAAGGTCTACGGTCAATATGGTCTGAAGAGCAGAATGAATGCGAAAAGCATTTCATAGACACAATTAAGGTGCTTCCTAGCGGTCGGCTTATGGTACAACTACCTTTCAAAAAACATCCTAGCTGTCTTGGAGGTTCTTACGATATTGCTTTTAGAAGATTTTTGTCGCTTGAGCGTAGGTTATCCAAAAATGCTTCAATAAAAAGTCAATATTCTGATTTCTTAAAATAATACGAACGTTTAGGTCACATGTCTCTGGTTCCCAATCCAAACCTTGATGAAGATCATTATTATCTTCCGCATCAATATGTATTAAGGCCTGATAGCGTATCAACAAAGTTACGTGTAGTCTTCGACGCATCTTGCCGCACATCATCACAAATTTCTTTAAATGGAATACTAATGGTGGGTCCTACTATACAGGATGAGCTTTTGATTATTTTGCTACGTTTTAGACTTTATCGATACGCGCTAACTGCAGACATCGTTAAGATGTATAGGCAATTCCTTGTGCATCCATCGGATAGGAAATTCCAATTCATCTTATGGAGAGAAAACGAACATACCCCAATACAAACTTACCAGCTCAATACCATAACTTACGGCACATCATCTGCACCCTTTTTAGCAATTCGCTGTCTTCAGTATTTGGCTGAAATTAACGTCGAACGTTTTAGTCAAGGTGCTGCTGTTCTTAAGTCGGACTTTTACGTTGATGACATGCTAACTGGGGCAGACGACTTGGATACTCTTTGTCAAAAAAGGAATGAAGTGGTTTCAATTTTGAGTACAGCTGGCTTAGAACTTTCGAAGTGGAACAGCAATCATGTCGCTTTAATTGAAGAAGCTACACCAAAGGACATCAAATTGACTGAATCCAATCTCACCAGTACGTTAGGTATTTCTTGGAACCCTCGTGCTGATGAATTCATTTTTTCATACAAACCTAATCGGGTCTATACAAAATACACAAAAAGATCTATTCTCTCGCTTTCGTCGTCTCTTTTTGATCCAATGGGCTTGCTTAGTCCAATAATTATCCGGGCTAAGATACTGCTACAACAGCTTTGGATAGAAAAATTCGATTGGGACGAAAATATTTCTCCAAATCTCGAGATAGAGTGGCGTCAATTCATGACAGATCTCAACTCAATTCAAAATCTTCCAATTCCTCGATACGTTTTTCTAGAAAACAATATCAGATTCCAGATACATGGGTTCGCAGACGCATCTATAAAAGGGTATGGCTGCTGCATTTATCTGCGGAGCATTGACAATAGTGGGTCCGTAGGAGTGAAACTTTTAGTCGCCAAATCCAGAGTTGCTCCTGCAAAGAAGAGAACACTTCCCCGCCTAGAGCTCTGCGCAGCACATCTCTTATCCAAACTTTGGGTAACAATACAAAGGGTCATCGTCAAGCACTACAATGAAACTTACTTTTGGACTGATTCGTCAATAGTTCTGCACTGGATATCCACACATTCTTCGAAACTAAATACTTTCGTTGGTAATAGAGTAGCTGAAATCCAGGACACAACAAAGAAGGTGGTCTGGAAACATGTTCCAACTTCTGACAATCCAGCAGATATAGTTTCTCGAGGATGTACAGCGGAAGAGCTTAAAAGTTCAATTTGGTTCAGGGGTCCAGATTTCTTGATCGAGGATGAAGAAAGGTGGCCATGTTCATTAGGAGCTTCTCCTCCTCCAGAAGATTTATTGCTAGAACACAGGAAAACTGTTTTAGTTTGTCAAAAAGACAAAAACCATTATCTCAATTTAATTGAAAAGGTTAGCTCGTACACCAAAGTTTTGAGAATCTTTGCTTACGTAAAAAGATATCTCAATTTACGATTACTGAGGATTCCATTCCCAGGTCGATACCTTACAGCTGAGGAGTTAGATTATTCGTTACTCACCATAGTTAATGTCATACAAATGGAGTATTTTGCGAAGGAGATCCAGGCAGTAAAATCAAACTCAAAACTTCAAGGATCGACAAAATGGTTATGTCCTTTTATCGAGGACAGAAATGGTCTTTTGTTGTTCAGAGTAGGTGGCAGATTGAAACATGCTGACATTCCAGAGGAAAACAAACATCCGATGTTGCTTCCAAAAGATTGCAATTTCAGCAAAGAACTTATTCGAAATTTGCACTATTCTAACTACCATGCAGGTCCAAAAGCTCTTGTGGCGCTAACGAGACAAAGATTTTGGATCATCAATGTTCGACAGTTGGCACGCAGCGTTATTCGAAGGTGCACTCATTGTGCAAGATATCGACCGAAGTTATATGACCAAGTAATGGGAGATTTACCTGAAGAAAGATTAACATCTTCACGTCCATTTTTATGCTGTGGGGTTGATTTCTGTGGTCCTATTTACACATACTACAAAATCAGGGGGAAGGTGCCTTATAAAACCTATGTGGCAGTTTTTGTCTGCTTCGCTTCGAAAGCGGTTCACTTAGAAGCTGTATCAGACCTTTCAGCAGATGCTTTTATAGGAGCATTAAAAAGAATGATAGGTCGTAGAGGTATTCCGAAAGACATCCACTGTGACAACGCGACAAATTTTGTTGGCGCACAGTCAAAACTAAGCGAGTTGCGAGATATGTTGTTCAAAAAATCCAACCAAGAAAATCTCATTAATTATTGTACTAATTCCAATATAAATTTTCATTTTATACCCCCCAGGGCACCCAATTTTGGTGGAATTTGGGAAGCTGCAGTTAAAGTCGCTAAGGGTCATTTGTATCGCAGCCTTGGAAACGCCAAATTGTCATTCGAAGAGCTGTCAACTGCACTTGTCGAGATTGAGGCCATCATGAATTCGAGGCCTATTACTTCTATATCAACATATCCGAACGACTTCGAAGCCCTAACACCAGCACATCTCCTGATCGGGTCCTCTCTCAAGGCGATTCCTGAATTATTGACTGAGGTATCCGACATAAGCTCGAAAGGTGGCGGCGAATTAACGCTGTCAAAACTCATTTCTGGAAGCGATGGTCCAACGAGTACGTCACTGAACTGCAAGGTCGTGGAAAGTGGACAACATCAAGTCCAAATATCGCTATCGGCAGCTTGGTCATCATTCACGAAGACAATTTACCACCCCAAAAATGGCTCTTGGGAAGAGTCACGAAAGTCATCGAAGGTCCTGATGGGCGAGTAAGAGTCGCCGATGTTAAAACCCAGCGAGGAACATTTCGAAGACCTATTCGCAAATTGGCGGCGATTCCGTCTTGAAAGGTGATCCTTTCAAAGGGGGCGGAATGTTGGAGCTCAAATCATCATAAATTACTGTATTTTTGAATTAAATTTTGAATAATTAACTTACTCTTAAATTGAATATATTCTACTACTTTTATTACATTTATTTTTGAATTTGGCGCTTCATTTGTACGATTCGCCATAATAACTTATTGTTGAATTCGCCGTAAAAATGTTACTTAAAAATAACGTAATTTCTCTCTCTAAAAAACTGCTATAAAATGTATGTATAAATAGAAGCTTTCAATTTTAATAAAACCTCTTTCTTGTTTAAAAACCCTTAGGGGAAAAATCGCTGCATTTTGATTTCGTCGTTCGCTACTTTTTATTTCGTCTCGCCACAAGTTTTCTCGTTTTTCGCTTTTATAGTATATCGGCTATAATATAGTAATTGAATTTTATAGGAAAAAGAAAAAGATACATAGTAATATTGAAAGACTAAAATTTTGGTTATATTCGCTTAATTTATCTCAACCAGGATCTTCCTATCTTTTTCATAGAAAAGACAAAATAGAGTTCCCAGGTTGACGGTAAAAGTTGTTTGATCGTACACGTAGTGTAGCTAGATCGTACTTTTTGAAAAATGAAAACTCCAATATACGGGTTTGTCGCGACTTTTTTTGTGGGACCCTAAGTATTTCGAGTAGCACAATTAAAACGGCGTTTAAATATAAAGGGCCAACCGGAGTTTTTTGTAAAGAAGACGAAAGGGGCAGATCAAAACCCACAAATAAAATATCGGATGAAAATTTAACACGCATTAAGGACCACATCGAAAGCTTTCCAACTGTAGAGTCTCACTACTGCCGCAAAAGTTCTAATCGGATGTATTTAGATGCAAATCTGAGTATATCAAAAATGTATGCCTTATTCTTAGAAAAATACAAGAGTGACAAGTCAACAAAGATATCTGCATCGACTACCTACAGGAAAGTTTTCGGTGAGTGCTACAATTTGTCGTTCTTTCGTCCAAAGAAAGATCAATGCCAAGCATGTGAAAAAGGCAAAGATAGCCAAAATGCTGATTACATTGCCCATTTAAAGAGAAAAAAAGAATGTTCAGAAGCAAAATCCTTGGACAAAGAAAGGGCCATCAAGGTGCCTAATTTCATGGCATACACATTCGACTTGCAATCGGTGTTGCAAATTCCTTCAAGCCGATGTAAGTCCAATGTATTACAGCCGAAAACTATGTGCATATAACTTAACTATTTACAACGCCGTTCCACCTAACGATGCTTTTTGCTATTTTTGGACAGAAACTGATGGCAAAAGAGGAAGCAATGAAATTAGTTCGTGCTTGTATAAGTATTTGCATCAACTATCACCAAAAATAAAAGAAGTGTCTTTTTTTTCTGATACGTGCAGTGGCCAAAATAGAAATAAAAATATTTCAATATTATTTCTCTATTTGGTTCAAACTTTAAATTTAGATATAATTGAACACAAATTTCTGGAAAGTGGACACAGCTACATGGAAGTTGATAGCATGCACAGCGCAATCGAGAGGCAAAAAAAGAATGTTCCAGTCTATACGATCCAGGACTGGCTGACTATATTCAGACTAGCACGTTCCAAAAGACTTAAGAGCAAAGGAAATCCGTATAATATAACCCAAATGCGATACACTGACTTTCTGGACTTGTCACAACTGTCGGATATTATAAAAAACAAAAATTTGGACGAAAATGGAGACAAGGTTAACTGGTTAAAAGTAAAATCTTTTAGGTACCAAAGATAAAACCCGGTGTGATAAATATGACCACAGTGAAACTTATAAAGAGATACGTGTTTTTGGTAAAGGTCGTCCAATTAATTTAAAAGAAGTTACCATCAAAAGAGTCTATAACAGCAGCCTTCCTATAAGTGTGGAAAAGAAAAAAGATTTACTTAGTCTTTGCAAGTCAGGAGCCATACCGGAAGAGTTTCACCAATGGTACAAAAACTTAAAACAAGCAAAATCACCAGAAATAAGGTCCCAGAGCTCGATATAAATGAGGATTCGGAATCAGACCAAGATTAATACATAAAAAACAAAAAAAATGTTCATAAAAAACCCATGTCCCTTTAAACCTTTTTTTAATGCAAAAAAGACATATGTCCAAGATTCATTTAATTTTTGTATAAAAAAAAGTTGAATAAATTGAATTGAGTTAAATTTTTTGGTTTCATCTTATTTATAAATACTTTTACTATCAGATTTTAATTACAATTTTCAAATCGAAACTGCTTAGTGATTTTTCTAGCCGCCATAAACTTTAAATCTTCAATAACTCAGAAACACAAAAATGTGACTTGGGATGTTTTTGCAGGATACCGACGCGGCGAGACAAAATAGTTTATCCAGAATATCCAGAACGCAAAAATAAAGAAACAGAAATAGCTTAAAAAGAATGTCAATCAGCTGTTCAACCACATTTTTTAGTTAAAACACAAACACATCATCATCCTTTATTTTTATTATATTTCTACATACATACATGTATAAATTAATTATTTTTTCCCAGAATTTTTATTTAATTATGTGCAAAAATTGATTCAGAGCGCATTTTAATTTTGTTTTTGTTGAAAAACTGACAGCTTCTCACTACACCTACTACCTACACACAACTGCGTTTGTGTGAAAGAATATTCCATAAATCCCAGGTCTGATTTGGAATACAAATAATGCATTCCAAATATTCCGGAATGGATAAAGAAACGATAAAAAAGTTTATCCGGAATGCTCCGAGGAATAAATCAACACAATAGGCGTGTTCTACGTTTTTGGAATATTTGGAAAAAATAAAGTAACACACTCCATAATTATGTTCTTATCTTATACCATGATTTGAATGTTGATGAAACGAAAAAACCACAGTAAAAAGAAACAGGCACATAAATTCATAAAATTAAATATGGGAGAAAATAAGATAGAAAGGAGAAAGCATTAAACATTAAATTTAAACATTTTTTTTTGTAAATACTGTTTGTTCCATAGTTAATGTAGTGTTATGTTTCATTAAAAAATTAAGACCATATAGAATTGAATAGCATCGTTGTAATTTGAAAGTCGATGAAACGAAAAAACGAAAGTAAAAAGAGACGGACACATAAATTCATAAAATTTAATGTGGTGAAAAATGGGATAGAAAGCATAAAATCCGAGATTTAGCTAAGTAGATTTAGAATAAATCTCGAGATTTATTTTAAATCTCGGATTGAAAGTAGGTGAAAACTTTAAATTTAGGTTAGTTTAACCCAAATCTGAGATTTAGCGAAGTAGATTTAAAATCAATCTCGAGATTTATTCTAAATCTACTTAGTTTAATCTCGGATTTAGGCTAGGTGGAAACATAGTATTAAACAGTGTAACTAACTACACACTTTACATTCTTGTTTCACAAGGCATAATGGGACATGGGAGTTTGCTGGGACCACAGTCTTTTGCGTGTGTTAATACGTGTTTGTGCGCATGCGTAGTAGGCACAAATACGTGTTTGTGCGCATGCGTAGTAGGCACAAATTTTTGAGAAAAGGCATTAGAATCAGAACAACATAAAGGCCTAACTATAAAAAGCATATGCATGGGCTTATGTCAAAATTAAAAAAAATTTAAAATTTAGTGTTGCTGCTACATTTTTTAAGGTTATCTCGAAAACCTGATGTGATGGGGCAAAATGGACTTCGGGTTCGGTTTAAGCGACCCAAAAATATATGATTAACATAGCCACACCTACATGTCCCTATTTCATAAGACTATTAGTCTAATCCTAATAATTTCCAAATTATTAGTTCTAATAAATTATGGATAAATACGGGATTAATATACCTATACGTTGATTTCACAAGGGAATTATTAGTGAAAAATAAAAATATTGTTATTAAATATCCCAAACAACTTATTTGGATAAAAGTTTTCATTCATGCCTATTTGTGAATTCGCTCCCGGGGAGTTCACTGGATTCGCGGTAGATTCGCCTTCGCGATATTTGTTACTTATAATTTTACGTTTGATCCCCAAATGCTCGGTGGTCTGAAGGAAGAGTACTCGGACCGCGACCAAGAGGGTACCAAGATGGTTGGGGCCATTGTAATTTAAAATTTTTTTTTAATTTTTTTTTATAACTGTAGTTAAATAAAAATAAATAAATATGGACACTTTTTTTTTGTTTTCTTTATTTTGTTTTTATTTAAAAAAAAAAACCTGCCGATTCGTAGCAAAAATGCCGAAAATGTGAAGTGAAACAAATTGTATTGAGTGCGAATGATCTGCGAATTCTGTAATAGCAAATAAGTTGAACAGAATGTCGGTCGTTCAGGGTCTGTAACCGTTATTCGTTCATCTTTCTATCGTCGAATTAACTAATATCAAAATATTCAAAAATGATTGAAACTATCACTTTTTCCCAAAAGATACCAACAATTTGATGTTATCACCCACACGTCACATCCTCAAGATTTCAGTGGGTCCTTTGTCTATCATGTTCATTTTAACCAAAAACAAGCTAACACAGCCAGGGTCGGACTGGGGCATAAGGGCACGGAACTAAAAAAAAGTTACCTTCAATAGATACCAAACAAATTTTAATTTTTGTTTTGGCTCGGAAAAGGAAAGTATACTTTTATAAGGATTTTTGGTGATTCAAAACCTATTTCTTGCATATATTTTTCCCACACATCTTTCTTTTGACGTTTCTAACTTTAAAAATTACATCTTAAAATTTAATAAATAGAGTATGCGAATAGAGCCCCAAGAGGAGTAGGGGAGAAGGGGGTACATTTGACACTTAGTTTTTAAAGGTCTGTATTTTCGAAAACTGGTTAATGTTTTCCAATGTTTTGTTTTGTATTTGATTTATTGACTATTCAAGATTATACTAACAGTAATTTTTTTTTGTTTTACAACATTACAACATTTAAAAAAATTATGTTTTCTAAAAAAAGTCATTTTGTAAAAGGGATACATTTGACAATGGTGGATTTAACCCCACATCGTGTGCATTACATTTTTAAAACTATCAGCGGATCTTACTCGTCTATTATTTAATTAGAAAAAAAATACATTGTTTGGTTTTAAACAATCTACTAAACAATATAACGAAAAAAATAAATCAAAAAATTTATTTTCTAAAAAGAAGAAAAAAAAAAACAAAAAACCATAAAATATTTCAAAAAATCTCTCCATTTAAATCTTAATCGAACAGTTAATGAAATACTGCGAAATTTCGCAAAATTTCTTTAAATCAAACTAAGCTTCTTTCTTCATCCAAACTATTGTTAATTAAGGGCACGATCATTCCGAAAAACGCAAAGTCAAATGTGCCCCGGTGTCAAATCTACCCCCGCTTACCCTAGGTTGAGCTGCTGGGGCACCCGTGCAAGACTTTAGTTGAGGGCCTTTCTTGTCTTTATTTTTCCTTCTAAGAAAATGTATGAAATTTATTTATTTTTAATTTTTAATAGTAGAAAATTCTTCACAGAGAGTTGAATTTTTTTTTTAAAGCGGAATTACTTCCTGCATAATGATTTTCAAATTTTTGGACTTGCAACTGCAAATAGGTAATAGCCCTCAGTGATAGACCCGAATTTAGCGATAACTTTATTTTAACAAACAGTGAAATATACATAATACATCTCACTTCCAAATTTAAAAAAAACGTTATGATTTTAAAATCGACTTAGTTACAGGTGAACTGTTTCTTATCCAATTCCAAGTTTATATGTTATATTACTACACAGAGAAAAATATGACCACCTAAAAACTAACAGATTGTCATATTGTTTTACTGCCCAAGGAAATCTTATTAAAAGCAACTGATTGGGAATTAAAATAAAGAAATAATTTCAATGGACTGTATAAATTTTATTGGTTATAAAAAATGAGTTGACACAAGAAATGAGTTACCAAATACTGCACAGCTTAAGCGATCGAATCCAAGTGAACGATGCTTGCAAGAATTTATTTACAATGCACGAAAGAATATGAACAAAAGAGAATGCAAAATTAACTTGAGTGAAACTGAGTTAACTGTGTAGCTGATATGATGTGTGTGCATGAATTTTAACATTAGATTTAAGTAGGCAAAAAATATAACTGGACAGTTTTAGGTTTGTGGAAATAACATAGTGTATGATTTGAATGTTTGGCAAAATGTATACATGTTTTTTTTTTTTTTTTGAATTTAAGTATGAATGTTTTAAAGTAATTTTGAATGAATTTAAATAATTTTGATTGTTGCTATTTGTTGAATGCTGATTAATCCTGAACAGCAACGATTAATAAAGTTTTTTTTAATAAGGATTTCTTATTATTTTTATAGAGAAAATCTTATTAAAATTTGAGCAACTTGGCAGTAGAACAAAAATCGCGATCAATATTTTCAGGTTCAGGTGGTAAGGTGGGCGAATTATGATTTGAAGGATTCCCAGCCAGATCGTGTTTTTTTTTCTTTTCAAAACCCTACAAGTGCAGATTTTAAAACAATAAGGAAAACCCGATTGTTTTAATAAGGTTTCCTTCTTGGATGAAAACCATAGTATCTCTATGTTTGTGTGCATATAATTTTTTTTTTGCTGAAATCGAGTTTTGCTAAAAGAATTAATTAAAATATTTCTATATTAAGGCCGTGTGTGAATTGCGTTAAATAGTTAAATCCGTGTTAAATTTTTGACACTATTGAGGTATGTATGGATTTATTGTTTGAAATTTGTTCTGCCTTTTTTCTGCCATGATACTCCTTTTTAATAAAAAAAAAAACAAAACCATCTACAAAAAAAATTTACCTCAAATTTAACCAGGTCCCAGAGCCCAATAAATTTTAAACAGCTGAAAATTTTTATTCACCTCAATAGTGTCAAAAATTTAACACGGATTTAAGTATTTAACGCAATTCACACAGGGCCTAATTTAAGAAAAAAAAGGTTTCTGAGACTTGTTCTTTCCTTTAAAAAATTTTATTTTTATTTCCAAAAATAATAAATAAATAAAATATTGTTTGCATTCATTCAGAAATTCAGAGTTTTTTTTTTGAAACTGGAAATATTCGCTCTCATTTTCCTTATGAATTTTTTTGGTGAAAAAAAAAACATGTTGCAGACAACGATTAATATTAATATTAATATTTTGGCAGTTTTGATATAACCGAAATTCGAGTATGCACATATCTAGATATGCACCACAGTATGTCAACGGAAAAAGTCTGGCAGTGATCTTTTTCAGCTTTCCCTTGCCAGACGCATCCAAAGTGCAGCAAAAAATCAACTTTTGGCGTTTTGGTATAACCGAATAAATGATACACCAAAAAATCATAAAAAATCCCCTGATTTCGAAACTGGGTACCGCAAGTTTCTTTTTCAGCTTCCCCCCGCCAGACCGCTTCAAAGCATTTTTAAGTGCATTTTTCTAATAAAAAACCTAATTACTTATTTTCTGTTAGGTATAACCGAATGATGGTAACAAATTAATATTCTATGTCTATTCCAGGTCTAGAAAATATAATTTTTAGCCAGCTATTTTTCAGCCTTCCCTCTGTCAGACGCATCCAAAGTGCAGTCAAAATTCAACTTTTGGCGTTTTGCTAGGTATAAACCGAATAAATGATACACCAAAAAATCATAAAAAATCCCCTGATTTCAAAAATGTGGGTACCAGAACGCCCTTAAAGGTTTCCCAAACAGGTTTTCACATAACCTACGCGAGTTATGTGAAAAACTAAAATTTTTATTAAAAAAAAAAAAATGGCGGCCAAATGACTCTTGGTGCGATTGTACAAAATGTGGTTTTAGACTCTTTCGATCCCTGGGATTATGCTCTTTCGAGCCCTGAAGTCAAAGTGCATTTCGGATTTTTTCCCAGACCCGCATATATCAAAATCTAACTTTCCCGTAATATTGAGATACCTTTTAGGGCGTCTGGCAGAGGATAGGCTGAAACAAAACTGGCTTAAACTTATATTTTCTAAATCAGGAAAAGGCAGAGAAAGTTAATAATTGGCGATCATATGGTTACTCTAAACAAAAAAATATTATTTCAATTTTATAAGAAAAAAACAGAAACTAGGTGTTTTTTGTATGGAAAAACCTGTTTGGGAAACCTTTAAGGGCGTCTGGCAGAGGGAAGGCTGAAAAATATCTGGCTCAAACTTATATTTTCTAAACCGGGAATAGACATAGTATTTTTGTATGAAAATGTATTCGATATTTAATCACCGAATGTTAAAAGAACGTAAAATTTGTGGTCGTTATAATTTATTATAGAATAGAATTTTATTTCTTATCGACCGCAAAAAATCGATAACAAAATATAAAAACACAGATGAAATTTAGTTTTTAAATATTTATTATTTTATCGAATGCATTTCGAACCTTAAATTGAAAGTTCATCTTCAGCGCGAGTTTAATAAAACAAAATGAAACGAACAAAGCTGAAAATTACATTTAAAAACAAAAACAACTCGCTTATACAAAATTAAATACCTACATAGCTTACAAAAAATATAGCTTACAAAAAAAAAATAAAAAAAAATAGCTCTCTTACAAAAAGTAAATAAACAAACGAATTTTATATTAAAAAGAGTTAAAAAGAGATGACTCTATTGCACCAGCTTCTAAATTCATTAAATTATTTGTTGTTTGAATGAAAAAAGATTCGTAAGCATCTAACTTAGATGGATTATTTACTGTTTTTAAAATTTTTATGTTGTCAATAATTGGTGTAACAGAGTGAGACTCTGTGTTGTCGAAATTAAATATGTGTGATGGTATCGCTTTTTGAATTTCCTTGTTGTCTATTGTTCTTTCGTGTTCACTTGCTCTTGTCTTCAAAGCCCTGCCCTTCTCGTCTGTCCAATGTAAGAGGCATCGCAGTCTTTGCAGGTAATTTTATAAACACCACTTCGCTCAAGCATTGGTATAGAGTCTTTTGTAGTTCCAAGTGATAAACGAAGTTTGTTGTTGTTTGTGTGTACGATTTTTATGTTTGATTTCTCGTAGTATTTATGTAATTTGTTTGTGACATTCGGAACGAAAGCGATAGCAACTCGTCTTTGATCTGATTTGTTTGAACAAACATTTTGCGCGAAAAGAGTTGAAAGATTTCTTTTTCGTATTTTGTTTGAGTGTTTTATAATTAAATTGTCGATTAAATAATTGTTGTAACCATTAATTGTAGCCAAATAAAGTATATGTTCATACTCAGTTTTATAGTTCTGCAAGGAAAGTGGAAGGCGGCAGAGTCTATAAACCATAGAATGAAAAGCTGCAATTTTGTTTTGATGATTGCAGTAGGAATCAAATGTGATGAAGCGGTCAGTGGATGTCGACTTCCTATATACTGCAAATTGAAGTTTACCATCATTGCGTGTTATTTTAAGATCCAAAAAAGGTAATGAATGGTCATCTTCTGATTTATTCTATTCTATAATAAAATAGAATTTTTGTTTGTTACCATCATACGGTTATACCCAACAGAAAATAAGCTATTAGGTTTTTTATTAGAAAAATGCATTTCAAAATGCTTCAAAGCGGTCTGGCGGGGCGAAAGCTGAAAAAAAACTTCTGGTACCCACATTTTTGAAATCAGGGGATTTTTTATGATTTTTTGGTGTATCATTTATTTGGTTTATACCTAGCAAAACGCCAAAAGTTGATTTTTGACTGCACTTTGGATGCGTCTGGCAGAGGGAAGGCTGAAAAATAGCTGGCTAAAAATATATTTTCTAGACCTGGAATAGACATAGAATATTAATTTGTTACCATCATTTGGTTATACCTAACAGAAAATAAGTAATTAGGTTTTTTATTAGAAAAATGCACTTAAAAATGCCTTAAAGCGGTCTGGCGGGGGGAAAGCTGAAAAAGAAACTTGCGGTACCCACAGTTTCGAAATCAGGGGATTTTTTTATGATTTTTTGGTGTATCATTTATTCGGTTATACCAAAACGCCAAAAGTTGATTTTTTGCTGCACTTTGGATGCGTATGGCAAGGGAAAGCTGAAAAAGATCACTGCCAGACTTTTTCCGTTGACATACTGTGGTGCATACTCGAATTTCGGTTATATCAAAACTGCCAAAATATGCTGCCGGCTCTTAGACTATTAGTTTGAAGTTATCAACAGAATTAAAATTTTTCTCAGTTTAATATACAAGTAAAATGACTTGCTGTATAATTATTTAAATACAGTTTTTATATGCATTCCAACACTCCCACTAAAAATTAATTTAACGTAATTCAAAAAATACCAATTAATTATTTTTACTTTTATAAAGCGCCTGGTGAATATGTCAGTTACCATTGAATTTGTGTCAATAGTTTTAATTTAACATAATTCAAAAAATACCAATTAATTATTTTTACTTTTATAAAGAGCCTCTTGAATATGTCAGTTACCATTTAATTTGTGTCAATAGCTTTAACCATTAAGTTTTATGTGTTGATTTACTATGGTTTCTTGAACAAAGGGTGACGCACTTGAACATGTTTTGTGCGTTGACGATATGCTTCATTGCAGGGGAGATTAGCTGCTCCACGGTTGTCGCAAAATATTTTTGTATATTGAATTTTCTTCTTAAATATCTCTTATTCAAGTCCTCTAAGCCAAAATGCTTCTTGTACTGATGCTTCCATTGCCATGTACCTACTAAGCTTCACAAGTTGATAATGCTTTCGTTTGTTGCTTCTTGCGGATCCCCAAGATATGACTTTACCATGTCTGAGAAATAAGTCTCCTGCAACCGACTTTCGGTCATGTAGGTCGTTTGCAAAATAAGCATCGAAATAAGACTGCACATTGCACATTCTAATCGTCTGGCTTGAATTTAGATTGTGTATTGTGATCAATTGTCCCTTTTAAATACGTCAAAACCAGGGCTGCCGAAATCGCTACTAAGAGAGTATTTGTACGCCCCATGCGTTCACCGTACTCCCATACTCCCCACTCTTCAATTTTACTCCCTTCAAAAACATTACAAGATTTATTGGATTTATATTATTTTAATTTTAATTTTTGTATCTTATTCTATGTTTCCATTATATGATCTTAATTATTCTGCATGTTTTCATTAAAAATGCTGTAAATACATCCATTTCTTACCTATGCCATGTTGTGGTTGGCATCTGTATCTGCGTACTTGCAGCAAGCTAAATGAAGATGCTATAAAAAATATAATGTTAAATAAGTTTTTACATTTTTTTCATATTATGTAAATTCCAAAATAAATGACAACCTTCAAAAGATCTTTTGAAAAGTTTGTATTCATACCTATTTAAAAAAATATCATAACTATTATCTTTCTTAAAGAATTTTGTTTTTCACATTAATGAATTTATTATTTATTTAAACTTTTGAATTATTTACACTTAATAGTATTTTTACTTGCGATATAGGTACTATACAGGGCGGCGAGCACCCCAGACATACTAAGAAAAATTCTCAGGTTAGTTTTCAGGTGTTATCAATGAAAAAAATTGATCAATTCGGGGTTAATCCAATACTGTATCACTTTATTGTATCCTTATTTAAGTCTAAATGTTTAAAAAATAATTGGCGAATGGTTAATGTTTCATAAATTAATTTATCAACAAGTCCAGCCACGTAAAAACAGAAAATAAAGAGGTTTTTTTTTAGAAAAAAGTAGTTTTGGTTTTTTGTTAATTTCTCGAAAATGCCAAGATCTTTTTGAATCTGATTTTCTTTTTTTGTTTAAAAATAAATAAGAGCATCGAGTTTAAAAAACTTATCTAGTACTTAACTACATTAAATTTTGAAAAAAATTAGTTTGAAATTTTTTTTTCAATTTTTTTTCAAAATTTTGATTTTAAAAATTAATTTTTCAAAAACTGTGCCATTAAATGGCTTTGTTTAAATTTTTTATAGAAGACTAGGGTTTTGGCTTTACAAAAAGATATAGCACGTCATTGTAAGTATAACTGTTGATTTTTAATAATTTTTTTTCCAAAATAAGTCATTTTTTTTAAATTGCCCCTCCCCGCTAAAAGAAGGGGGAGTAGACCCCCCCTCCCATACGATTTTTTTCTTGCCTCGACCTAACCTACACGCTCTAGCTTTTTGGCACATTATTACTGAATCACCCTGTATAATAAATAATAAAATAAATAAGAATTTAAAAGTAACAAAAAAGTAAATAAGTAAATAAATTAAGCATTTCTCTTCAAAAACTACCAAAAAAGAAAAAACAGCCAAGAAATTAATTACCTAATACCTACTCTTTTTTAGTTCAATATACGTTACTGTATGTTTAGATTAAAAACATATCCATGAAATTTATATAGAGACTGTTGTCTCTGTGTTGGTCCTGAAACAGCAGGATCTTTAATAATGTATTGTACATCTTCCTCTGTCACAAAAGCAAAATCTGGGACTAGTGGCAGACAAAAAAGCTCATTAACTTTTGATTTAAGTCTCAAAAATGAAATGAACCATTTGTTGCTACTGTTTTTCGGTTCTAAAATTTTTTTCTATAGGTATAGCAAACTCGAGATTTTTTTGACTTATAAGTCACTAAAGCTTGGAAAAAGCTTTCGACACCGTTTGGTTAGAAGGTCTCTATCTAAAATTAACAAGACTTGGTATAAGTAAACCACTTTTATATATGCTTTATGACATGCTCAATGGTAGAACGTTTGTTGTCAAAAGTGGCAATGTAACTTCTACTGGAGTTTTTAATATTAAAAATGGTCTTCA